>NW_005187508.1:2199749-2212777 GCF_000239375.1 Pundamilia nyererei
TATATATATATATATGCCATGTGCATAAATGTGCCCTGTATGGCCTGCATTGATAAGAACACCACTCCATTGTGTATGGGCTGTGAAATAAGTGTCTCGTGACTGTGACACACACGCATACACACACTCATATATATGTATGCATGTATAGTACAATATGTGGTACACAGCAAATCCATTTAGAAAGGCAATTTCAAGTGCCTGTTATGGGTGCACCATATATCAGGTAACAGATCGAGCCTCTTGTCCATTCTAAAGAAGAGCTGACTATAGTAAGCTTGATGGAAGTCACAGCTTCACAAAAGAGATGGATGACAATAATATCACTGTGTGTAGGTAGAAAATATGTGTATGTGTCAATGCAGGAGATAACATTGTGCCACTCTTTAAGGCTGTAGGGCAGAAGCTGTCCTTAGCCATCGTGGTAGCAAATATATCACAAGTCACCTATGAACTTTGTCGGTTGACAAATTAAACACACACAAAAAAAGGAACACGTTCATATTAAGGAGCTCAACCAGTTAACTTTTGCATACTATTCTGGGCCACAATTTATCTTCATCTATTGAGATAGTTTGTAGATCCACCTGTATGATTCAAAGAAAGTAAAATTGTAGTTTTAGGAAATCTCGAAACTGAATTTGTATATGCCATGCATGGGTGTATATTTGTAGGACTACACTTCGCCCAAGTTCCCACAGAGACAGGCTCGCAATTTTTGAAGTATCATGGGGAAAACTCAAAACAGCAAAATAGTAAAGCAGCATAGGAGTGATCATATATGGTGCACAAAAAAGAAGGTCATACAGAGGTGAGAGGGTGCCTTGACACGAGCTCTGTAATAGGGTGGAATAATGGTGTGGTGGTTAATACTAGCACCTCACAGTAAGATGATTTCTGGTTAGAAAGATGGGGACCCACAAGACTTAAATGGCACCTGAGCTGCTATTTCATAGTGTGAGAAGTAGCCCACATGCAAGGTTCCTACCAGTGCTTTGAACACACAGACTAGTTTGCAATAAGCTAGTTTTTTGTTCTAAGTGTTGATTAATTAAATTGTTGTTGAATGTTAATTTGATATAATGCTGATAAGCATAAATGTTAGATTTAAGGAATTTATATGAGGAATTTATATTTATTATCCTTTTATTAACGTCAGATAGGCTATTTAAACATTCATCCATTTAAACATTCTAAAGTAGGTATGTAGTTCAAAATCTGCTATAGACACTGAAGAGAATTCATACTATAAAAGCAAGAAATATGAACAGTATGTAAGAGTTAAGTGTAGTTTTGTAGTTCGGGCTACTAATAAAACAAAAATGCCATTTTTCAATGTCAGGAAGTCATCACTGATTTTCTTTTTGATTACTGATAGAAAACCAACTCCAGATATGATGGCATCCATCCTCATTTTCTGGGCACATTTTCTGATTCAGAGCTATTAGTGGAATTATGAAACAAGGCTCAGCTGTGTTGAGAAAAGTAAAAAAAACCAAAAAAAACCCTCAAATAAACATTTTATGAAAGAGCTGGCTGTTGTTAATGGAGTGCTTCCAGAATGCATCTCAACATTGGCAAGTCGAATTGTCACTGTGCCTCTGTTGGGTCCAGTGTTGAAAGAGGGTACGTTTTACAAATATTGGCTGAACTGTTCAATGTCAAAGGAGAAACATATGTAATTTAGGAAAATAGTGCTGCAATTGGTGTTGCCAAAGTTCAATATCGTAAATAAGGCATTTCATGCCTGAGTTTTCACGACCACAACAGGTCCTAAAATGTTTTTTAAATTTCAGATAATACTTTAGGGTAATGTGAAACAGAGCATGCAAAGCATAGACAACTGTTACAACAACTTACACATACACAAAGTTAAGCGTCACAGTTAAGCTACCTTTTGATGAATTAAGAATCATTACATTCAGAGAGACAGATTTCATTAGTGAGGTTTCACGAGCATAGTGCACAGCTCATACAAACACAGTCACAGTGGTGGATTCATCACCATATGCAAAGGGGGAGCCACAAATGCTGTTACACTGCAGAGCAGTGGTGATTCAGTTACAGTGCAGCTTTTGCGTGCCTCGTTCTTCAGCTACAGAAAAGCTTTCTGTCACTTCTACTCCATATTTCTTTCGCTTCTCCCTCTACCTAAAATACCCCTGCACTCTACATCCTGACCCCTTGTCTTTTCTCCTCTGACCAAACCCACTTTCACTGCCACATCTCCCTTTCTTCATCTTTCAGTTCCCTTTTCCCCTAAGTCCCTCATTCCCTCTCTGTCACCTCAACCTGTCTCTGCCTTTCCCTGCTCCGCCAATCCCCTATTCCCTGTCCCGGTCATAGGTGTGCTGTGAATTTGCATTTAAAAACTGTCCATTTTCACTTGGCTACAATAACACCACAGCTCCCCTGATGCAGTTTGAGCACAATAGTAAACACTCCCCACCCCTACTGCGCAAACTCTCAACCCCCCCGCCCGCCCTCAATAAATAAATGAATGAAATAAAATAACACAGCGAACAGGTTTAACTGCAAAAGCGGAAGATGTGTGTGATAAAATGTCTAAGCAGCAATGTGAAAGTAAGATGAGCAAAGTATGTAATGATGACAGACGGGAAGCATTGAGGACACAAACAAAGACACATTGAAACATGTAGCGTTTTGCTCAGAGTAGTTGGTAAACAGCGATGTGTCAGAATGGGATGGAGTGTCAGTGAGGTGTCAGCACAGCATGGCCGACACGTCAGTCAAAGCAAACAACGGCCCTGAGCAGTTTAGTGTGTGTGCTGGGTGTCTCAGGGAGCCTATGTGTGTGTGTATATGTCCCTGAGCTGCCCCCCTTAGGAAGGGATGCCAGTCAGCATCTAAGCAGTAGAGGAGAGCAGATGAAATATTGATCTATGATAAGACATGAAGTACTAAGTCAGTGGTTCCTCTCTGGGTGTGTATGTTTACGATCTTGTTCAGCCCACAATTTGGGTGGCTAATATGCGTCATACATTCTGTCAATGATAAATACATGTGACAGGATGCTGAATGTCCCATGTTTTGGTCATTGCAACGCCTACAGGGACATTGTGACATGCCTCATTAAACTATTGTCTTTTAAAGCCTAGCACCAAGCACATTTAATAATATCTTCAATTTGGATATTAAATACTCAGACAGGCACTGAGGAGGTCAGCTTGTATGTGAGTATAATACAACTGTCTGTGCTGGAAAAAAGTATGTAATTCTGATTCTGTTTTAGAAATTTTATACAATATTATTGTTATTGCTGTATGCTATGTTTACATAGCATACATGATGCTGCATCTGTGTCAGGTATAACTCACATTAGCTGCTCATTTATCATAAAGGAGATGAAAATAATAGAACTAACAGAGCCAGTCCATGGATGGGAAAGGGCTCTTTGGTGTGCAACTCCTTTGGCTGGCAGTTTTGTTGATCTGGTCATTGATATGCCAGGCTTCAAAGAGATGTTGAGTCTGTGCTTGTGCAGTCTGGGTAAGCTGTCTGTATCTTTTTTTTCTTTGCAAAGTTAGTAACATAATTCTTTTTTTATTGGTTTCCTATTCCTGTGATAAGCTACAGTGACTAAAGTGCACAGCCATGATAGTGACTCCATGAGGCTGTACTGAAGAACTAAGATGAAAAAAGGTCAAATGAAAGTTTAAAAACTGCAATCTCAATCTGGACTCAAAAGTCCTATACTTGTGCAATAAGTTGATTATGCCAACCACCAGACTAAACTCCCTACATATACACCCTCCGTTGCTATTACTCATCATCATTTGATAATGAGTAACAACCAAAAAACAAAATGGCAACAAAATTGTAACAAATAAGTATGCCTGAGTAGTACCTACCACATGGGAACATGATAATAAATGGGCACCTGGTTCCAAATGTGATTAGAACAGGTCTTGTCCATGTGTCTGTATTTGACTCGGGGAGAGGGAAACTGTGCCACCAAGGATAATTGCAGGTATGGGTCAAAGTGATCCTGATGATATTTGAATGAAAGTGACTTTGACTTTAACCCATTCCAGCTTCCATCCAGGATGGAAGCTGGAATAAATTCACTGTCCTACAGAGAAACACATTACCGCGTGAATTAAAGACCCCTACCAGAAAAAAAATCAATATTTAGATTAAAATGTACTGAACTTCAGCCAACAGTCTCAGTCTTGTCAATTATCGTGCAAATTACAAGATTATTTAAATAACTAACTTTTGAAGGGTAAATACGGTAAAGATACAAAGAAAGAGCTATTAGCTTCAGCATGGACAGATGTTTATTGAAAGGTTAGTATCAGTCAGCATTAAACGCACACACACACACCTACACACATAGATTTATATACTGCACTTATGCAAACATGTAAGTATGTACAGATTAGGATGCACAAGTTTAAGGAATAAAGTGAAGTAGCAGTTTAAAAATAGTTTGCGAAAGGAGCTCAAAGTGTCTCCTCATCATCACTTCCAGCAGAGGTTAAAGATAGTGTGTGACTTTGTTAGTGCATGTGTGTGTGTGTGTGTGTGTGTGTGTGTGTGTGTGTGTGGGTGTGCGTGCATGCGTGCGTGTGTTCACAGAACACTCAGTCAGCTTGCTCATCATCACTTTCAGAGGTTGAAGAGACATTTTGTGTTAGTGTATATTTGTGTGTGCGTCTCTGTGTATGTGTGTGACACCACTCTGCTCTGTATTCATGTCTCGTGCTGATTGCTCTAAATGAATCTTGCTTCAGCCTGCTGAGAGAGGGAGGGTGAGAGAAGAGAGAGGGAGAGGTGCAATGAGAGTTGGGGAGGGGAGAGAGCGAATGAAAGAAGGGAGACGAAAGAGAAGAGAGAAGAGTTAAGGGATGGATGAATAGATGAAAGCAGAGAGGGAAGGGCGGATTAGAAGGGGTGCAGGAGGACTGAAAAAGTGCATATAGCGGGGATTCTTCTCCCCCCCCCCCAATCAGGTGCAATGCGGAAAAGGTGTTAAGATCTGCTGAATTTGCTTACCCATAAGCCTTAGCAGGCTGCGAATACAGTAGGTCACCACTCCTAGGAGAAAGTGTACTTACTGAGAAAGATGACAGATGAAGAAAAAAAACTTCTGAATTCCATTAAGCCTTTTCATCAGATAATAGCTTAAAGGCTGTTGGGAGCAATGACAATTAACAGTGTCAACACACCTGTCTATTACATGTATTTATTCAGTGTTGTCAAGTATGTCGCTGTGACTTTGCACAGCATCTGGCTGGGGTTATGAATAACTTCTTTTTTAACAAACATTTTTCTATATTTGTGTTTGCCCGAAACTTGAAATGGAAACATGGTGACATTAAGCATAGTTTTGAGATAAGTTTGAAGTTCCTATTACAGAAATAGTGCATCATCAATGCAAGACTTTATTCTTCAGGGTTAAATTGTAGTTCATGAGAATATAATTTAATTTTATCGATTAAATTCTTATTTAATCCATGCCAGCAATAAACACAACTAGTAAAAATTAGTAAAATTGTTATTAGTTCTGTGAAAACAAACATTGGAAAGAAACTCTGCTATATTGAAAGACAGCAGAATCAGCAAACACAGTGGTAAACAGCGGGCCTTATTTGTGGCTCTACTACTACTACTACTACTACTACTACTCTAGGAGTCCAGTCACTGTCTGGAACACTGAAATCTGCCTCCAGTTAGACTAGAGAACCCCCTCGAAGGTATTGTCTTTTGCATAAAATATCAGTCATGATGTTTCTCCACACATCCATGTCATCTGTAGCTATATACTGTGCTGCTCCCAGCAGCTGTGAAACTGTAAGACTGTAAAAAAAAATCAGTAGGGCACAATTTACTGTGTACTTACACAATATCAACGGATGATGAGATCTTGGTGATGCCATTGCCCAGTGATGGAATCAGGTCAAAAATGTCATATTCTGTATCATGACTTTTGGGCAAGTTAAATAAAGATTAAAATCCTATTTCCTATCTCTGTGGCTGGGACCTCATGTTTTAGCTCCCAGGATGATCCAGGGGTCTATGGGTAGAACTGCAGCAGCTTCTGGAACTAATAATTTTACCTATAATTTAGATTTGAAAAAATCCCAATTTGCAATGCGTCTAGATGATATGAAGGCTATTTTCTTAATCAAAGAAATAATTTCTGATCATCCACTTTAGTTGCCAAGCAGTTTGGTGATGCTGAGCTGGCCAGGTTAAAAAATTTACTAGATTATTGATTTAGCAACTTCTTTGGCTTGTGTCAACAGCTCTTTCAACATTATAATCAGAGTTGCAGTGAAAAGATACAAAAAAGATAAGATAAGATAAAGTTCATAACTTGGAATTAACTCAAACTATTTGTTTCTGCTTAAACTCAATACTTTTGGTTAAATCCTGTAAATCAATGCTGAAAGTCTGCAATTCAATAATATCTTGATTGCTTGATTTACAACGTTATTGTCCAAAACCTCCGGATGGAAGACAAGAGGGGAAGGCTGGAGCATATCCCCGGTGTCACAGGGTGAGAGGCAAGGTGCACTCTGGACAGGTCGCCAGTCTGTCACAGGGCTCACAAAAAGGCAAAGACAGCCATTCACACTCAAATTCACACCTGCAGTCAATTTTACAGATTATAGAATCACCCATAAACCAAACCAAAGCATGTTTTTGGACTGTAAGAGGAAGCTGTAGTAACCAGAGAAAACCCAGGCAGTCACACGAAGAACTGTCAGAATCAAATCTTGTTTCAGAAAATAGTATTCAAAGGAATCACATCTTATTTTAACGAGTCATTATAAACTGCTTTCAGAATGAGGAAACCTTCAAACTGTGTACCTCACATTGTTTCATATAAAAAAAAGTTTTTTTTAACAAGACTTACCATTGCTATTTATCAGTCAGTTAAACAGCAAGATTCACTCAGACTGTGGACTCCATTTCTTGAGCAGCTGTATTTCATTGGTTCATTCATCAAAGCCTGCTTCCTGTCCTCGGTCTCCCACCGGAACCAATTTGTTCATAACCCTATGAATTCTGGCACCCTCGCCCCCAATGAGGAGACAAGGACCGCTTCCTACATAATTAGTCTGTACCAGGCATTGCAGTCACAGTGACAAAAACACGACCTTATCCAGGATGGTCTGTAATTCTGGTTTGTGCTGAAGGAGGCACAGAGGGAGTTGGAAGGCACATAAAGGGGGGTGAAGGGGAATGATAAGGTATGAGCAAAAAGTGAGTGAAAGATTAAAAATTTGTTATAATTAGGTTGTACTGTTGAGGGACCAAGAAGAATGAGTCAGACAAAGGGAAAAAAAAGAAAAGGAAAATCAGGACAGGATACAATTAAAAAGGAAAAGGAAAAAAGCAAAGTATTGTGATGGGGAGCAGAGAATAGAACAGTGCATAAAAGGTAATCAAGGGTAGACAATGTTTACAAAATGTTTAGGAAAAAACACGTTTGGAGACAAACCAATTTCAAAATAAAGAGTCTGATCTCCTAAAACATACAGCCAGTTCCAAAAACATAAAGAAAATGTACTTCCACTGCACAAAACTGTATGTCTGAGGAAGTGTAAGGTGTAACAGATGGACAGATATTGTCTGGTAAAATTCAGGATTTGTGGAATGGATTAAATCTGACAACTGAACTCAAACACTTCATAGCGATGACATTTCCACATGCAAACTATTGTTCTAGAAAGTCACTTTCAACTCATTCAAACTGTTTGATTCATTTATGGGATCCTGCAATTATATTTACTTATAGATCCGTGCTACTTTAACAGTGATCATGGTGAGTTCTCACAATAACCAAACCATGCATGTAAACCTTATTGAATCTGAACTATACTTGCTTTAGATAATAAGCTTTACTCTAAACTTTAATTTGTAGTAGCTGTCTGTGCCATACTGCATGGATAGATTAAAGCCAGCCAAATAAATGAAGGAATTATAACTAGCCAATATATACCTAGATATCACACTTAGCACTAATTACAGGTATACAAAGCACATTTTACAGAGAAAGCCAGTAGAGAAAAGCCATGTAAGAAAAAAGATTGAAAGTAATGATTTTGTGTTTGCTATGCAATGTTCTAAAAGACTGGATGAGATTTTAAAATAAGCAAAGCTCTGCTGTTGGTGTTTGAAGGTCTGAGGTGAAGGACAATATCTTACATGGAAGACTGTGCACAAAGAATTACAATTTTGGCTCACAATGACAGTAAAGATAGGATACACTAAGCTACACCTACCCTCTTATTAAAACCTGCACATTCTCTCTATCAAGGCCTGGATGTGACGCACATCCAGGTAAATATGCACACAATAAAAAAATAAAAAAAAACAAAAAAACATGAGCATGCATGCATTGTGTACATATGGGCAAAATAAAGCCTGCTTCCTCGTTATGCTCCTCTAAAACATCAATGAATTAAAACTCTAATAATTAACAAGGCTGGAAAAGGTTAATAACCAACCTTATTAATTTTGGATTAAATGCGCGGTAATGAAATCAAAGGCCTGTGCTCAATAAACTGTTAAATGTTGCACTTCAGAAAAAAGTACACCATCTCCTTCTGATCTCACCCCGCAGCTGTTGTCTAATTGCTGGTGGAGGGCTTTTATTTTGTTTATTTTATTATTTATTTATTTTTAGAGAAAAGGGTAATTGGAAGAAAGGAACATCATGTGAAATGAGTGATGTTAAGCAATTGGCTGAGGAAGTTGCCTAAATCCTGTGCAGCGCAATTTAGTGACTTATTATCAAGATGACTCATGAGATGAACCAGAATGAAAAAAGGAAAACCAAAAGTTTTTTGAGAAGATTTAAGTGAGCTGCTGGAGGATATATCACGTATGTGTGTTTTGTGTATGTGCGTTCCTCTTCCTGTTTTCTTTCCCTTGGATGACTGAGTTTGATTGCAAAAGCTCTAATATTGTGAGTCACATTTTGTTGAAAATGCCACCCAGATAATTTGAAGATCTGTGATGTGCAATAAACATTTACACAACATTGTTAACATCAAATTTTGTTGAATAATGACATCCTGAATGACCAAAATGCCAATGAGATGTGATTAGGCAATCTACCCCAACCTGTCCTTTAAGATGACGTGCAAGATGACACAATGACTTACTCTTGCAGTTTGCAAGTTTATATTTGTTATTAATTTTGTCTATAACAAATATAAGTTTATATTTGTTATAGACAAAATTAATACAAAATAGAAACATCTTTTGGATGCTTCAAAATAGTTAACAATCCAATTTATAATAAATCTAGTTGTGATGATTTGCATTGCAGAATTATATAATAAGGGAAGAGGAAAGATTATTAGATGGTTGGATGTACAGCCTTGGTCAAAAAAGAGTGGGCAGGGACCCAGTTGCTTGGTTTTTCAAAGCTTTTTTTATTCATGACCAAACTTTACTTTCATTTCACACATTGTGCTGTGTTTTGCTTGGTGCTCCTGCCTTAATTGATCATTGTGTGCAATCTACCTCTTCTATTCTACTAGTAATATTGTGTTGCTTTCCTGAGAAAACCAGGATTTTTCTGTAAGACTGGTTTTCAGACTTTTGATGTCTCTTCCACTTTATCATTTACTTTAAATGACCAATTTACATACGACAAGCTGTTGGACAATATCACAAAATTCTATGAAAGTTTTTGTGTAAAAAAATGAGAGCAAATGTTTAATTGAATAAGTTATTTTCACAGTTTCCCCTCTGCCTTAAAAAGTCACTTACAGTTAGGTGCATAATTATTTGAACAACCAGTATTTAGACAATGACACATGTTTTGTATTCTACCTCTGTGCACTCTGTACTTTCAGTCTCTGATTTTTAACCCCGATATGTAGATGTGAATGAAAGGGTTTAAAGGAATAGAATTATAGCTTATTTTATACACAGTACCCTATTTTCAGACTTACAGGTGACTGGACGAATGACTGAAAAATGATTTCATGCCCAGGTTTGTTGTTCTATAATTATTCCATGATTGTCCTATATATTTAAAATGAATAACTTACAAACATTTAATGCAACAAGTAAATGCTAAAGAAATAATGCCATACTTTTGGTAAACCATTTCAATTAATGCTGAAAGTTTGCACTTCAGCACATTTTCTCAATGTTTAGATGCATCTTTGGAAATAATAAAAACAGTTCAATGATTTGCTTGTTTTTGTCATTTTCAAAGATGCAGTCGATGAACTTGAGATTAAAAATCAACTGATTTAAAATATTAACTGGAATCAACATCTGTTCAATTATGACAACCTCACAGCTTTGTCAGCTCTTGATTTAACTAAAAAAAAATTATAGGCCACCCTTTGCACCATAGCCAGTCAATCAGTGCTTTCAATACAGTGTTTGATTTTAAGCATCAAGAAATTATAATTATTTTATGAACATTTGCATATAATAAGAACTGATTGTTTCTGGTTTCAAGATTGTTAGCCTGGTATGTTCATCTTTTTATTACAGCAAGACAAGAGTAGCTGATAAGGTAAAGTTTCGTCATATTATGGTATTCTGGTGCATTAATAAAAAATTTTTTTTAAAAAGGTTACCCGTATTAAGAAGGTAAGGATGTTTTTTTCACCCCAATACAGCACATTAACTGCTTTAAACAATAAAGACTGTATAGCTGTACAGTAATATTTTCAAACAGATCATATGGCTGCTAAGCAGTACCAGATAAAATAAAAATGTTAACTTACAGTTTACTTTAATAAGTGCATGGGCTAGGAAACAAACCTTTGTTACAATTTGTATTGTTGTTATAATAACAGAAAAAAATGTTAAAATAATTGAATACACAATGAAGATACACAATAAGTTCCCAACATATCATGAGATTGAGAATAAGTAGCAAATCACTCCATGCACATCCATGTTTGTGTGTCAAATGAATATTGAAACGGAATTATGTTCAGCACATGGTTCATGAAATGAAAATGTGTGGTGATAATACAAAATTACATACAGAGTAACAATAAGTTTCTTAGACATTCAAGCGACTGTTAAACTTGATTTAACATTTTAATGAGTAAAGAAATGCTAAGGACATTCGGTATAATATTGTGGGTATATTACAGTGCTGGTACAGTGTGGGAACATTTGTTAATTATGCTAATCCACTGACGGATCACCAGCAATTGACCTAGTGTGCTTTTCTATAAATGTGTAAGATGTCTAATGCAGTTTCTTTTTACAGTAATTGTACAGTAAGTCCTTAGCTCCTTCAAAGGTTCTGTTATTGCACCAGCAGCCATTTGTGAACATTTTACTAACTGCACACTACCGTAAATTGCACAGTAACAATTGAAAAGATGATACTCAAACTCAGCATCTCAGGGTTTTTTTTTTCTTTTTTGTTTTTTGTGTGTTCCTCTTATTGCATTTTATGTATAAGAAAATCACTCAGCTGGAAGCAAGTCAATTCATCTTAGATTAGTAAAATAAATCAAATCCCACTGGCATGGTAAGGAAAAATCTACAATCATAATTCTACTTAAAATCTTAAAACTACACATCAACCAAAGATTTAATTGTATTTGGGTTTGTTGGAATAAATGAATAAATCAAACTGGCAATTTAGTCTGACTGTCAACACCAAATATGGTCAAAAGTTCTATAAACTACTGCACCATCTTTGCTGGGCTTTGTCTCTGCAGCAATATTTCTTTCTATAATGGAATAAAATGTCTATTCATTAGATGCAGAGAAAATGAATCATTGTTCTACTGAATGCAGGGAACACAGTGCAGCTTGGCAATGTATGAAATGTTTAGATTTATTAAAGGTGCCTTTGTTATATCGCAATAAGTTTTATGACTCATCAGTACTTGTTTCTTTCACAAGTTGAAATGAACAAAATCCCCCCGGGTCAGATCTTAGTTATTTAGTTAGTGCATTGCTGAATAACAGGAGGTTTAAATTTTAACATTAAATATGGCTTACTTGACTCAGGAGAACCTTTCTTCGTTAATGCCCAATCACTTAAGTATCAAAATGGGTTTTTTTGTGAGCCTCTGTCAGTTATCTGTGTGAGTTATTTTCGCTTCACCTGTTTTTGTTGGTTTACTGTTAAGATATTAGAGCTTGCTTTGTTTCTGAGGATGCTAGAGGGAAAAATCTAATGAAATTCATTTTTGTGGTCTTTGAAAAACAACTTCCACGGGCTTGAAAATTGCTTGTGCTTGGTAATCCATCACAATAAACAGAAAGTCTTAATTTGATTTTGTTACAGTTGCTACGTTATTGTTCTTTCATTGGGAGTTGTTTTCATAGTATTTCACACCTACAGTGTGCTTACTGTCAATCAGAAGGAACTGCAACTCTTCACCAGAAAGTAAATCCCTCAGAATATTTTAACTTGATTTCAAATCTGCCTCTTTTTCTTTATTTATTTTTAGATTCATAAACAGAACCCCAAAAATGGCCCGAGTTTGTTTTCATCCCCCAAAAATCTCTGCTTTTGGAGTCAGTTGTGAAACACTGTCACTCAATATCTTTTAAAAATGCCAGTTATCTTATATTGTCATGTAGAATGTGTTCTTCATAAGCACAGAAATGAAATTAAAACCAAACAGAGACCGAGCCCCGTATGCTGTGTGTGGGCGTAATGTATATCAGTTACAAAATACAAAACATTTAGATGCAGTATTTCGGTGAATGATTGTGTCAAAAACAGAAGCTCATATGCACACACCTCAGGTTTTCTACCTCCCACTGCAACTTTCCTAAACATAGAGTTTTTTATCCCTGACAATACTTTCCCTCAATCAACACAAAAGGTTGATGACACCGTGGCTGACTCAGCCAGACGGTGGAAATCTTCATTGTGCTAATTAGATCTTTCGCTGTCTGTTAAAGACTTTTATCTCTCCCACATCTCCATGCCCATCTAATCTGGCCTTATCTCCAGGCTCCATCTCAAGGTGATTGCTGCCATGGAGTTAAAAGGAACTCTATTGTCTGAGTGAGCAGAAATAGTGTCTCATTTCCCCTCA
>NW_005187508.1:2212797-2215749 GCF_000239375.1 Pundamilia nyererei
TGTGTGTGTGTGTGTGTGTGTGTGTGTGTGTGTGTGTGTGTGTGTGTGTGTGTGTGTGTGTGTGTGTGTGTGTGTGTGTGTGTGTGTGTGGGGGTCTATTTGAATGTGTATGTGTATTGCTGTCATCACCCTGTGGAAAATTCCCTGAATTGGTACAAAATGTCATTTTGTGACTGCAGGCCAACATGCAGCAAACAAAACCAGACACACACATGGAGGCGCACACAATAAAGTTAAATAAAAACACAGCTGGCTTGTTCAAACCCTAGACAATTGGTTTTGTTGCAGGATAAACATTTTTATTCAGTGCCACTACCAGCTGTGTTCAGGTCGTTTTCATAGTGCTTATACACTTTTCTGTTCACATTTGGTTTGTTACATTTGGAGCACCTCAGGGACTCAAATGCCTGGTTTCTGCTCAAGCAAACATTTCTGTGAAAAAAGCATCCAGATGACTTGGATGAGGCGATTTTACTGTGTGTTGACACTGCAATGAGCATCCATTTCAGACAGCTGAACACATGAGACAAGCTCTAAAGTGGTGGCCATGGATCCCGTGTTTGAAGGGAAGCAAGGGAAAGATGCCTGCAGCTTTTCTGTTGGCCAACAGTCTGGCAGGAACAACACATATAAAATCTGCCTGCTGCTGCATCTCTCCACCAGAACTTCAGGAGGCAACTTCATAATCACTGCAGTCAGGTTCTGCTGCAGAATGGCATGTGAGATCTCTATTTCCTTTAGAAGTATGTTTTGCTTCCACACTCATGCTGAATAGTGTAAAGACATGGATCGTTCTGTGCACAAACTATAAAAAACAATAATCAAAGTGTCTGCACCAAAGCTGCCCTGCATGCTTTCATGATGATAGTCAAGTCACAGCGCTTCCAAGCTGACTCTATATTTCTCATCATGTTCTCAATAAATATCATTTTGTAATGTATATTCATTTAACTGAGACAAACAAGTATTGAAAGTTGTCAAGTCTTTTCCCCAGTTATACGTTGGCATTTCATTATATAGCTGCTTGAGACACTATGTATACCTACAAAAGTGCTAGTCTTTTTCCAGTTTTGACTGCACAATCAAATCTTCAGTTTTTCTGAAGGATTTTCTATCAGGTGGCTGAAAGAATTGCACAGTGTGTGTGAGGCTTAGAAGGAGCCAATCTAAACACAACTTTTAATTATTCTATAGCCACCACATTCTGCAATCAACATTTAACTCATAATAGTAAGCTAAAGAGAAAACTTGCCTATATCCAGTTGGAAAAACAAAAAAAGAAAGGAAAGGAAAAGAAAAGAAAAGAAAACCAAGACACAAGAAACACTTTGTTAAACCTTTTTTATTTGGTCACAGTAATTTTACAGTGCAATGAATTCTACCCTTTTTTGGGCAAAGCCACAGACTTAATTAAGCCAAAATCCTCCAGTTTGGCTGTGAAGTTGCTATTACCCCTGTAATGAATCTGTAATGTAAACTGAACGTAAGACATTGTGTCAGCATTGCGCAGTCTGTCTGTGTACAGTGTAAACAAGGGCCCAGCAGTCTGAAAGTCTTATATGGTAGAAACTGGGTGGTCTTGAAGCATGTAGGAGCATTTTTGTTTTTTTTAAACATTTAAAATGATCACCATCCTAAGGTTGCATATGAAGACAAGCGTGTTAAGAATGGTAACATATTAAAACTGACTAATTATTTCTTCATGGCTTCTACACTGTAACATCTTAAATTCAGTACATTAAGTGATTATTTAACAGTTAAAGGTCGTGGAAGCATTTAAAGTACACAACTCTTCACATAATATATTCTCCGTTTCATTAAGAGTGATACAATTTGCTTTCTTGCTGAAACAACAGATGTGAAAGCAACTACTTAAGGACAACTTTTCTTTCTAAATTTTCAACTGTTTTAGCCTTTTTTAAGCTTTTCATCTGTATTTTTTAAAACAAATGTTGGCATTTGAGATGTATTATAAATCATTTGCAGATATATTAATAAAATGTGCTGCCATTTTATTAATTTTCTTGGAAAATACTGCAGTAATTCAAAATTCTAAATGTTTTAACATAAGTTTGTAGTCTTAAGTTACATACAACATCTACCTATAATGCACAAGAAAGAAACCAGACAATAATCAGCCCATGCAACTCAATGGTTTGCATCTATGTATGTATAATGACTTTTATGCCAGGGTAGCACTTCTACAAAGTACTTTACGATATGCTTCTCATTCACAAATCTCACTACAGACTTGCTGTCATGAGTAACTTGTTGTTCTGGGTAAGGACATTTCAGCACATAATTTGAACCACTACCCCTGCATGTAGTGATAACTCACTCTACTACCTAACCCACACCGGGAGTGTCTGTGGAAAAAATTTAAAGGACAGACTTAAAGATTAATATTAAACGCACAGTTGTGAGCCTCAGTATGCAATATCCATGCATCACCATTAATTATACTCACAGTGAAAGACACATGTGTCACTGTCTTTAATACACTCAGGGTCTTATTTTTAAAAGCCAAACCTTTTTCTTCATCAAAGTTTCTCTTCTTTTCCTATTTTACTCTGATATAGTATTCTCCCATGACAATATGTTTGTAGAGTTAGATGTAAGATATGACACATTCAAAGACTGATTGTGTGGGAATGTGCTCATATGCATGTGTGCTTTGCAGGGACTCTCTTGCTTTGATAGTCTATAATAAATCCTAAGTAACTTAAAAGCCCACCTATTCCAACACAATTTTAGAAACATGTACTGTGTAATTTAAATATTTTTTATTAAATACATTAAGGATTGTTGTTGCCAGAGTAACTGCTACCTCAACCACTGTCATAATTTCATACAACACAGTAATGTTTCTCACATTCCTAACATGATCTGTGGTATATAGTAGCATATGTGTTTAAAAGCATTAAGTAATTACTGCCTCACAACCAGAAATAC
>NW_005187508.1:2215994-2217140 GCF_000239375.1 Pundamilia nyererei
CTGTGAAACCATTTCCTATGAATATTAATGTGGCATATATGTGAGATAATGACCTTTCTTTACAGATAGCAAATTAATCATTCTGTCATAACAAAAAGCAACAATGTCACAGTCAAATCACTGACGTACTGATGTGAGACTTGAAAGCTGATCTGTTAAAATCTTTACTTATATTATTATTTGAAAGTACTAGTCAGAATATAACCTAGCTATAAAATTGTGTAAAATTGCTGTTTTTTTAAAACTTGTTTTTAGGGTGCCTAATCCTAGTGAAAGTCTTCATAGCACCCAAAATCCTCATACACTCAAGAAGAGATGCCATATCCCCGCTGCAACATCTGTTGAGCTCCTAGAGTCCTTATTAAGTTCAGGTATTATGGCTAAATACTAAATTATAGTGTCTCCAAAAACACCTTTAATCTCTGTTTTGCTGTACATTTTAAAGATGGTAGAAGTGGTGATGTGGTTTTTTTACCGGAGGTTTATCTAGCGTCTTGTGTTATTTGCATTAGCTACCTTCAGAAAGCTAAAAGAGCTCCCCTGTGTATCACTACATCAGATGGTAGCACCAACAAACAAGTCTAATTCATAACAGCCGCAAGCAAAATGAATGGCTTGGGACCAACTTGTTTCTAAGAGTCTGTCCTCTGCTTGAATGGGTAAGGGAATATAAGCTATGTTTCACATGCTACAAGTATTGGGACTGATATATTGTGAATGACTGTTTACGTGGGGATTGTTTACTTAGAAAAGTTAGAAAACTATAATCCTTGCTTACAAGTAAAAACTGAAAAGACACCACAACCCTGGTAGTGAACAATTATTTCACTGGAAAATTTAAATCTGTTACAGAAAGTTTCTAATAATAACAACCACAAAACACATCAATTCACTGGCAAATACACAAACCATGCACTTATATTGCAACCTTTAACTTACCTGTAGCCACTGCTACACTCAGATATAGTTATTTCATCCTGTTACATCCAAAATCAGACTTTCAGCATATCTCACTGGGCAAGTGGTAAATGGTGAATGGAAATGGGCGGGTTCTTATATGGTTCACCCGAAAGACAAAACTCCAAAACACAAACTTAACAATGTGGTGTATGCTGTACAGTGTAGCGAGGAATGCCCAGACCTCTA
>NW_005187508.1:2242595-2259203 GCF_000239375.1 Pundamilia nyererei
GTGATTCAGGTGTGTTGACCCAAGGTGAGATCTAAAACCTGCAGGGACACCGGCCCTTGTGGACTGAGATTGTTCTAGAGTCGCACCCCTGTTCTAGACTCTGGTCAGTTCTCTGACACTGGTACCCTCATCTGTACAAAACCCCTTTTTCACTTCTTCAAGTGTGACTAATAAGCTATACAACACCGAAATGATAATCAGGCAATAAAAATAAAATTTGTTCCACTCTTCTTCGGGCTTTGTTGAGATTCACCGTAGCAATCTGTATCACCTTCAGGGATCGTTCCTGCCAGCAGTGTCTCACCAATTACTGGATTGTTTTTTTCACCCACAGGCAATATTGCAGAGATGGATTGTCCCCCTTCTGCGGCAATAATTTCTTTGTTGTTTGCAGCAGTTCTCTTTAAGCTTTTAATATGTTTTTACTTCGTTTTGACCTCTGTAACCGGCCATAACAGTAGCGATAGCGCTTACTTATTTAGTCACCCTTTTTTGACTGTTCTGTAGAGTGATGTTTAGCCTTTTAACTTGTTCCATATCAATGTTGACAAGTATGTCATGAAATCCTTTAAAGAAAAATGCTTAGCCTTCTAGCTAATTTCTTCTGTAAATGACATTGCTCATGCAGATTTCACACTGCTGTGTGTACACACATATGATAAATACCAGTTTTCTTTTACACTGCTTGTATTTGAACGGAGAGCACTTTAGAGCTCTTTCAACATGTAGTTTAATAAATGAAGCTCATGGTTTGTAATTCTTGAGTTCAGGTTTCTAATTTGGAATTAAACCATCACTTTTATACCATGTTTGCTTGTTTCTGTATTGCTGTACACCCACACCCAAGCAAAGTTTCAAAAAGTGTATTTTTTTTCCCTTCAGATATAATTTAAAACTAAAAAGCCATATGGCTGAATCTGATGAACATCGTCTGTTAAGTTTGAGGTTGAAGGTTGATAGAGTTTATGTGAGAACAGTTTTTCTTTTTTTGAGTTTGAATAGTATGTTTTTTGTATACTATTCATCCTAGTGCAATGAGAATTCTTAAGACCTGCACAAAAGTAAATGTCAAATCTATGTGTTTTTTCTATGTGTATTGTTGGCAACTGGGGTATTTTATATTTACTCATAAATTCAATCTTTTAGTTTTTCCCTTAGATTATAAAAAATAAAAAATCTAGATGACTGCAGCAGGAGTTCCCAAGACCCCCTTCTGCTGACTGTCCCAGCAGCTTTGTCAACAAATATGGGTTAGAAATTTATCACAATGTCTGCCCTCACTGTGAGGAACCGCCTGCAGGAAGTTTTCAGATTTAAAGAACGAGCTCTTCTCCCTGAGTTCAAAGTAGTTGGTACTATGAAACATGACTCTATTGGGAGTTGTTAAGGCTTTGAATTAGTTTCTGTCAGTATGGCATTTAAATTGTATGCCCCCATCTCTCCCTTGCTTGCTTTTGCTCTGTCTTTCAAATTCTTGCTCTTCCTCTCTTCCTCATCTTCTTTCTAAATGCATCTTTCCTGATGTGTAAGTCCCGCCATGTTCTTAGCTTGGTTTCCCTCCTATCTCAGCAGGATGTCATGATAAAATAAAGGCTACAGGCTTAGCCTGTGAATGTCTAACCTTGTAAAGAACACCATATGTGATCAGTTCCCATGTTAAAGTGGTCTTGCTGAACTTGTGAACTATGTATATGTGTGAATGTGAGTGTGGCTTGAAGGCACAGTGCCCTGAGGGGGTCACAGTAAAACCACTCAGCAGAGGGATAAATAACCTCCATCTTCGGTCATTACCCCTTTGTTGTCTTTCACTACCTCAATTTCTCCATGATTCCGGAAGGAGGGCTTTCTATTCATCTATTTTTAATGCCTCTTGTTTTCATTTGTGGAAAGGGTGCAGTCTAAGCTTTGTGCTTTTCCTCACCCCCTAAAAATAAAACACCCTTAATATCATCCACTACCTGCAACCCTCCATCAACTCATCTCCCCTCTCTTTGCCTCCGGAGGGGTGTATGTAAGTATGTAATGGTGTGTGGGAAATAGAGCCCGTGCATCTTTGTGTGTGTGTATTTATGTGACCAGAGTGTGTTCGCGCGTGTGTGGCTTTGTAGGAAAAACAACTCATCTCCTTACTCATCTCCTCCCGGAACAAATGCTTCCTGAGTGAATTTTGCTTTCAGAGGCACAATCTCCCCTCCAACAATAGCGCTCCCATTTTAAAGATACCACATACACCAACTTCCACACATACATGAATTTCACAGATAACAAGAACATTTGCGCTGGCCTTCTGCTTGCCCTAGTTAAGAGGACATAATGTTCACTGCTCCTCAACATGTGTGAGAAGGAAAAAACATTGGTGTCATGTCAAGAATGACATTAGCAGAGCAGTGAAGTAGAAGGAGGGCAAGAAATGCAATGCATTTGTGCATGTGAGTGTGTGTAAGTGTGTGTGTGTGTGTGCGTGGTGGGATGGGGGTGGAGGGTGGGTGTTATGGGTGAGTGAGTTTTCTGTGTTTCTTACTAGTGAAGCTGAGAATGTGTGTCTTTTACTGTGTATGAGTTCTGTGTGTATTGTACATATTGTATTTCATTCCAGCTCAGTTTGGATTGAATCATTTTGCATTTTTTTTACTTGTATTACTTTAATATAAGCAAATGGCCATTAGAGATTTCATTTTGCTGAGAGCCAATATCCTTTTCTTTTTAAATGGAAGCACCCTAGAAGTCTATGAGTTAAATTGTGTATCTGCAAAATCCATGATCGGCTCTGTGCTGCCTCTGCTGCACCCCATCCCACCTCTGTCTGCATTTTTTTGCCCCTTTTCACCTTTAAATCTGTAAAAACTGACATTTAAATAAACAAACACTGGTGCAATGCAGCACTGGCTCAATTTCAAAGATATATTTTTTATTTTACGTAGCTATTCTGTGTGTTATTTAGCATCTGTACTGTCTGATGTTTCTTTTATATTCTGTTGCATTTTATCTCTAGTGTCACTTTGAGTTGCCTTGTTGTAGCATGGTGCTATACATATGCTAAAGTGCTGGACCACCATGAGTTCACAAAACATTTTCAGTGCCTCTGTTTTTGGCCTTGGTTCTGCTGTTGTGTGGAATATTAGTGGAGAATTTCATGCCAGTCTTCTAAAATAAATTTCTTCCTTTGGCAATCTGATGATGGTGTTGGAGAACTCTTGCCAACATGCTCAAAATCTTTCACAGATGTTGAAGTAGCTTGGGATCTGGTAATACTGACAGCTAAAACATGATTCACATCACATTTATGCTCAGTAACCCATTCAGTGATTCTTTTTGTCACTAAAAGGGGCAACTGTAATGTTTCTCCTCTAAATTATTCATTTTTCCCTTTTAACTTGTTGCCTCTCTGTGACTACTGTTGGAAACTGAATGCAGACTGTGCACCGTAGATACTGCATACATGCAAATTGTTTTCATCTTTCACACACGCTTATTTTTTTGCATAGAAACTGTGTTCTGTGTATGTGTTCATGGTTTAGTGGCTCTAAACAGCCTCCCTGCAGAGTTGGTCTGGTCAAATTGCCACTGAGCCGTTTAAGATGCCCCATAGGTCACGCCTTGTCTCTTCTTGTCAGTGCATGCAGGTAACATCATGTAATGTATCCCTCCTCTCACTATAACCCAATGGCCTGGGGTTTTGGCACAACTTCTGATCGGTGTGTGCAGCAGGGCACGGGCCATCCTGTCTCCTAATTGAATTATCGGAGTGCAAAAACAGGCATCAGACGGGATTCATGTCAGACTTGCCCCAGAGCATCCAGCCAGCCAGCTAGGCAGGCAGGCGCTGGTTATTCAGGGAAAGACAAGCACAGTGTGTGCATGTGAGTCCATGTGGTAAGAGCAGAAATGTGTGTCTCTTTGTGTATGAATGCAAGTCAGAGCCTTTGTGCATTTGTGTGAATGTGTGTGCCGTAAGGCTCCAAAAAGAGCACTTTAATTTCCGTCTCAGAGGAAAGTGTGATTGAACACAAACCCTTTCGCCAGTGGGTCAAAATAGTCACACACTACAACAACACAAGAGAAGATAAAAAAAGGAGAAGCCTTATTTTGTCCTTCATTTTTCCCTCTAATCTATCTTCATACAAGCCTTTCTCTGATTTTTATTTTGTTTCGTCATACATTTACATTTTTTTCCCTTTTCCACTTATTTTATACTGAACATGATATAGTAATTTTCTCTTTTTTACATCAATTTATAGGTAATGGGAGGTTGACATTTTAGCAAATATAGGGTATTTGATTTTGCTTTCTCATGAGGATCTGGGTTTCTGGTCATCCTTGTGTGTGTGTGTGTGTGTGTGTGTGTGTGTGTGTGTGTGTGTGTGTGTGTGTATGTGTGTGCGTGTGTGCGTGCATGCGTTGTAGTGTTGTGGACCATCTGGCCATAGACAGACCTGACTATGGATACAATCACAACAGATTAGAATGAGGTGGAAGGGAAAGCTCCTTTTCTCCCCTTCATTTAACTCGTCCCTCCTTGTCTGCTTTGCTTCATTAAGCTGCTCCACTTCTTCACTTTGTGTATTTGTGTGCGTGCATGTGTGTGCATATGAGAGTGATTGTGTGCTTGTGTGTACAAACACTTAAACATCTGTGTGTGCGCGTGCCACGCTTTTTGAAGTGTCAAAAAGTGTAATTATCTTGCATTGGTCAGTAATTGAGAACAACTCACCTATTGACTGCTTATGGTGCATGTTTAGCTCCTGAGGCTGTCGTTGACATCATGACTAACCTGCTGGATGTTAATCCTCACTGGACTGGAATGCAACTAACAGTGATGCTAACGAGTGTTAACACTCTGATGATTAAAAAGATTAATAAGGCTAATGGGTAAAAAGCAGCATCAGTTTAGATTGAAGTAGTGACACAAGCAGACACAGGATGGATGGGGGAAATGGGGTGGGGGTGGGTGGGTGCACACAAAGAATGGCGCTGAGTGAGAAAGTGTGTGTTTGGACTCGCCTCATCTTTTCAAGTCTGTTTGGCACTCATTCACCATGAGTGGCTGTGACCCCAGTTTTGGCATGCAGTGAGAGTAAGCTGCATGAATGAGAGTTGGAATGCCTGCATATGTGTGGCTGCTCATATGCATTATATCTCACTGGGTCTATGCTGCTCTGTATGTGTGACTGTATGTGTATGTTCAAAACGGGCTCGGCGTGAAAGGCGCTAAGTACGAGTCACCTAGGGAATGATTTGAACAAATCGTCTCATGTCTCTTCAGCTCCACGGTGACGTAGCTGCTGCAGAGCTTTTCTGTCCTCTTCACTGGACTGTTAAGCGGGGGGTGGGGGTGCGGGGAGCGAGGGGGGTTGCATGAGGACTGAATGTGTCTTAGTGACAGACTGATTCCCCGTTGTTAAAATGTGTATTCACAAGATGAGGCATGCGGGGCGCTTCAGGCAAGACGAAAAAGCGGCACAAATTGACCTTGATGGGATGTCGTGGTGAGAGAAGTGGATTTTGGCCATTTTCTTTTATCTTTCGCCCCGGAGTAGTAATGGCCGCTGTTATACTTTTAATTCCTGAAGTCATAGTTATCGATGTTACTGGACATTGAAATGATGTATGTCTCAAGATGTTTTGTGGCTGACTCATATTTTCTCTAGCAATTTTTACAGCACTTTCAGTCCTCACTGCAGCCTCACAAACTGTGCAGTCAACTTCTTAAAGGTGTTGTTTATTCATCTAATAGGTGCCAGCTTTTGCAAAAACTTTAATAATTGTAAATATAATTCATAAATAATGTTGCCTGATGTACCATCCCTTTTTTTTCTTCAATTGATATAGGGGTAGGAAAGAAATGCTGTTATGCAGCTGCCTAATAATAATGGATTTACATGCCATATAATTTGAGACCATGTATTTTATTATGGATTAATGCTTTGATGAATTGTGGTGTTTAATGATCAAAATAATTAGGAAAAGCTGCTACATTTTTCAAGATAAACTGTGGATCTGTGGTCCAGAGTTTTATATAAGACGGCAAGAGAAAGAGGACAGTGCAAAGTCAGATCAGTTAAAGTTAAAAAGTTAAAAAAGAAATTAAGTTACAAGTTTTGAACTAATTAGGAAGCAACTGTTCAAAGATACAGTACAACATGTGTCTTGTATCTTTGAACAGATCTTGAGAGCGAAGATTTAACTGCAAGTCAGATTAAAGTAACGCAGTTGTTTGATTCAACTAAAAGGAAGCAAACAGGAAACAACAGTAAGTGACCAATTAATAACATGTATCCATAAATTACTGGACAAAAGCTAAGTGTGTGCAATGTTGCCCATCTGAATGTTTTGTTTCAATTTTTTGGCTGGAAAAAAAAAGCAGCGGTGGCTATTTGGAATCCATTTGTTTATAGAAGAAAAAAAAAACTTAATGGGTCATCCTTGTACACACAGATAGGGGATTTGCAGGTCACATTTTGAAAATGGAATTCCACATGTGCAGAAATGTTATTTAGGGTAATAGTACACCCTTTGTTGTCATGGTAGCACTTTTCCATTGAAGATTTCAAATTAATTTTAAGAGTACAGTACATGTTTTAAATTGTGAAGTTTAGAAACAAGGACTCCCATTTTTTCTGGGTTGACTGTGTCTTGTAGTCATGGTTACGTCAGTTTTCATAGATTTGGTGGAACAGTACTGAACAGATATGTGGGAGAAACAGCTCAGGGAGAGAAGAAAGAAAAATCAGTAAATTTTATCTGTGGTAACAAAAATGAGTAAATATGTTTCTAATATTGCAAACTGTGAATATTTAATGATTTAATATTTGGTTCAATTTACCTTTAAATGATATGACTATGTTCACTGACGAAGCTGCTGTTGAAATGTAATGTGAGTTCTTGTAACAAGCAGATGACAAACATTGGTGTGTTTTGTCATTGATTCATCGATGGGTGAAGACATGAAAGTCCATAGATATGTCTGGTGGTGTACAATGTTTATTTATATATTTTTTATAATCTATTATAATAATATATTATATCTACTTTTGACTGACTGTAGAAAGAACAGAACATTAAGTTACAAATGAATGTTTTGGCCATATGTTTATCTGTCTTAGTCATCTTGTAACTTTTTCAGAGTTAATTTTGTTGCATTTAGTCATGCTAGTGCTTATTATGGCACCCTCACTGTCAATCAGGTTTAACTGCACTGATGTGTATATATTTGTTTGATTCTATTCTCCTTTTTTGATTAAAACTGTTTCAAAGATTTGAGTACAACTGATCAATTCAAGTCTATGGGAATTTCTAAAGCCAAAGCTAGTGATGCTGATTGTGCTGAACTGTGAGGAGTTGCTATTATTCTTCCTACTTTAGAGCCCTGTAAGTCAAAGCTTTTCAATCCAACCATCTTTATTAGAGATAATGTGATAACAGTGTCCTGTCTGTAACTGAACAAATGATATTATTCGTATTTCATCAGATTAAAAAAGCATAAAACAAAAATGAACTACAACATTAACACTAGAATTAAGCCTTCCTTTTTGTTACCTTAATAAAGTGAACGTTTCTATTTTATGTATTCCCCACAATAATCTTGTACTTATTTTCCACCCCATAACTAGTTTTCATTCAGAAACAATTAATATCCTGCAAACCAGTGTTTACAGAGCTGCAAATAACACTGCACAGGGCTAAAAAGAGACGAGCACAGTGAGTCAACATAATAGATGTACTAAACAGGCACTTTCTCTTTAATGGTGTCAATAAATAGCCACATCGCCATCTAGTGACATTTAGAGGGAATATGAGCTTCAAAACTGGCATTTGAAGTCATACTTGCAGCTGCTTTGTGCAGTATAGTGCTGACCTTGTGTATGTCATTGGGGATATAAACATCCATTCAGGTATTCTACACACAGACAAGGTGTACAAACAAATGCACATATCTATCTTGTTCTTTCTCCCAGACACTCACAAAAATACACACACCAACACACATAAGTTCCAAATATCTACTTAAAAGTGACTTTGTACACAGAGTATGAACTGCAGCTTTTGTCCACAGAAATCACACTTAGTCAAAGAAAGCACACGGATGGTACTTGCAGAGCCAAAAAACTTATATTGATATTAATGTGCTGCATAAAGTTAGCCAGATAAAAACATGTGGGTAAACAAAAATAGGAGCTTGCATAAACCCTTTTTTGTGTTTGTTTTCATGTTTGTTTGTTGTTTACCTCTACAACAAAGACATTTTAAAACTCATTTTGGTTAAAGCTGTTGTACTGGCTAGACTCTAAGGCCTTCAATGCTTGTGTGTACAGAATCAGACACTAAGCCTGAGTTTTGATTGTAAACAAATGCTGTTTTACATTTAAAAATACTTGACCTTCCCCCTGACCCTTACTCAAATCTTTATATTTAAAGGTATACATTAGCTACCCGCAACAAATCTTACATCCGATATATTTTCACTGCCAGTATGTATACTACAGTTTGCAGTCGTAGTACTCCTTGGCACTCTTGTTTGTACAAAGCCAACCTATAGACAAGTAAGTAACAAGATAATATTCTTCTGATGACAAAACCGAGCAAGTTATTTGTTTTATATGTATTTTAAATAACAGTTTAATAAAGAAATTATGTTTATTTTCATGTTTTTCCTGTAATATCACTGTGCCGACAGTTTGTCCAAGATGTGGTTAAGTAATAGTTAAATGAGATTAATTAAACACAATGTGAAATGCAACATTGTTACACTGAAAAAAAATCTTTTTATACTGACATCAAAGTTTCCACACAGTTATGAAACTCTTCACAAACCGCTTCCTGTCCTGTACGAGTGCATACACTAAAATGGGGGCTGAAGATATTGACCATGCTGTTGACATTTACAGAGGTGGGAGCAGTTGTGGTTTCTGCAGGTCTATGCTTCTTGCTTGATGTTGCAGAGGGGTAGCTGTAAGCTGCGATGCTGACAATGCTTGCACTGCAAACACTGTTGCGAAAGTCAACTCGTAGTTGCACTAACATACAACCACAACTAACATTTGCAAATAGGTTGTGAAATATAAATAGCTTCATTTCAGCCTGCCCCGCATTTAAGTTGTGATAAATGTTCAACCTAGTTTAACCTCTTCAGGGACTGCTCTGCCACACCATTTCTGTTTACCACTCTCATGGGCGGCAATTTAAGTTTCAATTTTTTGAAATATATGCAGCATGGCATCATGCATTTTTTTCCCTACTACAACAGAGCTCTTTGTACAGTATCTTTTAATCTTATTTATATTGTACTTTATTCTATTGTATATAGTATTTTATTCCTGTTGTATAGTTTACTATTGTATTATTGCTTACCCTATCCTATTGTGTTTTTGTTAACTTTTACTGCTCTTAAACTCGTACTTACTGCCATGACCAAAAAATTTGCCACGTGTGGGACTAGTAAAGATTATTTTATCTTATCATGTGAAAATCATTCTATAAGTCAAAGAACAGTCAGAATTTACAAACCTATTTAAATATTCAGACATTATTTTATTAGTTATCACTTCTGTGAGCATTCCATGAAAAAAGTGGTCACATTGACATTTTTCTGCTGGCTGACGTAGAGTTAAACAAAAAATTTGGATCTACCTCGCTTTCAGGGACAAAGACCAATAAAAGCAAACTATTATTTAAGTTTAAAACAAAACCTTGATATTCAAAAGCATTTTTAGTTTTCAGATTTATAAAAAATGTCCAGGAAATAGCCTTGGCTTGTTTCCATTTTCTTGAAAAATATTTTACCAGAACTCATAACAAAGTTAAGCTGTGAGTACATATCTCTTGTTCTCTATTGTGAGCCGGTTTAAAGTCTTTTGCATCTGGATGATGAGGAAAAGTATAGTAATACATCTCCTATTAATGTATTAATCCAAGGGGATGTCATAACAGACTGGTTGAATGAGTTTGAATTTGACACTGTTGGAGTTTTTGGAATTATTATTCAACCTGTCAAAATTAGTTTTTGTAAATAGACAGAAACCTAAATAAAACTGCTTGTGCTCAAGTCCCACTACAGGCTGTCAACCTAAATGCCTTAATAATACATTTATAAATGATTTTGCCACTTATCTGATTAAGATAACATTTACATTTGTTATGTTTGATCACATTTTTATTCTGTACACAAAGTTTTAAGTACTTGAATGACATGTAAAAATATTTGTAATGGTTAGGGTGGATGACAAAAAAGATATTATTACCAACAAATGACAACTACTTTCATCATATGTCCATTGTATATCAAATTCAATTGTATAACATGTTTGACTGGTAGGAAAGAGCTTCCTTAACCCTCTTTGCTGACTGAACGAGATTTTCTGGTATAATTCATTATAGGTAATACTGTGCATAGCCATAATTAGCAAACTGATAGAGAATTAGCCTTTACTTAACACTTATTACTGCTAAAATGATCAAATTAAGAAGTAAATTGTAAACAGATTTATATATGCAAACAAGCTGTAACTTTACAAAAACCATCCAGATGTTTGTAGGTGATTTTTATACTTGTTTAAAAGACATTATAAGAAGGCAAATGGAAAAAAGGGTGGAGTATTCACACAACTGTGAATCTTTGTGTCTTGTTTCTCACACTGAATAGTTTTGTTTTTACTTTTTTACTTTCATTTGCACAAGCTGTTTGGTTGGCAAGCGATTCTCAGAAAAGTTTAGGTTTAGGAAAGAATTGTGGTCTAGATTGAAACAAGTCAGCTCATGACCGAGAGCCTTCTCACTATTGTTGCATCACATGCATCAAGAAATACACCAGTCTCTGAGACACCCGCAGCTTTGACACTGAATAATAATTTTTAGTGCACCAATTTATGGCATAGGCATATTGTACATTTTAACATTACTGATCATTGGTAAATATTGTTTATTAGTAATAATTGTTTTAGTTAAAAATATTTTTTAACTAAAGCATTGTTTTTAACATTATATTAACAATATACTAAATCTGTGGAAGGCTGTCCCAATAAATATCTGTTCCAAAAGAAATAGCACCCTCTGGTGGACAGTGTCAGTTCATCAACTCCAAATGCCAGTAGAACCCAAGCAAATTGATATTGGAAGGATTTCAAAACCCAGCTCAGTTAGCTGAACTGTTTGATGTATTGTTTAATTAAAACTAAAACTTTTCAGCTATCTTTGTAATAGGGTCATAAACCTACAGATCATTCCTTCAATCATCATATTTTTGGAACAACTAGAACAAGTGCTTCTGACTGAATGTAAAAAGCATTAGTGACAGTTTGTCATTATAAATTTGAAATGAAATAACTGATTCTGGATTAATAGATCTTTAAAATTAATTACAGAAACTTGGTTAGAACAAATATTTACATATTTTTTCTGTATTATATATCAATTGCAAATGTCAGTTCCCTTGTTATAATACTTCATGTACTGAATTGCTTTAGAGGGTGGAAGTGGGGGTGGTGGCTGTGGTGCGGGGGCACTGACCTCATTACTGACATCTAGAAAGTGTCACAGTTTTTCAAACAGGCTGACCTAGAAAAAATACCATAGGACCACAGCAAGCATAAAAATAAAGATGGCAGATCACATGATCAGATAGTCCTTGTCCAATCTGATAGTGCTTGAGAGCAAAGTCTATATAGAATGTAAAATGTAAAGGGTTAGTGCATGCTAAGCTGCTTCTGCATCCCAGTCTCTGGATTTCCTCCTTTTTCCTCTTTTTGGCTACTTTTTAAGCTCACTGGCTGTAGGCTGAGTCACAGGGGGCTATATACAGGGTTTGAAGCTGCACTTCAGAGTCTGTGGCCATTTTGGTTTCCAATCAAAGCACCACAAGTTTTTGAGAGCTTGTCTATGCTATGCTATTGTTTATATTAAGTTTATGTTAGCTTGTTGTTTTTTCTTGTTTCTCAGTAAATGATCAGTTTCATTGTTTTGTGCTAAGTTTGTGAAAAAAAGCCTGTAGAGGAGACAACCCATTTTTGTTTAATCACCACCCCTTTGTCATGTTTTTCCTTGAGTTGCTAGGAGCTCATTTGTAAGTTTAAAACGTTTTTTTGTGTGTGTGTTTTGCGTGCGTTTTAACTAAAGGCTTTTGGTTTGGGTTTTTTTTTCTTTTTGCTGATTTGACTCTTCAACAACTTTGAAAGCTCCTACAGCAGCAGCAGATTAATTAGCTTTTACCCATAAGAGTGGGTTTGTGATAACTCCTCTGTTCCAAAGGTTGAATGGGAATGCAATGTTCATAAAAAGGGTCATGCTGTTTCTGAGTGTTTAGCCTTAAAGCACAAGCACATCAAATGACAGCAAGCAGACAACATGGGTGGGGTTAATAGAAACCATTTAGCCCACTAAATAGTCAGCATGAAGACTTGAGGAATTTGCCTTTAACAAATAAACCAGAGGATGAACAACCTATTAAAATATCAGTGATATTGTTGGATTCTGGTCTTTATTAATGTGATATGCTTCCCTGCATACTCAGTATAGTTCAGGTAAACGTTTCCTCTCTGGATAAATGCTATGTGTAAAACAGGAACAAGTGCTACTGTTCTTACCTACTTAGGTTTGCTGGCAATTCCTTTCTCTCAACCTTTCAAAGCCTGAACCTTTAAATAATTGCCAGAAAATTCTAAAGTTTTGAAAATGACGTGTTTATTATGACTTTTACCAAAACTCCAACCCTAGAAACACACACACATACATTTAAACAAAACTGTTTACTCAGTGCATTCAATCTAAAATAGGAGAAACTTAAGTTGGTCACTTAAGTGACTGGAACTTATGAGTAATCAATGTGATTAAATTTATTAATACAAATCAAACTGAGTTCTTGAGGTTTCTATTATTTATTAGATTTATTTATCAGTTTATCTCAACTAGGCAGTCATACAAGTCATTTGTTCTTCTGTTATATTACCATTGTGGTTTAAGGACCACAAAATATCCCTTTATTTTAATTTTCATATTTATTTCCTATCCTATTCATAGGTCACGAGCAGTTGTCTAAGCATATCGTCACTACATATCATACTGTGTATGACTGTGTATGTGACAAATAAAATTAGAATTTGAATTTGAGAGGTCAGAAGTGAAATAAAAAAAACATTTTTGATTCTTAATAGCATTAGTTTTTGGTTTCTTTCTCGTTTTTCTCCAGTTTTGTTAGACTTAGGCAATAAAATAACTTGATAAGGCTAGGAAAAGATCATGGTTTGGCTCAAAACAGACCCTTTTACAGTATTTAGCACATTTTTTAAGGCTTGTTTTTTTGTGTTTCACCCAATCTAATACAATACAATACAATACAATTTTATTCATATAGCACATTTAAAAACCAGAGCTATGGCAAAGTGATTCACAGAACCAATTAAGAGCAATAATAAATAGAAATAAATAAAATAATAAAAATAAAATAATATACTGACAGGTGGGAGAGATAACTAATCAATAGTAAACCAGGCATAGTAGTAGGCACAAGCCGAAAGGCTGAAGGTTAAATCATTATAAACATTAATCAAAGCAAAAAACACAAGTTACAGTACACATAAAAGGCTAAATAAATACGTTTTTAGTGGAGATTTAAAAGATTGAATTGAATCAGACGTCTGATTTAATTCAATAGCAATCTAAAGATATTAAAGAACACTAATAAACTTGTAATATGCACCAGAGTTCAAAGAGATATCAAGACGAGTATCACAGATGAGAAATTTCTGCATGACAAGCCAATCACCGCTTTGACTTCCTTAAATGGAAACGTCATGTGCATGATATATACACTATCTGTCTTTGAGCTCTCAACTATCATCACAGATGGCTGGGCTGCATGTGTTTGTGGTTGTTCTCTTGGGTAATTCTTAAGATAAAAGAATTTGATGTTTTTTAAGAATAATCAGTGTCTGCATTGTCATTCTTATTGTTGTTGTTGAGGGAATTTGTTTTTACCAGATGGGAATTCAAGTAAACTGCTTCACATTTCATTTTCTTATACCAATCTGTTTGTATTCCAGGAGTGGTCTCCTGTCAGAATTGGATTTCTGCATCAGAAGTGATAATCCATGCAGGACACAATATCACCCTCTATTGTGACTGCAAATTATCCTCTGGAGTATATATAGTATGGTACAGGGATTGTTCTCATGAGAACCAGCCATCTCTTGTTTTAAAACTGAAATATAATTCATGGGGAAATAACACATTTGACCTACTGAACCCCTTATCGCATTTTCAATTTGTGAGGAATTTTTCCTCTGAGTCCTATGACCTTATGATTTTAAACGTCACTGATTCTGATGAAGGCCTCTACTACTGTGGAACAGAACAACAACGGCTGGAGGATAAAGAATTCATCGTGCCCAGATTTATTTACACATATGGCAATGCCACAACAAGAATCATAATAGGTGAGTGTTTTTGTCAGGTTTTTCTTTTGTATGATATTTCATGTGATCTTAATTGATATGGAATTTGAGTGATGTTGTGCATCATAGTTTACCAGAACACTCAAGAATGAAATATTGTTTTTTAATATTTTTCAAAGAATTCTTACAAAATCAGAGACCCCTTGCTACTTACATGCAAACCATTTGGTATACATTTATTTTTCATATAATCACAGTATCACAAACCCCTGGGTTGTAACAGAAGATTGATAACAGCATTCATTTTATGATCATGGTCAAAGAAATCATGAAATTCCTTTATGAGATTAAAATACAATTAACCTACTTATTAGAGCTTTTTGTTTGATCCAGGTTTCAGCAAACATCACCAACCTCCTCAGAACTGTGACCTATGTTGGATGCTGCTACTCTCTCTTTGTCCAGTTTTTGCTGGCATCTCCTCACTCTTCTCCTCACTTCTGGTTTATCATCTATGTAAGAAAAGATTTATTAACTGTAAGTATTACTATTCATATGCCGTTCGTTTAAATCAAGAAACTCAGAATCAAAACATTTCTAATTTCAGTCCATTGTTTTGATTTTGTAACGTAATTTTTTTTCAAAGCTGAAGAACCTGAAGTTGACCAGATACATCCTAAAACAAGACATCTAACAAGAATAGAGGTAATTTACAGAATGTTTTAACTTTATATTATACTACAGTAATAGCATTGCAGTAGAACAAAATGGAGCTTCTAACAACAAACGTGACCTCTTAGGATGAAGATATGTGTTACGCTGCCCTGGAAATCCGTCAGGCATCGCAGAGGCAAAAGAAGAAAACACAGAGTTCTGACTTTTGCACATATTCTGCTATCAATATTTCTAAGGTGTAGAAAATTCTACACCTAAGTGTGAAGCTGTTTTGTGTGAAAGTGTGAAAACATTTCAAATATGATTTGTTAATATTATAAATATTTTGCTGCAAGCTCCTCTGTTTCTGGTGATGCCAACCTTTACTGCAAATGGTTGAAAATGTACAGAAAATAAATTTTTATTTCAGTAATTTTCTTGAATCGGTGTGAGTAATGGATATTTTTGTGGTTCAAAAAGGGACATTTTGGTTCTAAAATACTCTGCATGTGAAGGTTTTGTGTTTTTGTAGCTTCACTCTGAACCGAAATGTACACAAAAATATATTTTTTTTAATTGAAATTGTTTTTATTACGATGTTTCAGGCTACATGTCATCTGGTTTGTAAGTGAATTGTTAATTACTTGGCGTTTTTTAGATGTTTTTAGAATATGCTTGCACTTTTTTAAATTAACAGAAAGGTAGGTTGCTATGTGCTTTTTTACTGGGCTGGCCAACTAGAAATTAAATTGGAATAAATCTATTACATAAAGCCTGACCTAAATTAGTGGATCGGATATCGGAGAGAAATAAAAAATATAATCCGATCCATTAAATATCAAAAAAGCACCTCACAAAACTTGCGACATGGCATAACTCGGCTCATAACCGTAGCACGTCGGAGCAGTATGCATCACGTGATATCTCTAAAGAGTCTCACACCCCCCTGTGATGAGTCAGGCCCCAGCATTACGATGCTCTACTAACCTCAATCAGTTTGATCCAGTTTCGCTCCCTACTCTTAAGGGTATTGATCACCTAAAAAACTCAAACGCTGCTCATGACATCCTTCCATCTCGCATTATTAAAGATGGGTTTAACATTATTGGGCCCTCATTAATTAACCTGTCACTGTTATCGGGTTGTGTTCCGGCTGCTTTTAAACACGCTGTAGTGCAACCTATACTTAAAAAGAGCTCCCTTGATCAGGATGACCTCGCTAACTTTAGACCCATTTCCAAACTCCCGTTTCTGTCTAAAATCCTAGAGAAGATTGTTCATTCCCAACTTCAAACTTATTTGGATGCAAATAATATCGGGGGAAATTTTCAGTCAGGGTTTAAGCCACGTCATAGCACGGAAACTGCATTACTGAGAGTCTTTAATGATCTTCTCCCAATTGCTGACTCAGGGCGCCCTGTGGTGTTAATTTTTCTTGATTTGTCCTCTGCTTTTGATTTGGTGGACCATAATGTCCTTTTAATGAGGCTTGAGGATCTGGTGGGCATCACGGGCAGTGCCCTTAGCTGGTTTAAATCCTATCTCTCAGAAAGGTCCTTTTCTGTCACCATGG
>NW_005187508.1:2290198-2298288 GCF_000239375.1 Pundamilia nyererei
TCTTCTAATGTTTTTGTGTATAGGTCCCATAGGAGCTTTAACTTCTAGTCATAATTTGACCAGTGGAACAGTGTTGGAGATGATGGTCAGACCAGGAGAAAACATAACTCTCTACTGTGACTGTAAAACTTCAACTGGAGAATTCATAGTGTGGTACAGGAATTGCTCTCATGAGAAACAACCTTCTCTTGTTCTAAAAACAAAGCTTGAGCAAAGACAATATAAACCAGGTATTGATTATCAAAACCTTCTGAATCCACTCCCTAATTTCCATCTTGTGAAAAATCATTCCTCGCAATCCTATGACCTGCTGATCACAAACATCACTGATTCAGATGAGGGCTTCTACTACTGTGGAACTGAACAGTCTAAGGTGAAGGACAAAGAAACAATTAATCTTGAATGCCTTTATAGATATGGAAACCTCACCACAAAGATCCTACTTCGTAAGTATTCTAGTGTGAGTCATCAATAAATGATCTGTCTGCTTATTACAACAATTTGACATGAATATAATGGTAAAAATACAAATACAGAAATAAATAAACATAGAAATAAAACAAACGTTTATGTTTAATAATTTTTTAAGATATATTCTTCCTTCAGAATAATTTGCCAGGCTTTTACTACAGCTTCATGTATTTTGCTTGCTTTATTGTAAGCAAAATAGGTATTCAGGTGACTGAAACAGACACTGCAGGATATTCTTTTTCTTAATTTTCAAAAACTACTGGGTGCCTATTATTATATGTTATGGTTTATTTTCCTTCTGTACTACCGTTGGCTGAATCTGAGCAGAAAGTTCATTGCTATATGTTTCACATGTTTGTCATTCTGGTACAGGTTGGTCTTTGTAATGCAACTAACAACATCATACTTAAAATTATCCCCAGATCTTTTACCTGAATAATTTAGGGGGAAAAAAGACTAATTTCAAAGCTTTTTTTACTCAGACCCCCGTGAGCCTCAAACCACGCAAAAAGACTGTGGTATATGCTGGATGCTTCTCTTCTCTCTGTGTCCAGCTTTTGTGGCCCTCTCATCTCTGCTATGTTCTCTTTTGATATATTACCATCACAAGACAGGTAACCGCTCTGTTTCATTTGTACAACAAGATTTTTCATCACTTTAGTTCCATGATCATTTGACCATCACAGAGTTTTGTCTAGTAAAAGAAAAGAGCCTTTGTACATTTTAAATTTTTTTTAAATGTTCATAGCTAAGAAACCTCTGGCTGATGAGAAAAGATATGAGAGCAGAGACCAGATGAGAAGAAATCAGGTCATATATCATATTTATTGTCTTTGCTACAGCTTGATTTTTTTATAGTAATGACACAAAGCTATTTAGCTCTAAAATGCATTTATCATTTGTCAGTGCTTGATGATAATTCTAAATAATTATGAAATTTTAGAATGAAGATGTGTGTTATGCAGCACTGGAAATCCAGCCAGTATCTCAGAGACCAAAGAAGAGGATTGCCCAGAGTTCAGATTTCAGTGCCTACACAACCATGAATAGTTTTCACATGTAATGAACTTTTTTTTTCCTCAGTATGGTTACTAAGTATTATTGATAAGTAGTCTGTGCTACCAGATCTGATAAGGAAAGATTATGTAAGATTATGGTCTTTTTTTCCCCCAAAAATCAATGTAAGGAAGTGATTACCTCCACAAGAATTCTAATGCTTAGATATTTAAAAATAATAAATATTTACTGTGTTAGCAAAGTTTTTAAAATTGCGACTTGGTGTTAAAGTCACCTTAACTTAGAAATATCATTTTAACTTCTTAATCCTCCTATAACAAACCCTTAGTATTTATGTGATCATTGTAATACATCTGTGTGCTGTGCTTTAAAACAGTGAATTTTCAGATACACTGTAGGCTACAATATTTTTTAAACGTAATAAAGTTCATTAAAATGTAACCTATTTTAATTGTGAATATTTTGCATTTCCCTTACTGATCGACAGCCTACCGTGAATGGTTTGACTCACACAAAAAAGAGTATAAAACAAAAAGGCCCAGGCCAAAAGCAATTTAACATACTATTATACCAGTTGTATTAATTTCTAAATGGTTCTTTTACAGATTCATATATACTACTCAGAAAACCTACAGTTTTTGGACATTTTTGTGTCATTTTGAAGACTAATAGATATCGATGTTAATTTAACATTTCATATCCAACTCTACTATTTGGTGCTGTGCGTATAGAGGGAGATGTGCTGAACCACCATCTTGCACTACATTAAGCACCACATCTGTCCTCATCCGCACCTATCTGCTTGATAGTGTTGCTTTAAGATTTGTCCAAGTGGCTTTGTTGGCCTACCTTGTGGTTATGATGTGGTTGGGGACAGGATGGCCCTTGGCAAACATGGTTCAACTACAAACATTATGTCTTAAATGGTCATAGTATGATAGCAAGATCTGTACTCTAGATGAAATAGTTTTTCAAGCACTTTCAGTCAAATGTTGTGCAAAGGAATAACATTTGATTGTCAACTAACTTTGAAAGGCAGAGCTTCTCAGAAGTAATGACTGGGGGAGGTTCACCAATCTAAAAAAAATCTGCATCTACAAATTGTGGAACAATTTCCTCAATGTTAAATTGTGCACAAGTCCATAATATCACCCAGAGAGTCTAAGAATATGTGGAAAGTTCTGTACACACATGAAAATGCTTAAAATAAATATTGATTGCCAATGATCGTTAGCATTTATTAGCACAATTCGCAGTGCCATCCACAAATGCAGAATAAACTTTATCATTACAAGAAAAAGCCAAATGTGAACATGATGCAGAAATGCCACCATCTTCTCTATATCAAAGCTCATTTAATATTAACTGATGCAAAATTCTTCTATAGTCAGATGAATCAAAGTTTGCAATTGGAAAAAATGAACACAACATCCTCTAGACTAACAAGGATAGGGAGATGGACAGTTAAGCTGATAGGACATCCAAAGTTATAAGATCTTGCTCTTAGTCTAATCTCAAACATGCTGCTCCAGAACCATGTACTAGAAAGGAAGTTCAGCACAGCTAAGTTATTTTTTCGTTTTCTGGATTCACTTACCCTGATATTGGCAGTCAGGATAACTGGTCACATGAAGCAGTTTAATAACTCGTTAACTTAACCCAGGGTTTCCCATACACATTCACATGAAATAGGTGGTGTTGATAAGTGTACTGGCAACAAAGTGGCTGATTTTACAAAGAAAGATAAAACTATACTATGAGAAAAATATGAAGCGATTAAGCACATAACACCAATTTAAATTAGCACTGCTGCTGTAGATAAATTAGTGACATGAGTGTATGTTGCAGACTGGAAAAGAGTTGGTATATTGATGAAGTTTAGCTAATTTAAAGGCAGGATTGATAGCAAGAAAAACATAACATTTATTAACAACAACGCTATCATTACGACACAAGAAATTCTGAAGCACTATAATTAATATTTTGTTAAATTAATGTTTAAAAGACAGGCTTAGTTGTTATTCTTTCAGCGTCAACCTCACTGCTCTTTGTTGGTCTGAGAGCACATATTGATTAATATTATTATAAAAACAAATGTATGCTTAGTCTGCATGTAAATTTGATGTAAAGTCAGCAAGTAAAAATAGCTCCTCTGTTTTAGGATCCTATATTTATGGTTATAGAACAATAAAATTGCTTTTAAAATTGCTTTCAGCCAACAGTAATGTTAAAAAATGTAAAAATTAAGTTGTTTTTTAAGAATTTATATGTCTCATGATTCATCAGGGAAATGCAAAGTAGGTTTGGAAATTGCAGGTTATGTGGCCCTGAAGTGAGTTTAACATTACAGACAAAGGACATTTTATTATAATAACGATTACAGGACAATGTTATAGTATTAGTTTTTCAAGTATTTTTATGTGTGCTTTACAAAAACAGACTAAAACTTATGTCAACACATATTTCAGATGATCAAATCCATTTGAATACTACAGAAAGCTAGCACGAGTGAATTCAAAATGCAATGTCTTGATGCATGCTCAATCATCCAGGTAAGTAAATCTCCAAAAGTTGATTCTGTTCATCTGGATGTAACGTTTTCAGTGGGAGAAACGTTTCGTCACTCATCCAAGTGACTTCGTCAGTCTACAGTCAAAATGCAATGTGAAAAAGTTATTCAAATACTATCAGGCCCCAACCTGAAAAAGTCATTTTCCCCTTAACCTAATAACTGGTTGTGCCATCCTTGGCAGCAAGATATATATGAATATATTACTTAAATCCATCTACAACAGTGGTTAGGATGGCTTTTTGTTTACAACAATTCATGATGCCTATTTTTAACTAATTTTCTGTGTTTTGTCTCATGTTACCAATCAGCTATTATCTTTAACAGAATGAAACACTGTAGCTAAGTTTATAATGAGCAAAGTTTGTTTCAAGGACATAATACAAAGAATAAATAATACTTTCTCTGTCTTGAAGCTACAACAATACAACTCTGACAGTAAAGTCAACTTCAGCCTCCTCATCAGCCGTCAAACAGGAAACCCACAACATCAAAAAGCCCCTTACAGAGTTACAAAAATTCCCTTGCAGAGAGTTTGACATGCATTATAATGTACAGTTTGATTTGCTTGACATTTTATATTGAAAATATATTTTGAGAACAGAGCAAAAGTATTTCAGCGTCCCAGATCTATGCTATCTGGACATACATAACTACCTTATAAACTTCCCATCCTACTACTCGGGGGACTCTTTAAAAGCTTACAAAAGCCTGGAGGGTTACAAATGGACTCAATCTGGCTTTGCAACAGCTGTGGAATCTTCAAGCAAAAAAAAATTCTGCATCATCACTGGAAAGGTAAGTGTCATATTATCCGAGGCGGTGTGACATCGTTAGCGTTGTCGTTTGCTAAAACACGTCTGGTTGTCAGTAGCTATTTTGTGTTTTTGGTGTACTTAACATTTGTAATTGTATTTATAGGTTCAACATTCCCAAAGGCTTAATGACCCACTGTTAAAGCCATGGGTAGTAGTGAGAAAAGACGGGGTTGTCTTGGGAGCACACTGTAACTGCACAGCTGGCCTTGGTGAGAGCTGCTCACATGTGTCAGCTGCTTTGTTCAGGACATGGCAGCATACCAGTGGAAAAAAAAAGAAGAGATAGCTGTTACATCTAAGAAGTGCAAGTGGGCCATTCCAAGTGAGGAGTCTTTAAAGAAAGTGGAGTATTAGCAATGCAAGGACATCATTTTTAACAACTCTAAACAAAATAAAAAAAGAGAAATCTGCAAAAGATCGTCCTGGCCTCCAAGCTTTCCCACCTCTGACTGCTGCTGAGCAAGACCAACTGTATCACAACCTCTCCCAATGCCGCACACAAGAGGGGAAGATCATCAAAGCTAAATTAAAATTCTAAATTAATGCTATTTTTGTTATGAAGCAAGTGGCTAGTTTGTAGATTTTTGTTCACTGACAAAGGCAATACATTTTTTTCTGATTTTGATTCTGATCTGTATCTGTCAATCAGGAATATGAAACGCAGTTAGTGGAAATCATTTGAGATGGATGTGAAGATCCAAAAATAGTAAGCCCAGGTCTGCCATTCTCTTATTCTGATATTTGTAGGACAAGTAAGAAAGCTTTCCCTTCAAAAGTCAAGTCACAATAAGCAAACAAAAAGTGAGAGTGTATTTGTTGGTTGAGCACATCAGTCACATCATTTTCATTTACATCACTGGAAGGGCACCACAGATTCAGATACATTTGTAAGCTCACAACATACACCCACAATCTTGTCAAGACAGGTCACATCATTTTCTCTGTCTGTCTGTGAAAGTTATGGGGAAAGTGCTTTGCAAGATTGTGTACTTTTGACGGAGAACTCCTATTACTCTTTTATATGTATCCTGAGAGAAGCAAGACATCTGGTGTTCTCCAAATCAACAGGATCCAACTGTTTCTTTCCACAAGTAAATGCTGGAATCTACTGCATCACCTGGGAGCAAATGAGATAAAAAAATGACTTTGTTCTGTAATAAACTTATCACTTGTGCGACCTCCCCATTCGACTTGTACGAGAAGTAACACTGAGCACTGGCTAGCAATCTACTCAGTTTCTCTAGATATATTTCTAAACAATCCATGATGCAAACAGTCTTCTCAAAGCTGCTGTTTTGAAATGCATATAGCAAAGATTGTCTTAGGGATTCTCTGTCAGGCCATAACACTAGCTGAGAGCTGCAATCGCACTGTGGTACACAGTGGTACACAGTGGTACCGAAACCCAGGAAGTGGCATGACGGGTCCACACCCGAACAAGGGAAGGGAGGAGCTGGCCCAGATAGTGGCTGAAATGGCGGCCACCCAGCGGGAGCAGGCGGCAGAGGACTAGCCCATTGTCTGCTATCGAATATTTGATACTTGTGAGTTAAGGACTGAGTGAGCTGGGACTCTGCAAACACTTTTTGATTCAAATTAACCTCCTTCATCGTCTTGGCTTGGCCTTCAACTCTCCAACAATGTACATCTTGACTGTTTTGTTGAAATTCCTGTATTCATATACTAATATCCCACATGGAAAGAAAAAAAAAGAACTATTAATGAGAAACACCCTGGATAAATGGATATATTTTCTCTCCATCTCCCCCATGCAATGTTGAAATCACCCTTTGACGAAACTGATTGGGCATAATCTGAATGATTTTCAACAAAGACATGCATCAATGATATCTTGCCAATGGGATGCATCATAGTTCTTCCCAAATTTTGAATTCATGTTGCCATGAGATGCAACCATTAGGGGCTCTGTTTGGCATGTCACCCTGCCTGTCATTGAAGGCCCTCCCCTTTAGTAGAGGTTCCAAAGGTCCCGCTGCTTCCAAAGCTAATTGGTCTTTAAAGACTAGTTTGTTGATTACAAAGAAGTTCAATATAACTGCATACAGAACATACTTTAAAATATTTAAAAATATGCTAAGGATTGCTCTATGTATAGGGATTTTTGTACAAAGTTTGGCTGAAATTGGCCCACTGGTTAAGGAGGAGATATATCATCATTGTAAGATGGAACTTGTCCAACTACTCTTTTCCTCTATTGTGTTTAACAAAAACAATACCCATTCAATACAATGCTAATGTTTTATTTGTTTTATAATATCACTTATGTTTGTTCTATATCAAAAACCTCAGATACAAAAGTACGGTGAATAATTGAGGTTCAGCTGGAACAGTTTAAATGTTGGCCAGGTAGTTTGAAGAAACTTTATCTCGTTTTTACATCAATACAAAAAGAGACACACGACCACGAAAGGAAATGTTACGCTCAACTAACCAATCACAACATGCATTTCCTTTAATGGAAAAATCCTCTCCTTTCATGATAGCCGGCAGTAAGCTTTGCATAGTTTACAGTAGTGATGGGATTTCCGGCTCTTTTTAAAGAACCAGCTCTTTCGGCTTGGCTCACTAAAAAGAGCCGGCTCTTTCGGCTCCCAACCGGCTCTTCAGGTTGTTTTGTTGCTTTAATTAATAATTATCAACAACAATATAAAATTATGCACAAAAGGAATTAGTAATGTAAAAAAAATGTGGTTTTCTTTATGTATGTTTATATATAAATATTTATGGGGGCCCCTAGAGACGAAACACGTACAAACTCCAAAACACATTTCTAGCATTAACTGAACTTCCAAGACAGAGCTACCTAGATCACTTAAATTACACAATCGAATTCATATGTTTATTGTTTTTGTATTAATACACAAACACTCATATATATATATTCAAATAATTTAGAAAAAACAAACTTAATTTACCTGTTACTAACACACACCCAATCCGATTGTTGGTACTTCCTGGCTTGTGTAGCCACAAGGTAGCAAAAGCTCAACACGGCCCCTAGCATCCTGGAGCACTTCCGTTGTGTTTTGAAGTTTGTTTGTGCTTTGTCTCTAGGGGCCACTGTAAATATACTTTTATTTATTCACTCCACATAAAATGTAATAAATAAATTATAAAATACAGAAACCAACTATTTACATTTCAACTTTTAACTACTTAAATTTTCAGCTTTTTCCTTTTAAACAAATTTAAAG
>NW_005187508.1:2299278-2300575 GCF_000239375.1 Pundamilia nyererei
TGCAAATTCATAATGTGCTTATTCTTTCAGAGTAGGGATTTACAGTTATGTAGACATAGTTCCAAGCACAGAAAGAGTTGGTGAAGGTGGTGGCTGAATAGGTGGTTGAACTAAACTGAACTGAGCCTCAGGTTGTTGTGGTGGTGGTGGTAAAGGTGGTGGAGTTACAAAATGAGCAGGTAACTGAACTGCCGACTGGGCAGCAGGCAACAGAGCTAGAGGCTGGGCAGCAGGCAACAGAGCTAATGACTGGGCAGCACGCAACAGTGCTAATGGTTGGGCAGCAGGCAACAGTGCTAATGGTTGGGCAGCAGGCAACAGTGCTAGAGGCTGGGCTGCAGGCTGAGCTAACGGCTGGGCTGAAGGCTGAACGGATGACAGGGCTGAAGCATGAATGGGTGGTGTTTGTAATGGGAGAAAAGCAGGGCCAGATGAAAAACCGTCCTTATCATTCTCAGTTTTAAAATTAATAGTCCTGGTAATTTTAACTCCAGACCTGGAAGGAGCAGAGTGAATATAGTCCTTCACACTCAATGTAGGCTCAGAAAAGGCACCCTTTGTGACAAGAGACATAGATGAAGCAGGGACACCGCCGCTATCCTCATTTGCCACACAGGTAACAACCCCAGAATAAACAGTCCCATTGTCCAAAATAACAAAAGGTATCCTTTTTACTCAGCACAGCTGGCTGCTGAGGTCCCGAAGCCTGGCTGTGCAGTGAAATGTCAGTGGAGTGGCCAATGCTTCCTCCTCTGAGATGGCTCTGACGGGCCGGGCAACACCAAATCCGGTGGGCTAGGTGGAACATCCTCTGCTGGGCTCCGCAGGTAAGCAGTAGCAGCTGGGTGAAGATGTAATTCATTGAGGAAGAAATCCAGACGAGTGAGTGAAGTGAGCTCAATCACGGCTGCGGCAGCAGACATGTAGAGTGTTAAACAAGAGACCCAAATGCAGGCACTGGCTTTGATGAAAATGAGCTTTATTTTCAAAATGGTGAGAAAACAGACTGAGCAGAGATGGGAATGACAGAAACTAAGATAAACCTAAACTCGGAAAAACTAATTAAACAAACTTGAAACCATGACTTGCAGATTGATATGCAGGATAATGCGCAGGGTGAAACACAATATAACAAGAAGAGGTAACAAGGACGGACCAGTAACAAGCAGAAGAAAACACAGGGCTTAAATACACACAGGAGGAATCAAGGAACGGGAGACAGGAGAAAAACACAGCTGGGAGAAATCAGACCTGATGAGACAAGGTGAAGCAAAACCAAACACACTACACAAAGGAC
>NW_005187509.1:0-7437 GCF_000239375.1 Pundamilia nyererei
TAATTTACGTTGAGTAGGCTAACCACGTTATTACATTAATGCATGTAAGGTGAACTAGCAAACATCATCATAGCTACATGCGGCTGTCTTCTTGTTTGATGCCAGATACTCCCTTCACCCTGGCCAAAAAGGCTAAAATGACCAAAGAAAAAGTGGAAAACAGTTAAACATGAGAGGTTTAGGACAAAGTGTTTTTTCCATTGCACTGCTTCCAGCCAAGAGTGATACCATATATGCCCCATATCTGCAGAAAAGGCTAACATTGTTATATTTTTACAAAAAATATCTGAACATGAGAGGTTTTTGGACCAATTTTGTGTTCTCCAGTCTAAATTACACTTAGAGTGAGCAGAACTTTCTGAAGTATGTCAAGCATTCCAATAAATCTGCAGTAGAAAAGTGTGAACTTGTTTTCTAGCAGAAAAGGCAGAAATTGATTACTTTCCCAAAGCAGAGAGTAGATAAGTTCTCAGCTGGCAACTTTACTGAGAAATCTGCAGAGCGCTTTCTCTTCCCCTCTCTCCATCTCTCTCTCCAAACAATCCAATAATTCACTGATGGAGTACTTTACCTTGATGCCTTCTGGCTGGAATAAATAGAAAAACAAAAAAAGTACAGTGCAGGAATGATCCAATATTCAAGAGATTTAACGGCTCAGTGCCCAGCTGTGCAAATACTTCTCTTTTTTACTGTAAGGCCAACCAGCACATCTTGTTTAATTTAGCACACATTCTAGCTGTGACCATCTAAACAAAAAATACTGACTTATAATGGCCTAACCATAAGAGCAAGCCATTTCTCTGCAGTGATTTGACCAAGTTTAAAGAGACACAGTACAAAATGTTACATTGGGAACACGGGGCTGTTCATTTGTTGTCTAAAAGTGCCATTTCTGGCTAGTATCTATCTTAGCAATGAGGCAGTGGGAATGTTACATTTGCAAAAGTTCACCAACTCCATCAATCACAGAAAAAGGCCTTAATAATTTGGATGTACTTTTATTCTTCGATGAAGATCTTCAAGAACAAAAACATGAAATCAATTAAAGCAATTACAAGAAACGATTTCAGACATTTTGAAATACTACCACAGTGAAATGCTACAACAATCGCCTAAAACATACTGTTAAGGTCTAAAGTTCTGTAAATTTCGAGATTTATGTATCTATCAGACTCAGTCTTGAAGGACGTCCATGTAGGAAGTGACTAACAGTGAAGTAGCAGACACCATTGAGAATCAATTATAATCAATAACTAAGAAAAATGAAGGGTAAAATAACTGCTGGTGAAGCAAGTTTAGCCTTTCTCAAATCCAAGGCAACCAGTTGCAACCAGTCCAAATAAGAGTGACGGACTATATAGTTGTACTAAAAGGCACACTGGAGTCTGCAGTAACTGATTCGTTTTTGGAGCCAGCCTTAAGTGGCTACTGAAGAAACTATTCATTATTCAGCTCTGGAGGTATTCACTTAAGTTATATACCAATTTACTAACCTCCTCCGTTAAAGGTGTGTTGATTTTAATTCACCTAAAAACAAAAAAGAAAAACCCACCTTTTTATTTTCAGACTGTGACTTTGCTGCTATAGAAAAGATGTCATACATTGTAAAAAGTGTTTGAACTGTTATTAGCAATATGAACATATCTGTACCATTTGGCCAGCAAATGAGTTTAACCTTCTAACATCTAACAGTGTCCCAGTAATCCGTTTCGGGTTATGGTGAATGTTAGGCTCATTTCCACCATTTCATTTGCAATTTATGTGTTTAGTATTTTACGTATTAAGTCAAAATTAACTTGATTTAGCCTAGTGCAACATATTCTCTTCAGCTTAGTACTGTACCTGCATTAGGTGTTAGTGTGGCCAACATCACTGTTGTTTTCTATATGGAGAACTGATTACTTACTCTGGCCAGCCTTGGTCTATTCTTCCATTTGCTCTGGGCGGTGGAGAAACAGTCTCCACGTTTGTGGACCCATGTAAATTTAATGAGTCTGGTGTCATCAGGTGCTGATCCATGCAGCAAAGTTTTGCTCTTTTTTCACCTTTGGAGAAAAGTAAGGACAAGAACTCCAAAGCTTTCCCAACACTATGATGCAAGAAGATTTGTTGCCACATCCATTATTCATGTCAGGGTCCTGGGTCTGAGTGACCCAGGATCCCTGGGCAGTCATGGACTGGTGTTATTATATGTATTTTTGGTGTTGCTGCTGCTCTTCTCCATGCTTGTAGATGTGAGTATGTGTGTGTGTATGGGTGCAGGTGTGTATGTACACTGGTTTACAGGCGCCTTCAAGCCTGGTGGGTGTTGCCCGGCTAGGGGACTGGCCACACCCGAAGCTACACACCAGCCGCTGATTAGGGCTCGTCGGGGGAGCTACTTAGGAGAGTCTTGGAGCTCCCACCGACGCAGGATCATTCCATGAGACTCCACGTTAGTCATCCAGTTGAACTGAGATAGTGTGTGTATGCCCGCGGTTATATGTGTCCTGACGGCTGCGTCTATTGTGTCCCCAGGAGAAGTGTGGAGCGCCAGACAGCAGCCAGCACGAGGGGTGCTGAGACACGGGAGCGGAGAGCACTGAGACACGGACTATTCACAGAGAGACACGACACGGGAGTCAGGGAAAACACGGGGATTTATTGTTGTTTGTACCATACACTGTAAATAAACGCACTGTTTGTACATAGAGCACCGCGCCTGGGTCCTCCTTCCCCACACCTCCCACGGTTTGCCATGCCGAACCGTGACAGAATGATCCCGCCACACATGGACCCAGCGGTCTCTGAGGAGAGGCTCAGGAGGGAGGTTATGGACAAAGTTTACCGTCTATGTGAGTTGTGGTGGGAGCTCCAAGACTCTCCTAAGTAGCTCCCCCGACGAGCCCTGATCAGCGGCAGGTGTGTAGCTTCGGGTGTGGCCAGTCCCCTAGCCGGGCAACACCCACCAGGCCTGAAGGCGCCTGTAAACCAGTGTACATACACACCTGCACCCATACACACACACATACTCACATCTACAAGCATGGAGAAGAGCAGCAGCAACACCAAAAATACATATAATAACACCAGTCCATGACTGCCCAGGGATCCTGGGTCGCTCAGACCCAGGACCCTGACAATTCATCTGTTATCTTCAAGCTAGCTTTTATCCTTGTCTGTGTACCCATGACCAGCTTCATGAAGTACATGGAGGATGTGTGTTATTGGATATAACGATTCAAGGTGGGAAATGATGAACAACAATGTAGCTAATGAATGTAAAATAAAGCTTGAGAAAAAACTATTTAGACAAAAATGTGTGGCTATATTTGAAGCATGTCTTCCATCTCTGCAAACTCAACATGGAACCATAAGTTCCAGGTGTCACAGTGGACTCATTTGTCAGTAGCATAATCTGCTGGGCCAAATGGGATCACTTTCTGGCAGATGGTATGGGGACTCCCAGCTTGTAGAGCCAGAGGTGACTTCATCCTCCATTTCTCAGTGTTACCTACACATCTTTGATAATCCATTTTCTGTGCTGCAAACTTTAGTTTAGGGGAACTTGTTCTCTTTTATAGTAGTACATCAGGGATCTGATGTTTGGATTCAGTAACAAAAGCATTCCCAGAGGGCTTATATTTTAAGGAAAGGACACTATAATAGTTGGGAGAGAGGACCAATAAGCTAATAATCTTCAAGAAGCAAGAACTTGGCATCAGTGCAGATCAAATTGTCCTCAACAAAAAGCAGTCTATGGAAAAGTCAGGCTCAGTGAGCAGCAGCCTTAAGCTTACTGGCTGGATGTTTAGGGGGAAGAGAAGACAGAAAATGACTGAAAATAGATGGCTGGGATCCCTCTCATGTTATGATTTTTGTGTCCTGTAGTCTGTGTCTATGGAGGATCACTAAGGGATCATTAAGGGTCATCTGATCCTACAAACAATAAATATCACAAAGGAAAGTTTTAAACTTTATCTTAAAAGTAGAGCTGGTGGAGACGCCTTCCTCCCCCAAGTGAGTGGCAGGCAGTCAACATGCAAAGAAAAGCTTTGGAATGTCCTTCAAGACATCTGGAAAGCTTGTCAGTTCAGGCTAGGTTCAGGCCAAATATGGGCATTCAAGCATGATAGACTTAAATACTCTGTGTTTCCCTTATGTAGAAGTTCTATGTATGTATGTGTTTCAATAAATTGCTTCTGAAAAATATGAGAGATAAGGTTTAAGTTATGATTTTTTTTGCACAGTAGTGCAATTCTTAAAGCAAAAGGAGATGAAAACATTTTAAAAGAACTTGTCACTGTGCATAGCTGCCATGACTACTCATTCCACTGAGGCAGGAGATCAAGAACTGTTTGCGTAGGGAAAATCCCAGGCTTAGTTGAGTATAGATGCTGAAAACTTTCTCAGGTTTGAGACCCACTTAAAAGTAAAATGAAATAGACCTTTTTTTTTCATTTACTTTTTTCCTTATGAGTCAAAATGTCATGTCAAAATTCCAAAGTTTTTGTAACATGAATTTACTATAAAACATATTATTACATTGTAAAATAAACATCCATGCACATGCACAGACAGGCACAGACACATGCACACAGACAAATATATATGATTGCACACACTAAGGGACCTTGCAGCACAGTAGCTGAGTAAAGCTAAGTCAAAGTGACAGCTTCTTCTTTTTCAGTCACAATAAATATACTAATATCTGCACTCTCAGTCTTGCTGTATCTCTCTCTGACCTCTCTGCTATTCAGAGAAAACAAACTAATATTTATGGTCTCATTCTCATTTCACACACCCCCACCCATTCTCCACCACATGCACTACCACATGTGCTAATATTCATCAGTCCTTCTTTGTTTATGTTATAATATTTTGCTTTTTTCTTTGGGTTTATTTCTCAGTTGCCATGAACTCAAAGAAGATTTTTGATGTAATTTTGCCATACAACCAACATGCCCCTGTGGGTGACAATGTAGGTCCGGTCAATAGTCCATTACTTTGTTCCAGACCGGACAATCATACTACTGAAGATTACAAACTAAAGCACCAACCCTTTGTTGAGAGATTCATTGACGTTAAGGCATCCTACTTGCTTTTAACCATCACCAGTCCAAAACCCCTACTATGAGTGCCAACATATTCTCCCACATTTATCTCATACTAAATTCTAAATTCTTAACCCTACACTAAGTCTTAACTAAACAAACACATCTTTGAAGTGGTCTAAAAAGAAGTTTGTGCTGGCCAAAATGTTTTGACTTGATTTAAAACAGGCAAAAAAAAAAAAAAAAGATTTAAACTTTTTTTCCATGTTTTTATTTTCACAATCATTTTAAAGCCTTTCAGTTGGCCTTGAAGCAATGCTGGAAAATTATCAAGTGACTAAGGAAGGAAAGGGGATCTGCTAATTATCAAACTGTCAAAAGTGGAGATTGGGTACTATCAACTGAGGACATAGGTGGTGAAAGAAAGATTTTCTCAATTCTCTGAAATGCCTTTTTGTAGAGAAAGCAGTGTCTAGGGAATATCCTAGACATGGCTGAGCAGCTGCATCCAAGTCTTACATCACTAATAGCAATGCAAACACTGCCACTGAACTCTAGAGCAGTGGAGGTGTGTTCTCTGGAGTGACAATGCACACTTTTTCGTCTGGCAATATGACGGATGAGACTGGGTTTGGTGGTTTCCAGGAGAACTGTACTTGTCTTACTGCAATGTGCCAAGTGTAACGTTTGGTGGAGGGGGATTATGGTGTGGGTTGTTTTTCAGGAGTTGGACCCTTAATTCCAGTGAAAGGAACTCTTAATGTTTCAGCACACTAAGACATTTTGGACAATTTCTTGCTCCCAGTTGGGAGCATAATACAATTTTTTTTTAATTTAACCTTTATTTAACCAGGAATGTCCCGTTGAGATCAAAAACCTCTTTTTCAAGGGAGTCCTGGCCAAGAGGCAGCACATTTCCAAACAAATACATACGAACAAAGTTAAAAAATTACACAAAACAATTACACATTATTGAGGCAGTCTGTAGGCCTTTGAGTTTAGTTTTAAAAACATTTAAAGACAACAGTTCAGTCAGTTTCCAGTCTTTCTGTAACAGGTTCCACGAAAAAGGCGCAAAGGGGAAGGAAACGGTCATCAGCCCAAACGCCATCTGCTGTGTTCTCACCTGCCTCTACAGCACCGTCCCGTTGAGCTCACTGCAGCACTCCTCCCTCCTTGCCCATTCTTCTTTGCAAAACAGCTCCAGCTCAGTCAGATTAGATGAAAAGTGTTTGTGAACAGGAGTTTTCAGATCTTGCCACAGATTCTCGATTGGATTTAGATCTGGACTTTGACTGGGCCATTCTAATACATGGATATATTTTGTTTTAAACCATTCCATTGTTGCCCTGGCTTTATGTTTAGGGTCGTTGTCCTGCTGGAAGGAGAACCTCCGCCCCAGTCTCAAGTCTTTTGCAGACTCCAAGAGGTTTTCTTCCAAGATTGCCCTGTATTTGGCTCAATCCATCTTCCCATCAACTCTGACCAGCTTCCCTGTCCCTGCTGAAGAGAAGCACCCCCAGAGCATGATGCTGCCACCACCATATTCGACAGTGGGGATGGTGTGTTCAGGGTGATGTGCAGTGTTAGTTTTCCGCCACACATAGCGTTTTGCATTTTGGCCAAAAAGTTCCATTTTGGTCTCATCTGACCAGAGCACCTTCTTCCACATGTTTGCTGTGTCCCCCACATGGCTTGTGGCAAACTGCAAACTGGACTTCTTATGGTTTTCTGTTAACAATGGCTTTCTTCTTGCTACTCTTCCATAAAGGCCAGCATTGTGCAGTGCGCGACTAATCGAAGTCTATTTGAAGAAATCTGGAGTGTGTATAGTCCAAAAAGATTTCAGTCACGTGTTAAAAAAAACACGATAAAAGCAATATGGACGAAAGCTTGTTACATTCAAATAATGAATAAAGCAGCAGAAAATTACCAGAAACAAATAAGCTCAGTGTCACGGCTCGGGGCAGCGGCCGTGTGAAGAGTGGAAAGGAGGACTCAAATGCAGCACTTACTCAGATGTGAAGGCGATTTATTGACAATACCAAACATAAAGTGGAGATGGCAAAACAGAACTAAAGATGAACTAAACTGGGCGAAACTACACAAAGGAGTGGCAAACCTGAACATGAAGGGAGAACAGCAGGGAGAGCACGCAGGGGATTTCACAGGGTATGAACACAGACGACGCGACGAGGAAAAGAGGTAAACACACACTATAAATACACAGAGAGACGCTGGGAAATCACACACAGGTGGGAGACACAGCTGGACCTGATTAATCTGACGAGACAGGGGAACACTAACACCAGGGACCAATAGAGGGAGCACAAACCCAGAACCCCGTATCTAATTCCCAAAACACAAACCATCCCAAACAGCCACGAATAATAATGAAAGTAAT
>NW_005187509.1:8979-11273 GCF_000239375.1 Pundamilia nyererei
GCTCCTCGGGACCCCCAGCTAGCGAAGCAGGAGGCTGGACGGGCTCCTTGGGCCCCCCAGCAGGCGAAGCAGGAGGCTCAGTTTGTTTGTTTTCTGCCAGCAAATAAAGCTGAGGTTTTTTGAGTTACAATTTAGTATTCGAGTCTTGCGTTTGGATCTTCCTCTCCGCCTGCCCGTGCACCGAGCCCTGACACTATTATGGCTAATAGTACGTGTTAAACTCAACTCAACCCATTGCTTGTTATGAAGATTTCATCAAGCCAACAAAAAAATAGAAACAGATGAGACAAGAGGGAGATGAATTACAAAACTATAATAAGATATATTACAAAAAAAGGACTAAAAAGAAGGGCTGGGATTTTTAGTCACTCTCCTTCAGTTAGATTACATTAATAGCCATTCAAATGTTAAAAACCTCTTTCAGACCCAAAAATAGGTCTGAAAAAAAACCCCCAAACACTTTCCTAAACAACTCTAGCTGTTACACAGCAGTAGGATCCATGCTGTCTCCAATGTGTAAAGGTGCTGCTAGGTAAATTATTTACATCTTTTGATGTGTCACTGAGATCTTCGAGTTGTCATATTAATCTAGAACCTTTTCCAGCAATTCCACAGTGAGAACAAAGCCGTCATGGTCCAAATATCCTTTCTTGTGAAATGACAAGAGAATTGCAAGATTTGCTCCAAGTTTTACAGGCAGCTTTGGGTTGTTGTTTTTTTTTGCTTAAATGCAGTAATATCTGTAGCAATGGCAGCATTTCAAGCAATGTACAATTGTCTACATTGATAAAGCTGAGAGAGTGTGTCTGATTGCAGGGCTATATGCAGATCTACATCACGTCTTGTACTATTGTTCCACCTTGATCTCACAGGGTTAAAACAGTTTTCTGTGAATAGTTATGAGAAATATGAGTCACTCATGAGCAGAACTGAAAGGAAGAAGGTAGAAGAATCTACCAGTGATTTCAAGACTCCTCTAACAGGGATGCAGCACTCTGGAAACTATCTATTGTGCATAAAAGAAGGAACATAAAGTGTTGTGATGTCATCCATTGGTTAACATAGTCCTGTTATGAAGCCTCAGGCTTAGTGTTTTCAGTATAGCTATGGGGCAAAAGACTGTCAAAAGGTAAAAATAAGAATACAAATCCTTAAATGTAAATGTTACATGCTGTAGTGCAATGTGTGTGTGTACCGGCTTTCACTATCTTGGTGAGGACCAAAATCTGAAATTTACTATACTTGTGGGGACCAAAATCCCAGTCCCCATGAGGTTGAGGGCATTTTTCAGACTCAAAATGTGGTTTTAGTGTCAGTGTTACAATTGGGCTATGGTTTGGTTTAGTGTAAGGGTTAGTGTTAGGCATTCATGTTTGATGGTTATGGTAAGGGTAAGTGGCTAGGGAAAGCATTACGTCAATAAGATGCCCCCACTAGGATAGCAACACCCGACATATGTGCACATGTGTTTGTGTATGTGTGTTTCTCTCTCCCTTTCTCCCTGTCTCCAGCACATACTGTAATCATACAGTCATTAGCCAACCATAACCTGTTGGACTTACTAGGAATAAGCACCTCCCTCTGCAATTGGATCTTGGATTTCCTAACTGACAGGCCCCAGTCTGTCTCCATAGGAAATAAAACCTCCAAAGTCCTTAGACTGAGTACAGGATCATCGCAGGGCTGTGTGCTCAGCCCACTGCTGTTCACCCTGCTAACAGATGACTGTACTGCACAGCTCAAATTGCATCATTAAGTTTGCAGATGACACAACAGTGGTGACATCAGAGAGGATCACTGGAGGCCCTCTCACACCCATCTCCCAACTCTACGACAGACACATCATACGACGTGCGATCAGCATAGTGAAGGACACTTTCCACTCCTCACATGCACTGTTCTCCCTCTTTCCATCTGGCAGACGGTTTCGCAGCATCAAAACCGCAATGACCAGACACTGCAAGAGCTTCATCCCCCAGCAGTCAGAGCCCTCAACTCAATACCACCATAGGACCAATATACACATACACCTTTACAAACACCTTACAATACTCATCAAAAGACTCAAAAACAACAAAAACTTACACAAATCCACCTGGGAACAATATGTTTAATTGCACACTCAGTCACATAGTTACTGAACACACATCTAAACTATACTACATTTGCACATTTTGCATATTGCACGTCTTTGACAATAACTTGAACCTGGTATTCAATACCTACTGCACAATCCACTTTGTATTGTCTCTGTCCTGTCTTTGTTTATTGTACAGTTAGTATTGTATAGTTAT
>NW_005187509.1:11293-14224 GCF_000239375.1 Pundamilia nyererei
ATTTGTCATGTTATTTATTTGTAATTTCTAGTTTTATATCTCTTTGAGATATATCTTTTATATACTTATAAATGCACCATGGGGGGCTTGGGGTGAAACAGAATTTCGGTACACTGTATACTGTGTATTCTGTGTATTTTGCTGTATTGACAATAAAGCTGTTGAATCTAAATCTCTCCCTTTTGTGAATAACACCATAAACTCATTGATAAATTGTTTGCTGAGCGGACAGAGCATGAGAGCTAAACACCATTTCCTACTGACGTCTATACAAACCCTTGTTGGGAATCAAAAACAATACAGGTGTTTTGACAAAGCTACACCTGTCTTTCAGTAATATTACATATATTATGGTGGTTCTTCTATAGTCTGACTTAAGAGAATCCTTGGACAATATAATTGACTCCCAAAGACTGCCCCAGATGTGTCTGTAAGTGCATGATGAAGAAAATAATGTGTATATAGAATAAGTACAATGTGAATACAGTAGGTGAGCAAACAACAACTTTAATAGTGTAATTAAATGGTCTCTACTGATCTTTTCAAAAATTCTGTGATATAACTAATTTTTTGATGAAATACTTGTTGGTAAAAAAAAAAAAAAAAAAAAAAAACAATGGTAATAGCTGGCCAGCAAAATAAAGAGTGGGTATGGCACTGAGTGCGGGCGTGTGTGTTGAGTATTTCGGTCCAAAAAAAAAAAAAAAAAAAAAAAGTACTTATAACTGTAACACAGATTATTTTAGAATTGTCAAGTGTTTTTTGTTTTGTTTTTTTTTTCACAGTAAAGATGGATAAATTAACCAAGCACACGTCAAATATATCTCATTCTGAACAATTTTGACTTCAGATGATCAGGGTCATTAAATTCTGGAAGGTTAAACTGCTCCATTTTTATGCCCCCGTTAGAGGCTTTTTTAGGGTCAAAGCTTTCTTTTAGCGTTACAGTTACAATTATAGTCCAAGGTAGGGTTAGCTGTGTGGGTATGTGTGCCCCTCTCTTACACACAGAGTGGAGCAGGCAGCAGTTGCTCTACTGCAATATTAGAACCACTCATCCAAATGTCAGATGGAACACCATACTTACTTACCCTACAAACTACAAGTAACAAAATGATTGTAATGAGAGGCAAAGAACAAATGGACAGAGGGATGGTCAAAGAGATACCTGAATCACTAGTAAGATGAACAGATTCTTATGACTAAAAAAATGTTGGTTTATTTTACACCCTTTTAATTATTTTACAAATCACATCCAACTACGTCATTTCCATTTGAATATTTAACTGGAAAATTATTTGTTGATATTCACTTTCTCCTGTTCACCGGTTCCCTATGTGTTTTACACATATGTTTCACATATGTGCACTGGTCAGTGAAACCTTAATGGCTATCTTACGTGTAAGTAAACAGTAGTTCAGCTGTGGACTCAGTTGCAATGCAGATGGTTCCTAAACTACAATTTACTATATACAGTTTGACTGCCATAACCCATTGTAACACTGACTCAGGCTGCTGTCACACTATTAAATTAACCCATATTTCTTATGCCATATCGTAAAAAGTGTGTTGTCTCAAAGACATAAACAAAGCCTGCAGGTGGGTGCAACTACTCAAGCAGCAGATAGAGCAGTGCGATTCAAGCATGCTTTGGTCTGGACGCAAACACAACAGTGGTTTATTTAGTTGTTTGCTAATTTGTTTTAACTTCAGAAAATCAATCACACACCTACGTCTCCATGACAGTGCTTCTACAACCATGCTGAGGCTCTATGTGGTTATGTTTGGACACAGCATTGCCTGGAGCTGAATACAATCTGTTAAGTCTAATTGTTGAATGTTGCCATTGTGTTTCTTAAATTTGTACAGTCTTAGTTCAAGCAGTAGGATCAAAGCCATTCCTTTGATCCTGACCACCTCTCCAACCACTCTGTGCTGGGGGAGGTTTTATTGTAGATACATCCTATCTGAAAGATCTGTTTTATTTGATGTAAGCTTCCTGGGTTTACCCTTTGGTAACCGTCTGACACACACACACACACACATTCTCACATAACACACACACACACTTACAGAAGTTCACACATATACATAAAATGCTTTGTCTTACAACCAAGGGGGCGTGGCTTTGTTCTGATGTGTTTTGTGTGAACTGTCTCTCAATAAAAGGTAGCAGGAGGAGGTCAGATCTGGGGGTCATTTTCGTGGTGGACACAGACAAGGCCTCCCTTGCGCAAATAATCGATCGATCGACTGTCTTGTTTTCTTCATGATGAATAAGTCTCTAGAATTAGCGGGGTTTGTGGAAACACAGACCCAACACAATCACACTGTGTTCATACGCTTAATGTGTTATTTACCCCCATCCAGCACAGACTATTCACAGCTTTAAGGCTCTTTTAAAACCTTGAATAAAGTTTTTAAACTTTATGGCCCTAGGATTGTCAATCAAAATAATACTTATGATGCACAGCTAGAGGCAAACGCAGGAGTCTTCAGAAATTAAAAAGAAGAATCGGTGGCTACTGGGTGACCCTTCGTCTGGGGATCCTCAGCCCTTCCCATGAGGGTGGCACAGATGCCCCTCCGGTGGTCCTCCTTGGGCTCTCGCACTCTGGGGCCTCTGGATGTCTGGGGCCTGGATCTCCTCCATGCCTGCCTCATGCCCTGGGGGACCGGGCTATGGCTCTCTACATCCTCTTGCAGACCATTACATGGGGAAACCATTTGAATACAAGCGCGCTGATCCACACAGGTATGCACACGGGTGTTCACTGTTCGCAGACTTAAATCACACCTTTCTTGGCTGCTACTTCAAAGCACATTGTGCGCTGACTGTCCTGCGTGCTGCACAACAACATTGAATATTTAGTATTTACTGCTGTTTACACTTAGCTAGATTAATGCGATGGTGTTGTGTTTAGAAAGTTG
>NW_005187509.1:40469-50650 GCF_000239375.1 Pundamilia nyererei
TCCCCTCCCTCCAGAATTCCCAGATAACGACTCAACGACCCAATTTACATATGAATGACTAGACAATTTAGCTTCCAGTTGGCTGAAGCTAAAGCCTAGCTAAAAGCCTACCAGCCATTTGGCTGCTCTCGGGTTTTATAGGTAGAAAGGTAGAAGCCTGGGGGTGCTAGTTTAAAACATAAAATACTGATTTTAACAAGTTCTGTCAGCCTCACACATCTATCATAACAAAATAAGAGCAATGCAGGCAATCATGCATCTTTGTTAGCATATGGTCAGTTCAGGATCTAATGATTAGCTTTCTTCTATATATCACACAGGTTAGTTGTTACGTGCAGATTTCTGGTTTATACAGTGGAATAGTTTGTAATAACGCAGCTCTTCTCTGGATAAACCCTGCTCTCTACTTGAATCTCAATCCCAAGTTCCTTGCAGTCTCCAACCATTTGTATCAGAAGACTGCACCCTTACTCAGAATGAATACATTGTCCTAACTTATTTATCATAAGTAAGTAAGTTTACTTGGTTTTTTTTGAGACAATGTTTGCATAATTGGGAACTAATCTGGGAACTAATTAGATTTTACAGTGCATATCAAAATCATATTGATTCTTCATCAGCTCCTCTCTTTTAACTTAGTTGCAATGTCATTCTCAGAGAGAACAACATGTTTATAAACTGTGCTTATTATCACCCGCTCCTTTGCATTTCTTCATGGGGTCAGCTCATTTTGTGCTGCTCTTGGTAGGTAACTATTGAAATTCACTGACTACATTTTCTTTGTATAAATTCATGCACTATTAGTGGATTATGCAAATAACTTTCTGCTCACATCAGTGCATTTGTACTAATGCATCATCACATTAATTTGCTATATGACTATCAGTTAGAAAGCTGACTCTTTTGTAAACCCGCACAGTGGGTTTTTTTGTTGTTGTTTTGGGTTTTTTTAAAGAAAGGTTTTCCTCTGATGCAGGCAGTAAATCTGGCCCTAAATATCATGATGACAACTTTGACCAGTCATTTTGTCTTCACGGGCTTTCTTGCATAAAATATGTTTCAAGTGACAACTGAATTCCAACCAGTTAAGCTGACTGAATAATTTATTTTCTCACTTGGGGGAAAAAAAGTGGTGGAGCTTATCCTGGGCTGCACTACAGCTCTGTCTGCTATGCAGTGTCATCTCTGCTGTCACAGATTGTGAATACTGAAAATGACTTTTTGATTTGAATTTTTATTTGTGCCGTAGACTGTTTCAAGCACTTAAAAATCAGAGTAGGGGGTGATGACTTTTGGGCGTAAAAATAATTTCAGCAGAGCAGGGATTTGTGGACCACAGGGAGAGAAATCCCACCACCTGCAATTCCTAGCAAGTTGCACCCTTGTTGTAATGGCAACAAAGTTGATGTCACGGCTGAGGAGGCGAGCCGTGTGGTGTGGAGGAAGGAGGACCCAAGATGCAAGCAGTGGATGAAAATGCTAGTGAAGTTTATTAACAAGGTGGTGTAGTGGCAAACGAGCAGTGGGGCATGACAAAATGACTAAAGACACCTAAACTGGGAGAGCTAAAATAACAGACCTGGGAGCATACGACACCATAGACAGACAGAGACACAGACGCAGACTCAGAGGCAGACCGAATATAACACATAGAACTCAAACAATAATAATCATCATCATAATAAACTAGAAAATGATAATAAACTAAAAGCGCTGGGTCACCGACCCAGGACCATGACAGTTGACTTGCTAAAGAGATACATGTTGCTTAGACAGGTTATATGTAGCCAAATGCAACTAATTGACAAAAAGACAATAAAAGATAAAAGCAGAAACGGTCCTTGGATTTTGGGTAAATTATCCATTCAAAATAGTATTTTGTCATCTTAGACCGCAATTGGTCCATGTTAGCCTGAAAGCTAGTGTTCATAAATATTAGCATCAGCTAGATCTCCCCAAAACTAATTTAAGGTCCTTCTAATAACTGATGTCCTGGTGATGCTGCCCTATAGTAACTTTTACCACAACTGCTTTTTGCCAGAAGGGCTTTATCAGTTGACTAGCATGAAAGAAACCACTTACTCGCCCTATGCACACAGGTTGGAGTAGACTTAATTTGCATATAAAATCAACCAAACCAGATTTAGAACAACAATCTGAGGTAACATTATTTGGGGCTTAGGAAAAACTGGTCATTCATTGTCTCAGCGGCTCAGCTTCTATACTTATACTTCTGAGACAAGTTTTTAACAGACAAAGACCAGCATATATTTTTATCAGTAATAACAGACTGTTATGGTTGTTTGTGCAATCAGTGCTCTTAGATTCATCCATGCATACTGAAACAACTATTTAAGGTCACATCATTTGGTTTTCTTGTCTGCCTCTGATGTTAGATGTAAATTAGCTAGGCTGTTCTCTCCACGAAGCCCCTGGTGAAATGATTGAAAGCAGTGCGTTTGTGTGTTAAAACAGTTAATGAAGGAGTCTGTGGCAAGCTCAGTAAGGAGCAGCCTTTATTTAGGCAAGATTTAAATAGGTTATGGCCCATGACTTGGAACGTTTGATGTTGGAATTCTTCCTATTGCTGCACTTAAAGTGTTTGGTTGTAGTGTATTTGTCTTAAATGCAATGAGTCGATATCATGTGTATTTCTATTCTGCTTTCTAAATGCACCACTAAGGCTCTAAAGATCAAGCCAAATTTAATTAATTAAAATGTACAACTGGATATAACAAATAACAGTGGCAAATGAACCCACTTAAGTGCTATGCTGAGCCTTTCTAGTCTCTTTGATGAATGGAGCATTTAGGAAAAAAAATTAGAAAAGGTTTCAGTGATGGATAGAGTTTGGGGGGCTTGAGGATCCATGGAGGGTATGTTAAGATGAAAAAATCAATGAGCAAGTGTTTGTTACATGTTACACAGTCTGCAATGGCCATAGTGTGGCATTATGGATGTTTTGGACATGTGCTCTGCTTGACACAAATCCACACCAATCAGAGCTAAAAATCAGATTTTTTTTTTTCACAGTTCACAGTTTTTGGTCCCCTTTAACCAGCTTGCTCAGTATGGGTAATTGCAGAGACTCAGCAACAGAAGTGTTCCTTCAGTATATATAAAATTTTCATTTTTTTTCTCCACACTTTACACTTAGTCAATTCATATATGGCCAGCAATGACGGATGAAACACTCTCGCTTAAAATGCCCCGCACCACTTTTAACATGAAAGTGCCAAAAATTGCAGTTCCTTTAATGGCCACTTGAAGCTGGCTCACTGAGTCAGTCCCCATAAGCTCCCATACTGAAATGTCCAACCTTAGAGCAATAAAAAGAACTAGCAAAATCCCACCCCACAGGCAGTTTTTGCCAGGCCCATGGGTGTATTAGTCTGTAACTCTAGAATGCAGATATATGCCTTTATATTTCAGCAATATACTTTATGATTTTAGCTTACTTAGCTTGTTAATATTACCACATAATTGCCCCATCTCCCTTTGTTCTTTCTCCGATCCCTCATCTGCAACCAGCTGTGGCAGATAGTAAGCCTGGTTCTTCCTGTTAAAAAGAGTTTTTCCTTCCCACTGTCACCAAGTGCTGCCTAATAGGTTGTCATCTGAATGTTGGGGTTTTCTCTGTGTTGTTGTGGGGTCTTTACCTTACAATCTAAAGTGCCTTGCTGCAACAGATGTTGTGATGTAGGACTTTTTAAGAAAATCTGATTTGAATTGAATTAACCTGACTCCAGGTCCAAATATGGTCACTTCTGGCCCCCAAAACCCCAAATAAATTCAGAAGACCACAATCCAAAATTGTTAGTGGGGTTTATCAGTCAGTCCGTTTGTGAAATGTCCATTGTCCGGTAATTTGCCAGAGACACTAGACTGACATATTTTTCTTCTTTTCCTTCTCCATATTGCCTTTTCTTTTCCCCGTCATTGAAACCTCACTTTCATTCCCCACTTCATCTCCTCTCGCCTTTTTATCTCCACCTTTTATCTGCTGCTATCGTTACTGTTCTCTCTTATTTTGCATCAGTGCTCTCGCACATCCTTTTTCCCTTCTCTCATCAATGAGCCAGATGTGTTCCCACTATGATTTATTCAGACACAGAGAGAGCCTGCTACAGGCAGAATGCACTCTGCTTATATTCAAAGTATGCTTCCTGCTGTCATTCCATATGCAAATAAGTTTTTCTTATTCACATGAGTCATGCTTTTAACTTTTTAGGACTAAGAAAATGTAGACAGGACATAATTTCTTTACATTTGCTTGTGTAGAACACAACAGCTCACAACAATTTCTTCTGAATATCCAATAATAACAGCTGTGACTTTTTACACGTCTCACCACAGCGTTTTTTTCTTTTCTTGTTTTTTTGTTTTTTTACAGTTGTGGCAATTTTACCATGCCATCATATCAAAAAACAACAAAAAATTTTTTATTTGACTTGACATTGAACACATCTGAGTGTATGGCCTTCAGGTTGCCTCCTGTGAAAAGGCTTGCTGAGAACTGAAGAGGCACAAAGCCAGTGTCAGGAATAATTGCTTGTTAGGGGAATGAGTCCTCCAAACTAAAAATGCATTTCAGGCCCAGTATATTCCAGTTTTCAGTTCAGTGTCAGGACTCTAGCAGTTCTTGGTGATGTGGATGACCTTCTGACATCTACTGAACCTCGCAGAGAGTTAGTAAAATGAAACAGAATAGGACAGAATCACACTGCACAGTCACTATGTTCAGGACGCAATGGAGACGCCAGCAGCAGCGCACAGGTACAATTTGATACTTGAAATAACAATTATAGTTACAAAGTGTTTCACACTTACAGATAAACTTACTACCCACTTTATTAGGTATGCCTTACCATTACTGAGTCAGACCTCTGCCTTACCTTAATTCTTCTCTGCACATTATTTGTCACATAATCCAGTCAAAATGCTCCAAAAGGCTCCAAGAGGAGTTTAGTAACTGGCATTAGTGGAGATGTAAATTGGACGCCTAGCAGACAGGAAACATCTTTTAATTAGGAAGGGAAACAAATGACAATTGTATTTTTCCTCCAGCATCCCAGGAAATAATTCTAAAGCTTAAATGTATGCAAAACTATTGGGTGCCATTTTTATTTTATTTTATTTAGAAAACTCTCCAAATGAATGTTCACCACTTTTTTGGGGTATGTTAACATGGGACTCTTTAAGAAAAGCAATGTGAAAGCAATGTGACTGAGGAGCCAGTTATAAAAAAAATATTATATTCCGAAAATACACTGATGTAAAATAACTTCTGGCAAAGCATACTTATAAAAGCTGGAACAGTTACAATGATATAAACTGCAAAACAAAGATTTGGTCTCCTAGTGGAAAAGCGAGGATGGCCTCTATTTTTCTTTGTTATCTGACTCCAGTTTGAGGCTTCTTTTATTAAACGAGGTCTACCCTATTTTAGGCTTCAGAGCCCCCATGTCATATCCCACAGGCTGTTAGAGCACATATGGCACTACAGAAACACTGCCGAGGGCTAAATTATCAATTCTTCCCTTTATTGTAAGGGCTTCCCTTCAGGACTCATGGTTTTCTCTCTTTTCAGGTATATGTTTAGAAGAAGAAATCAGGGAACACAGGAGATTTTGAATCATAACTTACTCCGTTGTTAACTTGTCTCCTTCAGGATTGCAAAGTAAAAGCAAAGGAAATCAGGTGGAGTCAGATGTATTTGCCTAATGGGTGATTGTCAAATACTTGACAGATTGCCTCTAGACTCCTCCTGGCAATCACCTGTTACAGTGAGTGACACATAGACAAAATACTTAAAAAGTTAAGCAGGTGTGCTTCCTTTCCTTCGGTTTTCCTTTTCTTTTCGTCAAGAGAGAAGCTCAATTATAAAACCACTGAAGCTCTGGGAAGACAAGGTGACTCATCAACGCACCCAGAAGAGTTACCACAGAAATATCACTGTAGCTTGGGGCTAATAGTTAAGGACTAAAATTGTTAAAGTAAGATTAGGTACAGAAAATTACATGCTCATACCTCAAAAATGGCAGAAAGCAAATCAAAAAGTAGGAAAATTTGTGTTTGATTATTTCTTTCTTGTAACAATATTTGTTCTTCAGTAGAGTAGAAAAGTGCTATATAAGAAACATTTAGTTCTTGACAATAAATCTGTCCAAATGGTGCCACATTTGTAAGGAAAATGTGTTTGTGGATTGAGCAGCAGATTTTGAAAATGTGGGTTGCATCCATGAAAAACTTGCCAAATCATCTCTGCGATGCTGTTTATTCTGATTGTTCGTTTTAGTTTCTGGTATCCCAGGTTCTGACAATTAGGTGCCTGATTGGCACAACCAAGCTCTAGCTCACTTAGCATTAATTGGGAATTATATGCTTCTGCACATTGGCTCTAGCTAGTTTTAGGTTTTAAAATTTGCATTTCATCTTCTTGTTGAAATATGGTTACTTTGGTTTCTAAAGAACATTATTAAAGTGGACATGAAAGACAGCATGTAAAAAGGCTCATTTACACCATGAATCCCTGCTCTCAAAAACTAACAGTAGATTTACCAACTAGATTTAAGAAATAAATGCTTAAAGTACAAGTTTTTGAGTACATATTTAGTGCCATCTTGTGTTCGTACAGAACATTATGTCACTGGGTTGTCTGGTTCATTGTGGTCAATAGACATATGTTAGCTAACTAGCAATAGGACCAATAACGCAATGTAAAATAAGGACACTAAAACTAAAAACCAGTTTAAGGGAATCTGTTTTGTGCTGTCCCTGGCTACAACAATGGGTTCTATGTTAAGAAATCAAGGATATGCCGTCTACTTTCACTGTCTGTCTCTTTAGCAGTAATTGGCTTTTCACTGTTTAGCTAGTTGCACCGGAAAATCCAGCTTTTAGCCATACTGTTCGGGTTTATAAAGCACTTCATAAATGAAAACAGTGTTTTTACTGTGTAATTCCTGACAGAAGATGGTGTTAACCATATTTTAAAAACTTTAACTTTAAGCACTTATTTCTTAAATCCAGCTTCACAGAAAGTGTTACATCTATGCCAGTTTTTGAAACCAAAGCTTCATGATGTAAATTAGCCTTTACACATGCAGTATTTTATTTCCACTTTAAGGTCTCATTTTCTTCGGTAGATGCTGGAATTAGTTGCTGTCATGGTGGCCAAATGTAAATGGCTGGCTAACCTCTTCTACCATCCAACAAGTCTGTGTTACACAAACAAGTTAAAATTCAACACATCCAATTAACCTGGTTGCCATATACCTAGGTATGGAATGACAGACCAACCAAAGTCCAATTAGAGTACGATTTCATACTAGGAATGTAATATGCCTTGCTGTGATAGCATTCTAATAAACTGTATAAACTAATTATACTACTCTATATCTATTCCAATTGATACACACCCAAAATGATTTACTTCTTATTTTTTTTCCAAAAAACTCATTTTGCCTTTCTCCAAAATAGGTACAGGATCAGTTATCACCCATGATCTCTTAGACTTGAGAGTGCTTTTACTGCTGCTGCTACAGGTCTCAATTTCTATATAACATCCAGCCAGCTTGATAGAAGATGAGAGCCTTAATTTTAATTTTCTGTCTTTCAGCACTCGCTCAGTGTGCGATGTTATAACACATGCAGCAGAAATATTTATTAGCAGATTAATGTGGGAAACGGAGGCAAGTGTCCCTCTCACTCACACTGAATATTTAAGAATTCAATGACAAAACAAGTTTCCAAATCCACCAGTGATGCGGCCTGTGAGAGAACAGAGCACTTTTGTTCCTCACCATTAAAACATTTCAAAATCGCAGCTGTTGCTCTTTGTGCTCTCATGTCTGAATGTAACTGCTCGGTGTCTTTTCTGTTAATGCTCCTAAGTACAGATGAGAAAAAGCCAGGCATCACTTTAACAGATACATGATGCCAGCATTACTACATTTGTATGTAGCATGAACCCAAGTGGGCCCAAGCACTAACATGACTTTCTTTTTAAATTGCTGTGTAAAGAACACCAGATTCCTAATTAATTTATAAGAAAATTATGTTTTATTTTGTTTTTTTCAAATGTTTCCTGGGGCCAGGAGCAGAAACTGAAAGCTTGCATCTTTTGTAATGAAGATATTGTATGCATACTGGTTATGCTATTAAATATTGATGACAGTTTGGCAGAGCTGGAAAAGCTAAATAAGTACATTCAGTAAAACAAGACGAGTGTTTTCATTCTTTTTCCAAGGTCATATTTTAATATATTCCCAGGTTGAGTTCTCCATGAGGAGGCCTCAAAGCATACCCTGCCAAGTATAGTTTAGCAGGGTATGCTAACTCATTAGCAGGGCATGTTCCAATAATTGGTAAAGTATTTACTGAATAATGTGGACTGCAAATTTAGAAACCAAAGCTGACCTGACCTGTGCTATGGCCATATTTATAAAAGTGTATAACCTAGGTCTGGACGTTTGATAGTAAGCTCTGCAAGGCGCCAACACTCCGACCTTAAAAGGAAAGGGAGGTGACAGCAGGTATTCTAGTACTACAACAAGACAACTCCATCTACAGCAATGTTCACTGTGACTAAGAAACCCTGTTAGAAAATTTGCATTATCAAGAAAACCACTTTAATCCCAGAGACAGCACCAAGATTTGCTCTCCTCTCAGTCTTTCTGAATTATTCATAACTGCCTTCAAACGCCTGGACACAGTGACAATATCCTTCAAACAAGAAGTGCATCTTTTATCTGCAGTGGGACTGCGCTGCCAAGTGTAAAGGGGGCCATAATCGCACATGATTGTGTAGTTAACTTAATAACCTCTGACAGATGTTCAAGGAAATGAGGTTAAGAGCAGGTGCATTGCTGGCATAATCAAGCAGGCAGCTTCCAAGGGATGCAGCACCAGAGGCAAGATTATAAAATCCCTGCTTCCATCCCCTCTCCTCTGGGCACTTCCCTGCCTTTTAAGGCTATGATTCATACAAAGAAACAGACAAAAAATGAGCTGAGGGACGGATAGATGATACACAGGGTGAAGTTATTAATTCAAGATTTGTGGAAACCATCTGGCTGCTGTTCAGAATGCCTCAAAAACCAGGTACAGTCATACAGAAACAAGCTGCTGAAGGACTAATGCAAAACAGCTCTGAGAATGTACCCTCTGAGGTGTGCTTATTCGCAAACCTGATATGGGATTAAAAGTGCAGTTAGGCTGATAGAGTTTATCGTATCAGCAACCTTACATTTTACAGATCGCATCAAAAGATTATCAATCTATTAAAGTGTTGGGAGTTTCTCTTACAAGATATTAGCTGTATTGTATAGATTGTTTCCCCCTATCTTCTTGGACACTGGGCTGTATCCAAAGATGTAAGATGGTTAGCTGTATAGCTGCTTTAATTGACAGGTGTGCCCACACATGCAGTTTGAGCTGATAGCTGTCTGCCAGGCCTTACATCTGCTAGTTTAAAACACTGACCTGGACCTGCTGAAAGTGTTTTTGTTGTTGGTTCCGTTTGTGGTGTTCTAATAATATCAGAATATCCCAAAAAATGTCCTCTACATTTAAGTTTGCGTTACAGTTTTGTTGAGGGAAATTCTATTTTAATAGTCCATACAGTTTAGCAGGTTGCTAGCAAAGCTTGTCAGCATTAGTTAGAATTAGAAGTTAGTAAACCACCATCTCATCCAAGTATGATCACAACTCGCTCCAAAAACACCAGCATGGCAACAGACTAAACAGTGATTAAGTGACTACATTTTGCTCTTATGGTGTATTTTATGTATTTGTCATTGTTGGTCTGAGTTGATTGACAGGATATAAAGGATGTCAGCTTTTAAAGATTACAGAGTGAAAGGATGATGATATCTGTTATTGATAAAGTAGGGGACTGTGAGTGTGATAGAACCATGCTGGTGTGCTGGGGTTTTAAATCGTTCAATTTCACTGCCTAATGCCTACGTATAGCAACAATAAACGAGTCTTAGCAATATTGCCATATATATATATTAGGGGTGCAACGATACACAAAATTCACGGTTCGGTTCGATATTTTTTCGATACAAAAAAATGTTCAAGCATTTTTAATTTGTCATTTATTAAAATTATAAATATATATTTTAACTCAAAAGTACAGTTTTTAAATTTAACCCTAACCCTTGTGCGTGTTTTTT
>NW_005187509.1:51989-69181 GCF_000239375.1 Pundamilia nyererei
AAATTGATAAAATAAATTACAAATGTTGTATTGTTCGATACATATGCGTACCGAACCGAAAGCACTGTATCGAACGGTTCAATATCGATACGAATATCGTTGCACCCCTAATATATATATATATATATATATATGTTGCTTTTTGTTGATGGTTGTGTGCGATAAGTTTGTACTTAAAGAATTCCATATGTGAAATGATACAGCATGAAATAAAATTAATCATTTAGTTAGGCCGAGTTTAACACTTACCATGGCAGCAGGTTGATAGTCACATGCACAGAGTAAAACAGCATTACCAACTGCTTTTAAGAGTGTCTGCAAAATAAACTCCAACCCTTCTACTCTGGAGGTATCTGTAGCAGGAGCAGCCTCTATCCATTATTAAAACACAACCCTGTGCCAATTTTTTGGAAGGTTGCAGAGCTCTGCACATTCAGTGTAGAAGCCGCCTGGTAATAAAGTGATAAAAATGGGTGGAACACCATTATGCTTCATTTCTGCAATGTCCAATTTGGTAGAGCTGTGGTCAGATGTTGGAAATTGTTCAGTTGCATCACTTTATTACTTTCCCTGACTTGTTGTCATAAGGCTGTTATTTACACTCTGCTTTTTTATTACGGGCAAAAATAAATAATTTTTTTTTTCCTGACAAGGTTTTAGTTTTTTCTTTTGTTGATGTACACTACCAGTCAAAAGTGTGGACACACCTTGTCATTTAATGGTTTGTCTTTATTTTCATGACTATTTACTTTGTAGATTCTCATTGAAGGCATGCTTTGGTTTGATTACTTCTTTGCACACTCTTGGCACTCTTGTGATGAGCTTCATGACGTAGTCGCCTGAAATGGTTTTCCAACAGTCTTGAAGGAGTTCCAAGAGATGCTGAGCACTTGTTGGCCCTTTTGCGTTCATTCTGCGGTCCATCTCAACTGGCTTTAAATCAAGTGACTGATACCGTCACACCTCCTCATCCATGCTTCACGGTGAGAACCATGCATGTGGAGACCATCGGTTCACCTTTTCTGGATTGCACAAACACACGGCACAGCATAGATTTCAACTGGTCTCATGTCCATTCCTTGCGTTTCTTGGATCAAATAAATTTCTTCTGCTCATTGTTTTTCCATAGTAGTGTTTCTTACCAGCTATTTGACCATAAAGGCCTGATCCGTACATTCTGCTCTGAACAGTTGATGTAGAGATGTGTCTGCTACTTGAACTCTGTGTGGCATTTATCTGGGCTCTAACCTGAGGTGCTGTTAACTAGGGCTGGGTATCGTCACTGATGTCTATAATCAATTTGATTCGGATAAGGCTAAATCCTGGTATAAACACATTCACAAAACAATCTCTAAATCAGCTCTTGTAAACACATAAAGCAAACCAGAATATTCAATAAACTTACAGCCATTGCTTTCGATGGTCTATATAAAGACGCAGGAGGTGAAGTTTAGACACAGATAGGCAGGTTTTCTGTACAATGTTTTTCCCCAAGTGACTGTGGCTTCTGCTTCCCACAATGCATTCCAACTACAGATTACACCTTCAAAATAAGATACAGATACACTAATGCTGACTGTATAGAAAATATTTTTTAAACATAAATTATCACAGATGAAATATGACGGGGGTTTTTTTATCACTAAATTATTATGAACCATTTTTAACCTTTTACTTGGGAAAGAACATCTGTGAAGTAAAACCACTGCATCATGAAGCTCATTGAGAGAAGGCCAAGGGTTTGGACTGTGTATCCAAACTTTGGATTGATAGTATATCTATTTATTTTTCATCATGTGTGAATGTTCAACAAGTACCATAAGGGTGAAACTCCACCAGCTAACCACTCAGGCATAGATCTGGGGTGTGTTGTATCCACTTAAAAACTAACATAAAGAAGATTTCACTATCTCTTGCATAAATTTTTGCCACAGAAATTCACATGAAAAAAAATCTATTTAGAGGGTTAGAGTTGATCTATCAGACAAATGGTTAAGTTCGAAAAAACAAAAACCAAAAAGCGCCACCTATGGAGGAGAAAATGCTAGACTCTCAGTGCATGTTTTTAAAGCTGTAAAATGGGCACTTTAATATAGGAGTCTATGAGGATTGGTTGGCAGCTGTACTGGGATTGAACTTGTGCTGAAGAAAATTATAATATTACAGCCCTGCACTCAGTGATATGCACTGTATAAAATGTATTTGCACTTGCTGTGGAAAATCTTTGAACCCAAAACACTTGGGACCATTTAATTGTGGTTATTAAGGGGTGATTAAGTCCTGATAAATTAAATTCGAGCACAAAACTGACAACACATTAATTTGTTTAAATCAGGAAACAGATCAGCAGTTTTGGTTTTTTACTGAACCTTTTGCCTTTTGTTGCATCCACAAAGTCATAACAGTGTGTATCATGCGTATATCACGGATTTTTTTCTAAGTTACTGGACTATAATGTGGACATGGCTGTGAACAACAACACGTGTGTGAAAAATTTGCAAAAGGAAAAATACAAGAAAACCAGAAGAGCACTGTACTACTGTTGAGTTTTGCAGAACAGTATGAAAAGACTTTTACAGCAGCAGAGACATTGAGCGGAGAAGCTCTTATAGGCATACTGTTCTATAGCTCATTAAAATGTATTGTGTTACATTTCCAAGGTGTCAAAAAGTAAACAAACATTTCAAACACAAGACTAAACAAAGAAACTAAGCACAGAACGAGTGCTTTGAGCTTTCCGAGGTTGTTATCACACAGTTAACTTAGTTGGACTGTCTGACCAGTTTAGAGCTTAAGTCTAACTTAACATGTATGTCTTTGGACTGGAAGAGGAAGTCTGAATATCTTGAGAGAACTCACACAGACACAGGGAAAACAGACAAAGTCCACAAATAAAGACCCCAAATATATCATTATCAAACTATATCAACAGCGTCACATTATAGCATCCAATTTGCTAAAGGACTGTGCAGACCAGCTCACAGGGGTCTTTACTGAAATATTCAACCTGTCCCTAACACAGGCCAGTTCTACCCTGCCTGAAGTCCTCTACCATCATCCCCATTCCAAAGAAAACTACCATGCAGTACCTAAACGATTTCCTGGCAAGTGGCTCTTACTCCAGTCATCTCGAAGTGTCGAGAAATTGGTCAGAACTCATATCATTCATGACTCCTAGCCACATTCCATCCCCACCAGTTCGCATACAGGAAGAACAAATCAACAGAGGATGCCATAGCCATAGGCCTCCATACAACCCTAACTTACTTAGAACAAATGGACATTTACATCTGACTTTTCTTTACTGATTTTAGCTAGACTTTTAACACCATCAACCCTGCCAGACTGGTAACCAAATTACACAACCTTGGCTTCCCTCACTCCAACTATCAAGGATCAAGGTCTTCATCAGTGACCGCCCACAGAGAGTCAAAGTAGGGCCCCACCTGTCCTCAGCACTCAGCCTCAACACCGGCTTCCCTCAGGGATATGTGCTGAGTCAAGTTCCTGGGCCTGCACCTGGGTGGTGACCTATCCAAGAAAACACACACCACAGCTGCGACCGTGGCTCAGGGGGCTGGGAAGCGTATCTGTAGCTGGAAGGTCGCCGGTTCAATCCCCGGGCTCTCTGTCCTGGTTGTTGTGTCCTTGGGCAAGTCACTTTATCCTACCGCCTACTGGTGTTGGCCAGAGGGGGCTTCTGCCCAGGGCAGCTGTGGCTACAACTGTAGCTTGCCACATTCATGCACAGAGGATCGTCGGTTGTGCTCTTCTTTCCCTAGAGGAGCAGTACAGGTCCTGCTGCCACAGAAAAGCCTGCAGCATCCTGAAGGACACATCCCACCCTGCACATCACCCGTTACCCTCAGGAAGGCAGTACAGGACAATTAAGGCCAAATCAAGCAGACCGAGAAACAGCACATACGCCAGAAGATTCTGATTTAGTGACTTCAGTGTGCTCAGTTCTACTCAAGGAACTTTTGCTATCCTTTGATGGCAAAATAATAATTACAACCTTAATTATATGCCACAACTAAGTAGTCCCCCCCTGAGCTTGAGATGTGTGGATTTGGTGATCTCTTTTAAAAAAAAGCAGCTACAAACTATTCTTTTAAATATTTGTTGTAAATATCTTAGCAATTTTACTGTAAAGAGCTTAGTGATACTTAGTTAGAATATTATTTAACTTACTTATTTAACTACTACTGTATAAATACTGGATATTAGTGTATCACTGTGCACCGATTTAAATACTGCACATGCTCTTGAAATGTGGGAGGCAGTGTTTTTGTTCACAGGAAATAAAATATTAAACACCCACGGTGGAACGGCTAAAGACTAAGCAGAAAAACGATTGCATGGGCAGAATGAAAAAAGTGTAAACCCAACCAGAAGAGTTGTTTCAACTTCAGCATATTTCAGCCTCTTTTCCCAGTGTACCATGAAGATCTACATTAGTTTTCCAGTTTTTCATTAATTCAAAGGTGGAAAGTCATCTGCCCCCGTGCTAATGAGGGATTACAGTATACCTATTTTTCATTTCTTTTTTTCTTTTTTTCCAGAAAATCTAATTAGGCATTAGTGGATTTATGCTTTTTTTCTTCATCAGAATTAAGGAATTGCTTTCCAACAGTACACCCCAGAAATCACAGCTATGAGGGCACTGTAAAAATACAAAACCCAAACAAATGGTAGAGACACAAGACAATAAAGTAATGCTATCAATTTGACTTATGTATGCTTATTTGTATGTTAAGAATCTATGTAAAGAAATGACTATAGCTCTTTGGGTTAAAGTATACAGTTTTGAGTGTATGCCTAATTAAAAATTTAAACTTGAAGAATATGCACTTGTGAAGATCATTCTTTATCTTTGTGGCATTTCATTGTGGATATAAATAAATCTTTTCCATTCCTCACCAAGGAAGGCCTGTGCTTCCTTCGCTTACATAATAGTGTGTGTTCGGTCTGTCTGCTTGAACATGAATGGGCCTTTGTGTCGCCAGTCAGTTGGTGGCATTGATTGTAACACATGCCTGTTGCTAGAAAAGTGACTAAAAACAAATCAGTCAATTCTTAAATGGAATTTATGGAATGGGTTAGCTGACAGCCATATGACAATGCTAAAATCAGTTCTTCCCTTTAAGGTTATTTGTTCTTCCAACAAAGGGCCTTATCTCGGGTTTTATCTTGCTTGCTTTTGCTGCAAAGCCAAGTGCACATAGTTTTTATTTAGCATAATTATTTTGAATAGGTGGAAAAAAGAAGAAAAAAAAGGTCCCCTTTTTGGTCTTTTATCAGAAACCCCTTCCCATCTGGCTTTCATATAATTGAAGCATTTTCAGTTTGACCTCAAGCTTGTTAAGCATCGATCTGATAACCTTCAAAAGGAAGCTTGGCTCGCTATGACTGTCAGAGGGGTTAAACGGATAAAGGGCTTTGGGTAAAGTGTGATATAGATATTTTGTAGTAGAGATTTGAATTTGAATGCTAATCAATAAAATCAAATCAAATCAAATATATGTATATATTTTTGTATACAATAACTAAATAATATTAAAAGGTCAATAAGAAACATCTTACAATAGTGTTGAGCATGTAGTGCAGTGTATTGCACTGTTGTGGAGATAAATATGAGGTATATCACTCTTACAGTGTGTAGACATTTAAATAAACCAGTTTACTAAAAAAGCATAGTAAAGGGACTGATTCTCATATAATGATTTTCTACTCTCCCGGAGTACTCAAACGGCTCTATACAACATATCACATTTACCCCCATTCTCACAAGCACTTTCTCTAACTTAGTGCTGTCTAGCCACATTCACGCTCCGATGGATGCATCGGAGAGCAACTTGGGGTTAGTATCTTGCCCAAGGATACTTGGCATGCAGCTTGGAGGAGACAGGAATCGAACCACCAATCTTCCGATCAGTAGGTGACCTGCTCTGCCTCCTGAGCTACAGCCACACATATTCTGCCTACACACTATGACACCACCATTACTGTGTATGACTTGACTCTCAGCAGACGCCTCCTGTGTCTCTCATTGTGAGTGTAGTGTCCAGTGTATCACCAGTCATGTCATCTCTACTCACCAGTGACCCTGATGCAATAACATTGCCGCCAAAATATTTGACATATGATGAGGTATACTTTCCACGAGCCCTTCCTTTCCCTTTCCATACACCTTTATTTTTTACTTTTAATTCTATCTGTATAGGATAGAATTAAATAAATTATATGCATATTTCACATTTAGATGTATGATGATGTCGCTCAGTTGTAGATGTAAAGTGGTCATGACACGCTACATGTATAAAGACTAATTTAAACCATGTAACCCTGCTTTGAAAACTGACATAGATGTAAAAAAATAAATGGTAAATGGCCTGTATTTATATAGCGCTTTACTAGTCCCTAAGGACCCCAAAGCGCTTTACATATCCAGTCATCCACCCATTCACACACACATTCACACACACTAGATGTAACTCTATATTCATCTGTTATTGCTTTATTGGGTTTCTTTGGCTGGTGCATTTCTCAGTATTACCCCTTGAGTTTTGTGGCTTCTTCTTTAGTTATTTTGTGTGCACTACACTGCCCCATTTGGTGATGTGTTGTAAGCAGCAGACAAAGTTCATGCAGGCAGTGTGAGAAAATGCCTGGAGGAGAAAACAAGCTACACAATTTAAGCCCAGTTTACATCGTTGGGGAGTTTGTTGAGCCATAATCTGTAAGTAATCAATGTGTAGCTTTATTTTCTGTAAGATTTGTTACTTTCCTGTTACTTAAGAGGTTATTTGAACTTATAAGGAAAGATGTTTATGGTGAATGTAAAGCATAAGAAAAGCTATGTTGCTAACTTCTGTTTGTGAATGCATAATAAGTCGATACTGATGCTTACGTATTATTTTACTGTATGTTCACAGTCTTACAAATTAAAAGGGGAAAAAACGGTCTTCAGGTAAAGACACAAAGACAAAGCGATGTGTCCTGTCGTTCCTGGAACCATCTCCTCTTATGTTAAGCTCGCTGCATAGGGTGAATAGCCATACAGACTCTGTCTGTGAAGCTTGATTTCTCTTTGTTGGTTGCGGTCAGTAGACTTACATTACATGTTAGCTAACTTGAGACAGAACCAGAGGAAAACAAGGACACTAAGATTAAAACTCAATTCAAAAGGGGATCACCTTTTTCATCAAAAATCCTGACATCTATCTGCATGCTCCAGCTAAAACATGTTTCGGTAAGAAACAGCTAGGTTTGTGGTGTGATGTTATATAGTAAACTGTGACATTGTATCCTGTTTGGATGTGCTTGGGACTATTTTATAGCATAAAATAGTGCTGATCACATCAGCTTGATACGGCTGGCCAGGCGAGGAAAAATCTGACTCCAGCTTGTCGTTCCGGTGAGCTACCTGTCACCTGACTCAAACAAACTCTCCTCCACACATTCTCAGGGTGCTTTACAAACCCAACATTTATGGCTAATGGCTGGATTTTCCTGTTTCAGTGCAGCTAGCCAAACAATTCTACACAATACTTGTGTAGAATTGTGCAACAGGGCACTAAAAATCTTCTGTGATTCTTCACACTGGAATAAAAGCCCTAAATATGATATTATCTAAGGCAGTGATATCTTTGTATTAGTCACAGATACAAACGCTATCCTAAAGAATTTCAGCTATTTTTTGTGTTCCACTAACTGACAGACCAGGGCCCAAGTAAGACATGCAATACTCCAGGAATTACAAAAGAATTTAAAAAAAAAATCAACTCAACATTTTTGGTCTAGGAGTGTTAGCCAGGCAAACCAGAGCATTTAAGGATATTACATTGGTCTTTAAGAAACTGTTTCGAGAAATATAACTCAAAATTTCGAGTTACTTTTCTCAAAATTTCGAGTTAGCTGTGCCAATCAAAAATATACGTGAATGAGGTCGCTTTCTTGTTACCCGGAAGCAAATGGTGCAGAGGAACGCGCACTCAAAAACGGATCCCAACAAATTGGCGCTTTCGCAAGTACATTTGCTGATAGTAACACCATGTGATTCAGCTAATAACACAAGGATTTCATCATTTGTGAAGCCAGGCTTAAAACACTCAGCAATCTGTGCATTCACGACTGGATGTAATACCGGTAGCTTAGCTGTAGCATTTGTAGCTGAGGGCTTCAGCTTCCGGGTAACAAGGAAATGACGTCATTCACATAGATTACTGATTGGCAGCGCTAACTCGAAATTTCGAGTTACTTTTCTCAAAATTTTGAGTTAATAAATCGAAATTTTGAGAAAGTAACTTGAAATTTCGAGAAAATAACTCGAAATTTTGAGAAAATAACTCGGAATTTCGAGAAAATAACTCGAAATTTTGAGTTATGGATCCTTTTTTTTTTTTTTGTGGCGGAAACGGGCTTCCACAGTAGTCAGTATAGTCTTTTAATAATATAAGTTTGCATATGATAGAATACTGCATGATGACCTCTTGTATTGACTCAGACTGTTGTTTATAGTTCACTGTGACCCGTTATGCAGGGAAGGAGCAGTACCTGCTAGATAAGAGCTTAACGAGCAGTTTCACTTCGTGCCAGGTAGAGAAGCCTCTCCTGGCACACACGTGCGCACACACACACACACATACGTGCACATCCACATTCCAATGTAATAAACGAATGCACCTACTGTTGTATACAAATAAAGACCAGGGCAGTGGCAGAGCGCGAGTCCCGGAGCCCTCACTCTCGTGCGAGTGCTCTGTGACTGCCCTTGCATGCAAGTAAAACTGTTTGTTTCTCCTCTCTGACTCTCAGCTGAAGAAGTGTCTTAGAATGTATCTCTTGACAGAAAACCTTTTAATCAGTACTGCAAATGCCCCTTTGTTATTGCTAGTGGTTGGTAATACTTGTTAGATGCATGTGATTATTAAGTTATGGCTAGAAGAAACTTTGTTAAGGAAAGTAATTTTAAAAAATTAGTACTGATGTTTTTGTAGTAGTACTTCGAAAAGAATGAATGCAGTGCAATTAAAAGAAGAGATGTAAAAAAAGCATGTGTATTTTAAAGTACTTATCTGTTATTTTTACAATTTCATACGTATCATTTTATTTTCTTGCATACAAAACAACTTTCAAGAACTTGTGACAAATCGCTGGTACCAGAATCAGAATCAGCATACTTTATTAATCCCTAAGGAAATTATGTGGGTTACAGTTGCTCCAGTACAGTAACAATAACAGAAACAAACTAGACTGTAGTCTGTTTCTTTAGCTTGCCATCACCAGTGTGTGAATGTGTGTGTGAATGGGTGGATGATTGTGTATAGTGTAAAGCGCTTTGGGGTCCTTAGGACCAAGTAAAGCGCTATACAAATACAGTCCATTTACCATTTACCATTATAAATAAATATCAAGAATATTGACAGCAACATAAGAAAGCACATTCCCAGCGGTTGAGAAAGTAATTAGTGCCCTTGTCCAGAAAGCAGGTTAGAACCCTGAGCAGTGGAGCTTTGATACCAGGATTCGTTATGTCTGGCACTATGCCTTGAATCACCCCATTGCACACATTAATGTTATTTAAACAGCAATTGCCGCAATACATATTTGATTTTATTTGTAGCCATGATATTCACTGATCCTACGTCACTGAAGTAGCATTTTGAGTTTGCACAGTTGTAAACTTGTGCAAATTAAAGTGCTCCACTATGAGCTTTGACTTCAACCGTCTTAATGAGAAAAGTGTCAGTCAACAGGAGGACCTCAAGAGTCCATTACTATGATAAATGACCCAGAATTTAAGCTCACTCTCTTTTAGAACAAAAATCACAGAGTTTTGGAAAAAAGCATCCCCTCTCCACCGTCTTCATGGTGTACATTACAGAAGGAAGCTCTGTCAGTTGTTTTCACTTGAAGCCTTAAAATGTAATTTAAATGATTTTGTGATATCATCACTAGTTCTTGTTTATGATACAACTGTGTAAACATTAGACAATTTTAGCTATTTTATTGTTTCTTTTTACTGTTGGACTTATTATGCTGTCTGAAACAGGTCTTCCTTGTAAGCGAGACAAAGGGTCTCAATGGGATTACCTGTATAAATATAGGTTAAATAAAACCCAAGTAAACATATTAATAAAGCAAACCAAAAACAGTAATATAAGGGCCTGCATAAAAACTGTCCTCATTTGTAAAAAAAAAAAATACCACATACCACATACAGATTTCCCCCGGCTAGCACTGAAGAACAGTTTTGTTAAAAAAGCCATCCTAATTACCCATGGTTTGACAAGTGGGGTGGTGAACTTCATAAAGCTTCATTTTTTGTGAAGTGCTAAAGATTAACAAACCCCCAGAGTGGTGTACCAACTTCAACTTAAAAGAAAAAGTGGTCCCTAAACACTAAGACTGTCCCTAATGCCACTCTGGAGCTTCAGCAGTCATAAGCAGCAGACATTAAAAGCTTTGATTAGCAACAAGGAGAACATGTCTGATTTTGTAAACGTGAGCCATTTGACCATTAATGCACAACACAACACCTCTGCTGTGAATTCAAACCATCACAATTAAGTGGCAGAATGTCTCTCTTATCTTGTTTATACTGAGGAAAGCATCAGCTCGCGTGCTGCAGCATGCTGCCCGCTAAACAGTAGAACAGAAGAACAAGGGCAAAACTCTGCCAGCAGGTTTTTCCCTATGAACTTTTGTGAAAAAATCTTAGAAACAGTGTTAAGATAGATGCTCTCAAAGAAGGTGACATGGTTACTAAATGAGGAAAAAGTTGACTGCATGAACTGCATGAACTCTAAAGTGCAAATAAATAAATAAATAAATAAATAAGGGGAAAGTCTACTAACTTATCAACTTATGAACATATGAAATGTCAAATGTTGGCTCAGCAAGATTTTATTCTTTTTATTTGTAAGAAACCGCTATCCTCACTGTGCATAACTTTCAAATCATTTTCACTGCACAGTCTCTGACATCGCTGTATATGTGTGTGAACACAGAGCAGCAAGATAACAAATTACACAAAAACATAAAAAATTATGTTCAAAGAGCCGGTGTGGTTGAAGTTAATCAGTGTATGAACTTTAGTTTAGCCATGGGCTGTTCAATCAATACCTCATTTTCTCCATATACTACTTACTTTATCTTAACAGGCAGCACCATCTAAATGCAACATCCCATCAAAGACGTCAGAGAAAAACTGTTTTCACAACACGACCTTTAAAACTCAGTAACAGTTCAGTTACTGCTCTATACATGCAAGTGTTGCTATTTTCACTGCTCCATGGTTACAATATTAAGATTACAGTTGTGTTTTAGTAGTGAACATTGTCAATAACTCTGTGTTTTGTTTTGTTTTTACTGCAGCTAAAGGCCTTATGTTGTAAACATGTCATTCTATCTGTAAGCATGATAGCTCAAAAAGTGCCCAGACAGTGAGCTGACACTGGCAGAGGTTTGCACTCTCAGAGTTCTTGTTGTTGTTGAAATAACTCGAGTCCACAAACTTTGGTCTGATTATTTTACCTCCATCTCAGTCAGATGCTAAATTCTGCATGTGGTTACATATTGTCTTAACAGCTTAGTGAAAATAATCTTCATTGTAACTTTTTATGTTCAAGTTTCAGTTTTCTGAAAATCTTTTTGATTTTTTTTTTCGCTAGCTATTTGATCTTTGAGATATTCTATTAGATTCAGGGTAAGTCTTTATAATACAAACTGTGAATAAGGTGCATGCACCCTGTAATTATGTGCAACTTGTGGGTAACAAGTCAGGTTTTGCAGGAAATTCATATCTGAATAATAGTCACATAAACATCAGCAGAACATCCGATCGTCTTGTATTCTCTCCAACTTCTCACAAACGTGACAAATCCATAAAAAAAGATTCTTTTTCTTTTTCATGCTTTGCATCAGCGTATCATTTGCATCAATACCTCTTTGAACTGCATATTAAAAGTTCCCATAAGCAACTACAAATGAATATCCAAATTCAAAACTTCACACCTTTTATGTCCTTAATTTGTCACAAAATAATGAAAAAAGAGGCCACATAGGAACATTAAAGTACTTCAAGTTAATTGTCTAATTACTTTTGAGCCTATGAAAATGGATGGCCTGTATTAAAAAAAACAAAAAACAATCTCTAAACAGTTAATGCAGTACTTTCTGTTAAACTCATTGAATTAAAACCAAAGGACTGTGCTTCAGGCACATACCCGTTGCCTTTTTTCAGGCAACTATGTAAATTGCACCACTGTACCAATACTCCAGCTGCATGTCTGTCCTTGAGACTGCAAGTTCATTACATCCATCACTGAAATATGAATACATGCATGTTTATGCGTATGTGTTTTCTTCCAAATGTCTGTGCATGACATGCCTTGTTAGTCAAACTCATAAAGGCTGCCATGGGACATTGGTTCTGGGTGTCACAGCTTCACACCTCAAAGGACCACTAATGATTCCTCTGATTCAATTTAAACACCCCCATCCAGTCACAGTATATTATCAGTGACAATATCTAAGAATGGGGGAGTGAGAGACTTTTGTTCAGTAGAGGGCAAAGGGTCTGATATAAGCAGAGAGTGTTGGGAAAAAGAAAGGAGAACAAAGGAAATGAAGAGAACTGGGAAGGAAAAAGTGAAAGTTTGAAAAAGTAGAGAGTAGAAGAAAAAATATCATAAATCCACTGTACATACACAGGAAAGAGAAAAGATGTACAATGTCAATATGTTGATCTCATCAACTGCTTAGTGGAGTCCTGTTGTGAATCCTAACCCATAAGTAAAAAAAGTTTGCTCCCTTCCTGATTTCTTTCTTGTTGTCACACTTTGATATTTTAGATCCTCAAACTGATTTTAATATTAGACAAGAAAAACTAAAAATACAAAATGCTCTTTTTTTTAAATAATCATTTCATTCTTGGAATGAATTCTTCCAGCTGTTATTGTGTCTGGTGCTATATAAACAAAATCAAACTGAATTGAACTGATTTCCCCCACCCTCTGCCATTTTGTTAAATCATAAACAAACTGAATGATCTGATTTTCTTTGGAAAGCTGTTCAGTTTCAGTAGCTACACCCACCCAGATCTTATTACTGCTAGACTTGTTGAACTAGGAAGTCACTTCCATAAGATTCCCACATAGCAAAATTGGTATGGCCCGGATCTGGCCCACACAATGTGCTTACACATGGTCCACATACCACAAAGAATGACAGCCCTTTGGTGGCCCAGATCTGGTTTGCCAGATGTGGCCCAAACATGGGTCAGCACAAGGCCAGTTGCAGACACACTGCTGGCCCTGTGCTGGGCCAGAACAGTTTCAGCTCTGGCCCCAGATGACAGCCTAATATGTACCTTAATCAAGCCATGTACTAACAACATGTTTGAGGACATAATAGTGCAAAAGTAACATGACAAAACTTATATAGCGCTTTTCTACTCTCCTGGGACTCAAAGTGCTCTATACAATATGCCACATTCACACACTTTCTCTGAACTGAGTGCTTTCTAGCTACATTCACACACATTCTCACTCTTGACGTGCAGACTGGAGGAGCCAGGAATTGAATCACTAACCTTCCAATCAGTAGGTGACCTGCTCTACCTCTTGAGCTACAGCCACTACTAATGTGTCGGTCGCAAACGAAACAGCTCTGCGAGCCGTGGGTTTGTTTTTTTTCTCTCACCCTCTCTCTCGCACTTTTTTCAGCTTCACTCCGCATGCGAGCCTTGTGCTTTGTGCTGGGAAGAGGAGGGAGGGGTAGTAGTTACACTCGAAGTAGCACAGGAACAGAGCGGGAGGGAAAGAGAGAGAATGAGAGCATGGGACAACAACGTCACATTAGAAAGGTATAGTAATCATCCACAACTATTTTCAGTTGCAGATGATAAAGGATTCAGAAAGTTTATTCATGCAGGCCTATATGACAGAGAATGTGCATCTTCTTTTTGTTTTCATAGTTTAATTTATATTTAATTGTGTTGTGGTTTGCAGTGTTTTGTGTTGTTTCACTTTAAATTTGTTTAAAAGGAAAAAGCTGAAAATTTTAATAGTTAAAAGTTGAAATGTAAATAGTTGGTTTTTGCATTATATGATTTATTTATTACATTTTATGTGGAGTGAATAAAGAAAAGTATATTTACGGTGGCCCCTAGAGACAAAGCACGTACAAACTCCAAAAGTGGAGTTTGTACGTGCTTTGTCTCTAGGGGCCACTGCATATATTTATATATAAACATATATAAATAAAACCACTTTTTTTTACATTAGTAATTCCTTTTGTGCATAATTTTATGTTATTGTTAATAATAAATTAATTAAAGCAACAAAACAACCTGAAGAGCCGGTTGAGAGCCAAAAGAGCTGGTTCTCTAAAAAGAGCCAGAAATCCCATCACTAACAGCCACCCCTTGGCAAAGATGAATAAACCGTCACTAGGTATTGGATAAAGTGTACTCTCACAAACCTGCCAAACCTGCATTTGAAACGTTGGCTACCATAGCAGTATAGTATTGCAACATGGCATTTGGGTCTTCTACCCTAAAATAGGAAAATAGTAACATAAACAGTACCATCATTGCCAGACCTGGCCCACATCTGGTTGAGATACACTGTCATGACACCAGTTAGTCAGAAGTGTCAGATTGATGCCCAATCTGGGCTAGACCTGTTTTCTATGGGCCTGGGCCACATAAACCAAACCACAATCAGGCCAGATATGGCATGTCATCATATAGACAGTGCCATTTATGCCAGGCCTGGCCCATATCTGGATGACATACCACTTACCATGCCAGAAGTCAGCCAGCAGTGCCGGCTTGATATCAGATCTGGGCCAGACCAGCTTGCTATGTGGGTTTTGTCTGACAAAGTGAAGTTGGCTAAAAGATCTCAACACCTCATACCATGACATAAAGAAACTCAGGAACAGGTGAGTAACTAAGTCATTGCCATCTATCACTCTGGAAAGGGTTACAAAGCCATTTCTAAGGCAAAGGGACTACAGCGAACCATGATGACAGCCATTATCCAGAAATGGAGAAAAATTGAAACAGGGGTGAAACATCCCAGGAGTGGCTAGGTTAGCAAAATTACTCCAAGAATGCATTATCTAGGAACAAGCTATATTTAAGTGCTATTACCATTAAAAGAGGCCAAGGAAAAATTAAACATTTGCCAAGACACACTGAGCAGGAAAGTGCTGGTGAAACAGCTGGACGACCCCAGACCATTCTGCCAGTGGATTACAAGAATATAAAGAAAATGTGCTCTGATAAAGCACGTGTAGGTTACACCATGAAATAATCACTATGTAAAAGTTTGAAATTAATTGTGTTGCACAGACCAAGCTACACTCACCACACTTGAAATACGAACACTAAGTGAGTTTAGAAAGATATATAATATCTTTATATATATGCCATAATTTCACCTTTAGAATTCCTTAGTATAGGTCAGTATTCATGGGTTCTTTGGTTGACTTTGCAGAGCAATGATATATGTGCCTGCTTTTTTGCTGTATTCATCTCACAGCAGGAATACACCCTCCTGCTGCTGTGGGCAAATGATCTACAAAATTATTTAGTTATGCATGAGATTCACGTACTGTAGCTTGATCATGTGCAAAAAAAGAAATCTGAGAGAATTAATGGAGAAGAAAAAAGGAAGCATGTCATTTTATAATACTCGTATGATAAATAATGCTTATACTTCTAAAGTTAAATGAAATGTGGAGACATGAAGAGCACTAGACCGGTGACCTCTACAAGCACTCTAGGTGACCTATCACACAGGACGCTGATTCAGAGTAAATATGCCAGCTCTATTTGTGCCTCTCGTGTTCAACAGTGTATCATGGTACATGCACGGTGAGAAATAAATCTCCTCCACTTGAAATCACTCATCCTAATAGACTGCTTTTCTTTTCTTTTGAGAGATGGATTGTTCGGAAGACTACAGCAGGTTCCATGCTGAGTCCAAGCTTTGGCCTTTCGCTTCATTCATCCACACATGTTGTGCTCTTCCACATGAGCAGTGAATTAGAGCTGCACTAATCCTGAAAAAGCTAGTGAATCCTCTCCCCACCCCTCCACCACTGCCACCACCACCACTCAGCAGATAATTTAGACAGTTTCAGAAGCATAGGGGGAACACAGAATAGCAAGCTTGTTTGCACAGCATTAAGTGCAAGTGGAACTTGCATACTTTATAATAATAATTATAATTATAATAATAGGACACTGTTAGGATGTTAGGACGCTTTGTTGTTTCTCCTCTACAAGAGTAGCATTAGGAGAAAAAATGCTACTCTTCTTGCTGGGCACGCTGTACAGAAATTACACTACCTCCATCATTATTGCAATCACTAAAAAACTAGCCTTTCTGGCATGACTAATTTTTTTGTTATTCACACAAGAAACTGAATGAAGCAGTTTTAGGGAGTTTAAGCTTGTAAGCTCAGTCAGGTATTGGACGTTGTGTTTTGCGGCATTTGGATAGGATTGCTGTTGCCAACCAGTTTCTATCTATGTTTTCTTTACAAACGACAATGCAATCAACCTACATGAACCCCTGTTCAGTTCAAAAAACATCTGACAGTCACTCTTTTAAGTCAGTTCATGTTTTAGTATACATGGTTAACTACCTCTGACATATCACCGCCTCATGGTGGTTAGGGGCTTTTTCAGCCATGTTATCCTAGGGGTTAGAATAGTCCATAGTGAATAGTCAGTGGCAGTTTTTGGTATGGGCGACATGGGCTGTTGCCCAGGGTGGCATTGTGGCAGGTCGGCATCATGGCATCAGCAAAAAAAAGGTGCTCGCACCCACCCCGACATCATAGCAGTGCATTTTGATTGATTGATAATACTTTATTTCATCCCGAGGGAAATTGGGTTAAGGCTGCCAGCCGTGCCAGCGCCATCTTACCCTTCCGACCATACATACATTACACAAAACATCACATGGGGAAGACAGGTCAGAGAGATATAACATTGGAAAATGCACCACATGAGGAAAGATAATGAGAAAAAAATAACTCCCCCCAGACTGAGCTCCAACAGGGAGATCAGTTTGAGAACAGAAAAAAAAAAACACCTCTGCACATAACACATGAAAAAACTCTTAATACACCAAAGAAACACATGACAAGCAACAGGGGTGGGTAAAGTA
>NW_005187509.1:69525-71637 GCF_000239375.1 Pundamilia nyererei
GTTTTTGGAGATCTGACACCCACTAGCTCGAAGCTAACGGGAGGTCGAGACCTACTACAGCCGGGAGGAACACCGCTTTCCCGGCACATCGTGCCTCGACCTCCCGGTCGGCTTCGAGCTGGCGGCCTCCGAAGAATGCGGCTAAACTTTTGCGAGATCTCGCAATACTTTTGCGAGATCCCGAGTTTGTTTTGCGAGATCTCGCAAAAGTCCGTCTAAATTTTTTTTTTCTCCCATGTCCCCTGCGGGGCTCCGTAGTAAAGGGTGCAGCATCGGAAGGGAATAAGCATCGAAGCCATTTGGAAAGGGAGGGGGGATGAGTGTGTGCATATCAGTGTATACACAGCAAAAACTGGAGTGTTAAAATTTCAGGGTTAAACATGTTAGAGTTGATTTCCACTCTCAAAGTGTCATTTTAACACATTCTGATTCAAATAGTGTTCAGTGTTGGAGTTATTAAACAGTGTTATTCAAGTCCAATTAAATGAACTCTGAAGAGAGTTATTTATCTTGGTAGGCTCCTGGGCTTCTGCCCAGGTAAACCTGTGGATCAATTAATAGTTTGCTCTGCTGGGCCGATTTTCCATGTGCGTCTGCTGGTTACACCGTGGTGGATGCCTGCCGTGTTGCTGCTTGGAGTATTTTACACAAACGGTAAGTAATTCAAACTTATATAAAATTAACGGTATTCTATCGGTGCAGTGAGGTTTTCTTGATGTTTCTTGGTGTTCGGTTGCTGAAAACAAGCTTTAATAGAGGAGGAGATGTGTCGAAAATTCAATTTAGCCTCCAATGCTAATGTTAATGTTGCAGTCTTTTTACTCGTGAGTGACGGTAGACACTGCACGTAGAAGCACCGCGCCACGTTCAGCTTTTCCCCTGTTCACACAGACACGTCTTTCTCCACGCCAGTTCATGAGCATTTTTGCTCCTCTGTTTATTCAGAGCATTTTTTTTGACAATTGATAAGTAAATAACATCCCAAAATAATGGAAGAGAGCTTGTTTTAGTCACTCCTGCTTTTACTTTGACATCGTTCATCGTTGACTTGTCTCTAATCTGTCTCTCTCTGTCTCACTCTCTTCTCCCTTTGAGACACCCGCCCCAAACATAGTCAGTTAGGCTGTCCCCTCCTTTGCGATGTGTTTATTTTCATCTCTATTGTCTCTTTTCATACACGAATCTGATCGCATTTGTCAATCGCAGTATTTTATTTTGGAGAATAGCTTTTATCTTCAAAATTGCCTGGATTGTCTCGTGTGTCTTGGTGTAACTTCCTGCGGGACATGCGTGGCCCACGCAAAAAATAGACCAGATACCGAAACAATCGCTTCGTAGCACTCCGTGTCTGGTGTAAAATACACCATAGATTAACATGTATTTTGTATTGTGTTGCGTATCAATTGGACTCCTGCATGGACAGACACAGGTTTATTTGATAACATTAAATGTTATTGCAGTGAAATTCAAACGCATGGTCAGTATTAATCACCATGTACGGTATATGTCAGTGTTTTAATCATTTTTGCTTGAATTGCTCTAAATGTCAAATACTTACTAGTGTACCATTTTTGTTATTATTTTGTCTCAGTAAAATGCTGGTCCAGGTTCGATACTGCCAACAGCAGAAGTATGTGAAGTTGGAAGAGGTTGATGGGCGGTTTGAGTTTATGCAGTTTCATGAAAAAGGTTTGTTTATATCTTACCTAATTTTAGTTGGGGGGACAGAATTTTTTGTAGGGCGTTTCGCCAAGTCTCTTGAATCATACAGTGGTGTATCACTTTAGTGAATGTGAGGCAAGAACAGTTTACTTAAAAGGTGCACTCAGATATATCTTATCTTTTCCAGTCATCGAGAGATTCTGCCTGCCACCTGATGCAAAAGTAGTGTACAAAGATGCAACAGGGACAGAAGTTGATGAAGTGATTTTCAGTGACCTTATCAGCCAAGGCACTGTGGTCCTAACAGTTTTCTCAAGTGATGGTGAGAAATTTAAAGGGGCAAGCTCAACACCAGACATGGGGAAGGGCTGTGTGGCTGCTGGTTGTTCCAAATAATCAGGAGCACACAATTTGACCAATCAGCTGTTTGAACATTGAGATCAGTTAATT
>NW_005187509.1:72559-73654 GCF_000239375.1 Pundamilia nyererei
AGTTAATTGAAGGTGTACTTGGAACCAATTCAGGTGGTGAAGAGGTTCTCCAGGAATATCACACAACACAAACTCTAACAGATGCTACCAGAAGAAAAATGGTCAATATAATAGTGGCTCACATGATTGATTGCCATGGGTATGTGTGTTCTATTGGTGCTTTTTTTTTTTAAATACAAGTTACTATTTTGCCATTACTTAAGCATGCTAATTTAAAATCGTTTTTCAGGCACCTCCCCACCAAAGCTGTTAGAGAACAGTACGCGCTAGGGATAGTGACATTGTTCCCATCCCTGAAAGACCCATACTCCAAGAAAGGCTATGTATAGTCACTATTATTGCACTTTGTTTACATAATTTTCATGCTGTGCATCATTGGGATTTGTGTGCGTTGACATTTAAGTTCTGAAAATTTTCAGATTGACAACACATAATTTTTGAATGTATTTACATTTTAGGAACACTTCTATGATGCTGCAAGCAGCACTGGATACATTTCTTGGCGTTTGAAAACGATACAGAGAAAGACTAGAAGAGGATCTGCACCACCAAGTAGCTCCACTGGCTTTGCTCAAGAAGGAGGTAAGAAATTAAGTGTCCACAAACTAGATAATGTTCTCATTTACATTATATACTATTTTGTTTTCATTTACCTATCTGCTCAGCACCTATGCTTTTATGTTTGTATGTTTTTCTTCAGGGGGCCCAAATTACCAAAGGCCCATTAATGTCGACATGCAGCTTGATGGAGATGCTTGCCAGGAGGCCATCTCTTTGCTGAAACATACATCTGACACTTCCTTGATTTTCCAGAAGATGAGAAAGACCTTTCAGCATCGTCAGAAGCTCATCAATGATCCTGACAAAGGTCTTGATATCCTGTCTATCTTTCCAAGATTCTTGGATACAAAAGGATTGGTGAGAATATTCAGTGGAATTTTTAATATCACTTTAAATTTCAAGATGAATGTGGCAGTAGTAGATTTTCTTTCTTAAAGGTGAATCAAGACTTCACTCTCCTGTTTGATGATGAGATATCTACCAGGCTGCTTCAGAAATGGGATCCAATCTTTAGGTATCAAATCATCAAAGAGG
>NW_005187509.1:74974-76192 GCF_000239375.1 Pundamilia nyererei
TGTGCATCCATTGTGGCCAAACTGCAGGGTAGTGGCCTTTCTAACAGTTTAGTATCCTCACTTGTAGGCGATTTGGAGGAATTAACAAGTGAGCTTCGCTCAGAAGCAAAGCAGGCCATTCTTTCTGCGTTACCCACAAAGGACTCCAGCATATCTTTAACAAATGAATGTTTTGAAAATTTTGAAAACCCTTTCACCAATCTGAACACAGAATGGAAACGAAATAAATACTTCAATCTAAAATGGGGCGTTGTAGAACCTAGAGGAATAACACTTGGAGTGAGGTATGATATCAGGCGAAATCAGAAGTCTGGTACTTATGATCAAGTACCTGTGAAGGATACTTTTATATATGTACCTATTTTGGAGTCTTTGAAGTTCATGTTTAGAAATCCAGAGATTTGTGTTTTCCTGCAGAGAGAGTGTAGCTCAGAGCCTGATGCTTATCATGACTTTTGTGATGGAAGTTACTTTAAAACTCACCTTTTGTTTTCAGCCAAAAGGCATGCATTACAAATTAAGCTATACTATGATGATTTGGAAACAGCCAATCCTCTTGGCTCTAAGCGCGGAATTCACAAAATTGGCTGCATTTATTTTGTTATAAGAAACTTGCCCCCAAAATTTAATTCCATTTTGATGAACATTCATTTAGTGTCACTTATCCACACACCAGATCTGCAAAAGTATGGTTTTGATGTTATACTGGAACCACTGATAAATGATGTCAAAAAACTGGAAAGTGTACCCCGGTTCTTTTTATTCCTCGAGCATCCAGAGATAGCACCAGACTCAGTAGTCATTTTCACAAAACTTTTATTCATCTTTATTCATCTTCATTTAAGCATGCACTTCTAGAAGGGAAGACGAGGCCGGTGTCCCTTGTTAGGTTTGTATTGTTGATTGTCATTTATGCTTAGAAATATTTACTTATATATGCTTAGAGTTTTGTAATTAGTTGTAGATTGGTAGAGGTTTTGATCCTTGATAGTCTGCAAACTTTGTGTGTATTAGAAAGCACTTTGGGAGCATGAGAGGTCATACCGTGTCTTATTGTTTTATGGTAGGATTAACGTAGTTGCGTCTGTTCTAGTCTAAGTACTCTTTGTTTAGATGAACTGCAGGACTTCCTCACCGTGTTATCTAGGATGAACCATCTAGGGTGAGGGGGAGGCTACCCTCTTCCTGACCAAGGATGTTTGACCCTTTGATCAGCAG
>NW_005187509.1:90172-106082 GCF_000239375.1 Pundamilia nyererei
CACACACACACACACACACACACACACACACACACACAAACTGAATCAGAGGCAGACAGAAAGGTTACATTGATCTTAGTCATGGGTGAGATTGCAAAAGCCTTCATCCCTCATCTCTATCTCTCTGCGCCTCATCCCCCCCTCTCTTCCTGCACGTCTATACCTTGCTCTCTTGTACCTTACTTTCTCTCCTCCTTTTCTCCATGACCTGCTTTTCTTTGTTTCAGTCCTCTTTATTCTTTCACTTTCTTCCTCCTTCTTTCTCCTCCTCCTTTTTCCTCCCCCTCTATGAGTCCTGGTAATATTTGCTATAAATCATGACCACCCCAACACACAAACAAGCAGTCTGCTAGACATACACAGACAGTGCGGCGGCCAGCTGTACACTGCTTGTTTATGTAGTTAACCATGCATTAACTGTAGCTCTCTACATATTCTCACGTGTGAACATGGTAAAGATCCGAATGATTTAACTCCACAGTCAAATAGCCGCATTAGTCATCAGTGTGTGTGCACACACAAACAATACAAACACACACTCAGATAATCATCGCATCTTCTGAGACAACATTGGAGCTCCTTTTATAATAACTTGCCACTATTCAACTAGGCCATTGAGTTGGAAGCAGACAGATTTTTGCGATGAGATTCTGAGCTGCTGAACGTGATCAGAGTTCAGATTGCTTTCACACTCCAAAAGGAAGAAGGCCTTTCATTAAAAAAAACAAAAAAGAAAGTAATTTCAGCTGGCATTTAGCAAAGCATGTGAGAAGTGCTGTTTAAAATCCTTCCAGGGTGACTAAAGAGGTTAAGCTATGATTTATTGGATTTCATTGATTTACAGGGTAATTATGCAGTTATGTTAGTTTGAATCATTTCTGGCTATTTTTTCAATTTTTCTACACATGAAGCTGAAGTCCTAAACAGGAAAGCATGCCCAGTTTTAGTCATGGCTATGCACCATGTTTTTGTTCAAATACTAAAAATAAATAAATTAATTCTAATTTTCTGAATACCATTTTTCTTTTTTTCTGACCTGTCCAGGGGTCTATCCTGCCTATTGGCCTATAGTTAGTGGGATAGGCTCCACCCCCTCAATGACAAGTGATCGATGGATCTGATGTTGTTTTTTTTTCCTTCTCTCATCCTCTCTCGCACATTTTTTCTGCTTCACTCGGGAAGCGAGCCTTGTGTTTTGCGCTGGGAAGAGGGGGAGGGGGGGTAGTTGCACTCGCAGTAGCACAGGAACAAAAATCGACAGTGCGCCTTATATCCTGGTGCACCTTACAGTGGGGCAAAAAAGTATTTAGTCAGCCACCGATTGTGCAAGTTCCCCCACCTAAAATGATGACAGAGGTCAGTAATTTGCACCAGAGGTACACTTCAACTGTGAGAGACAGAATGTGAAAAAAAAATCCATGAATCCACATGGTAGGATTTGTAAAGAATTTATTCGTAAATCAGAGTGGAAAATAAGTATTTGGTCAATAACAAAAATACAACTCAATACTTTGTAACATAACCTTTGTTGGCAATAACAGAGGTCAAACGTTTACTATAGGTCTTTACCAGGTTTGCACACACAGTAGCTGGTATTTTGGCCCATTCCTCCATGCAGATCTTCTCGAGAGCAGTGATGTGTTGGGGCTGTCGCCGAGCAACACGGACTTTCAACTCCCGCCACAGATTTTCTATGGGGTTGAGGTCTGGAGACTGGCTAGGCCACTCCAGGACTTTCAAATGCTTCTTACGGAGCCACTCCTTTGTTGCCCGGCCAGTGTGTTTCGGATCATTGTCATGTTGGAAGACCCAGCCTCGTTTCATCTTCAAAGTTCTCACTGATGGAAGGAGGTTTTGGCTCAAAATCTCACGATACATGGCCCCATTCATTCTGTCCTTAACACACGGATCAGTCGTCCTGTCCCCTTGGCAGAAAAACAGCCCCATAGCATTATGTTTCCACCCCCATGCTTCACAGTAGGTATGGTGTTCTTGGGATGCAACTCAGTATTCTTCTTCCTCCAAACACGACGAGTTGAGTTTATACCAAAAAGTTCTACTTTGGTTTCATCTGACCACATGACATTCTCCCAATCCTCTGCTGTATCATCCATGTGCTCTCTGGCAAACTTCAGACGGGCCTGGACATGCACTGGCTTCAGCAGCGGGACACGTCTGGCACTGCGGGATTTGATTCCCTGCCGTTGTAGTGTGTTACTGATGGTGACCTTTGTTACTTTGGTCCCAGCTCTCTGCAGGTCATTCACCAGGTCCCCCCGTGTGGTTCTGGGATCTTTGCTCACCGTTCTCATGATCATTTTGACCCCACGGGATGAGATCTTGCGTGGAGCCCCAGATCGAGGGAGATTATCAGTGGTCTTGTATGTCTTCCATTTTCTGATGATTGCTCCCACAGTTGATTTTTTCACACCAAGCTGCTTGCCTATTGTAGATTCACTCTTCCCAGTCTGGTGCACGTCTACAATATTTTTCCTCGTGTCCTTCGAAAGCTCTTTGGTCTTGGCCATGGCGGAGTTTGGAGTCTGACTGTTTGAGGCTGTGGACAGGTGTCTTTTATACAGATGATGAGTTCAAACAAGTGCCATTCATACAGGTAACGAGTGGGGGACAGAAAAGCTTCTTACAGAAGACGTTACAGGTCTGTGAGAGCCAGAGATTTTCCTTGTTTGAGGTGACCAAATACTTATTTTCCACCCTAATTTACGAATAAATTCTTTACAAATTCTACCATGTGGATTCATGGATTTTTTTTTTCACATTCTGTCTCTCACAGTTGAAGTGTACCTCTGGTGCAAATTACTGACCTCTGTCATCATTTTAAGTGGGGGAACTTGCACAATCGGTGGCTGACTAAATACTTTTTTGCCCCACTGTATGTACAAATTCTGCTTGTGCTTACTAGTGATGTGTATTCGTGAACGAAATGGCTCTTAGTGCCAGATCTGTGACGCGAAGGACACGAGGCGGCTCCTTATCGTGAGCTGTGGGTTTTGTTTTTTTCTTTTTTTCTTTCTCTCACCCTCTCTCTCGCAGTTTTTTTCAGCTTCACTCCGCATGCAAGCTTTGTGCGGGGGGCGGTAATTACATTGTCAGTAGCACAGGAACAGAGCGGGAGGGAGAGACAGAGAAAGGGAGCCAGAGACAACAACGTCACATTAGAAAGGTATAGTAATCATCCACAACTATTTTCAGTTGCGGATGATAAAGGATTCAGAACGTTTATTCATGCAGGCCTATATGACAGAGAATATGCATGGTCTTTTTGTTTTCATATTTTAATTTATATTTAATTGTGTTGTGGTTTGCAGTGTTTTGTGTTGTTTCATTTTAAATTTGTTTAAAAGGAAAAAGCTGAAAATTTAAACAGTTAAAAGTTGAACTGTGACTAGTTGGTTTTTGTATTATATGATTTATTACATTTTATGTGGAGTGAATAAAGAAAAGTATATTTACAATGGCCCCTAGAGACAAAGCACGTACAAACTTCAAAACACGTACAAACCCTGAAGCGCGTACAAACTCCAAAACTCAGAAGCACGTAAAAACTCCAAAACACATAAAAGCTCAGAAGCACGTAAAAACTCCAAAACACGTACAAAAGACAACAGAAGTGCTCCAGCTAGGCGCAGTGTTGAGCTTTTGTTACCTAGTGGCTACACAAGCCAGCAAGTACCAACGACCGGATTTGGTGTGTGGTAGTAACAGGTAAATGAACTTTTTTTTTTTTTTAATTATTTGAATATATATGAGTGCTTGTGTATAAATACACAAACAATACACATATGCTTTCAATTGTGTAATTTAAGTGATCTAAGTAGCTCTGTTTTGGAAGTTCAGTTAACACTAGAAATGTGTTTTGGAGTTTGTACGTTTTTTGTTTCTAGGGGCCACTGTATATATTTATATATAAACATATATAAATAAATCCACTTTTTTTGAACATTAGTAATTCATTTTGTGAATAATTTTATATTATTGTTAATAATAAATTAATTAAAGCAGCAAAACAACCTGAAGAGCCGGCTCGGAGCCGAAAGAGCCAGCTCTTTTTAGTGAGGAGAGCCAAAAGAGCCGGTTCTCTAAAAAGAGACGGAAATCCCATCACTATTAAATACCACCTCCCCTTTCTACTGGCTTAATTTACAAGAGCCAAGAATCTAATTTTTTTTTCTTTCCAGATCCACAAAAGTCTTGCAATGAGGACTTTGAATAACTGGGGGACAGATGAGCTGGTAGAATATGGATCCTCACTCAGCCAGTATTACATGACTATGAGAGTTTGATCTGCCAAAGGAAGCAGCTGACTTGCTTAGGTCTTCAAGAAATGCCCCCTGGCTCCAGCGACCAAATTTTCTTATTATAGGTATTATGAGAATGAACTTATTTCATTCTTTGTAATTGGAGACTACTCTTCGATAGCGCTAAAGCCAACCTTAAATGTGTCCTTCTGCATGATACCAATTTATTTGCATTTATGCTTATTGGTCATTTTGTCTAGTTAAACAAACCTATGGAAATATGACAACTCTACTGGAGTAGCTGATATTAAATGAACACAAGTGGACCATATGTGAAAAATGTGACAGGATTGGCAATCTGGTTGATTGCCAATCCTGTCACATTTTTCACATATGACTGATGAACTTTTATACCTTCACTGTTTGATTATTAAGCAGATGCATAAGAAAGCTGTGAATCAAGGAACAGTGTTTGGTGCACTTTTAAATTATTGACATGTAACCCTGCAACTAGCTTTCAAAGTTTACATATAGCTTCTTTTTAAAAAAAAACGAACAAAAAAAACCTTGCATGAGACTTCTGATTCTTTCGGATAAATTTCCTTCTGTTCCCCACCATAAGACTTTGTCTGAAATATCCTGGTAATTTCAGTATCCAAGTTGTCCATAGTGAGTGTGTTCAGCATTCAGAAGAAAAAGAAAATTGGATACGAAAACTTGTCTAATTGCTAATGGGAGAAAATATCACCTCTGGAGCAATCTCCATTGATACGTTTGTTCTCAAACAAACACCCTGCTTAAGTTCATTAACTCATATTTGTCAGTTTATGTACAATCACTTGGTTACTTCTGTTGTATCTGTAAAAAACATCACGCGTTTCTTGGTGCTGAAAGCAGAAAAGAGTTGCTCTTAAATCTGTGTGGTTATCATTTACAATGGAAATGTAAATCATTGGACATCACCATGCACTGCAGCAAAGGAAAATTAAGAGCACACCTCACAAGTCAGTGGTGAAAACAGATATATCATAAATGAAGTTAGACTCAGCTTAAACGGAGAGAGTGTTGGAATGAGATGTTTTGGGATAGAGGAGGGTTGCAAAGCAAACATGTGGATGTGGAGTAAAAGATATCGTTTGAGCTTGATTTTGTGGCCTCTTGAACATCATCTCATTGTTTAGTCTTTTGTATGTGAATTCCGTACCAAACTAACAAAGCTGACAACAGATGTGGTGGAATGTGGAGGATTTACTTGTTTGTGCTTTTGTTGTGACTTTGTCACTTTGCCAACATCAGTGATGAAAACCTTGGAACACTCAAAGCACTAGTTCTGTGCTTAGTTTTTTAGTATTTAGCCTTGTATTTACTTACCTATTTTGCATTTTGACATGATGTAAATTGAACACAATACAGTTTAAAGAGTTATAGACAAATGGCTTCTCAGTGTCTCTACTGCTGTATAATGCTTTTTATCCAGTTGTGTAAAGCTCAACAGTTATACAGTACCGTGAAAAAAGGATTTGCCCTTTCCTCATTTAGTTTTTTGCATATTTGTCACACTTAAATGTTTCAGGTCATCAAACAAATTTTAGAACAAATTAGACAAAGACAATCAGAGCTATATTTAATTAATAAATTACAAATATTATCCAAACCTACCAGTGAAAAAGGTAGGTTGTGTCACCCTTGGCAACAAGAGCTCCGTCCCAGTGGAGTTCTTGCTGCAACATCTCAATCTTATTTAAGTTTCTACTTTGAATTGGTCACTCCAAAACATCTATATTTATTTAATATTTTAAAGTTTTCAGAGGTGGACTAGAGTTACACATAGGTGTAATTCCTTGTCCTGAAACAGCAAATCAGCCCCAGAGCACCATGTTTGACTGTTGTATTTTGTGAGATTCTTTTGATGAAATGTTGTGTTATATTTTGCCAGATGTAATATGACACAAACATTTCAGCAAGTTCAACTTTTTTCCTGTGAGTCCATGAAATACTTCTGCAAAAGTCTTGGGGCTCATTGAGGTTTTGCTTTTTGGCTAATGTGAGATGAGCCTTTGTGTTCTTTTTGGTTAGCAGTGTTTTCCGTTCTCTCATAGATGCCATTTTTGCTCGATCTGTTTCTTATTCTTGAGTCATGAACTCTGACCTACACTGAGGCAATTGAGGCCTGCAAGTTCTTTAGATGTTATTCTGGGTGATTTTGGGACCTACTGGATGAGTTTGAGAAGCATTCTGGGAGTAGTTTTTAGGCCATCCACTTTCGGGAAGGATCACCACTGTTCCAAGTTTTCTCCGTTTGTGGATAATGGCTGTCACCATGGTTTGAGTCTAAAAACCTTAGAAATGGCGGTTACTTTTTCACACAGGCCCAGGGTAGCTTTTGGATAGTGGGTTTTTTTCACCATATCGAATTAAAGGCTCATTTAATTCATCAAATTCTTTTTTGTACTTACTTGGGTTATCTTTGTCAAATATTAAAATTTGTTTAATCATCTGAAGTATTTAAGTGTGACAAATGTGCAAAAAAGCTAAGAAATCAGAAAAGGGGGGATTTTTCACAACAATGTATGCTAAACTGTTAAATGTACAAGGTGCTGAGAATCAGCAGATATCAACATAATGAAACAAATTCCTACACCAGGTCCAGACAGGAAAGTGAGACGAAATAACTGGAAGCACTTGAGGCATTTTTTTGCCCTTACAGTAAGAATCTTTATAATCTGTCAGGTATAGAAATAACTGCTTATATAACAGTCGCAATTCTGAAAAAAATTACTTCTGATTATGTGTGGGATAATTAAGTGATTTCAGAGACAGATGCTCTAAAGGGCAGTATGAGGCAAACACACTGCAACAAATCAGTCTATCATATGCTCAGGCATTGCTCCACAACTGACCTCAAAGACTATAAAAAGATTTTTTTCTTTCATAGCTTCTCCTTAAAGCATGACCTTAATGTCTGTTTCAATTGCATAGCATTACAGAAGACATGACTGTTATAGTCTCCAAAATGCATCCAACTGCGTATGGGTCTATGACATGATGCCCTCACAGAGGAGATGAGTGTAACTGTCACACACACACACACACACAATCTCTTGCTGAGATTGTGAGGTCCATGTGTTGACTGCTTTCCCTCAGGCTAATCTTAATCCTCACCTTTGTTGTAAGCTGCAATGCACTGAAAGGCATAAGTCCGAGATGTCCAACTATATACCTCTTTTAAAAACCTCTTCTGGTTAAGCCTGAGGGGGAAAAAAAAACAGGGGTGTGACAATTTTTGCAAGTGACTACATATTCTAGTGGTATACTGTAGATGGTGCCTGTAAAACTGCTCAGTCTTCAAAGACAATGTCACCCACACTTTGCCCACGCCAACAAAGTGACAGTTCGGGCTCAGAAAATGAACCAGATTCTGATAATAGTTGGACACCCCTGCTACGTAGACAGACTGCAAAGAATAAAGAGATTGAAGAGGTTGTAGCCGAAACCACTTCTAAAGTAAAAGGACAGAGAACGGTCTCCAAGCCAACTCACCCTGTCTCTCAACTAACATTAGACAGTGATGTGTACAACCCTCCTGAAGTCCAAAAGATAATCGTGGAGCATGTCATCAAAAGCGATGCCCCTCCCACTCCAAGTCAGGGCTCTAAAGGTCTTCGCCCATTTTCAGGAAGAGTTCCCAAACCCCAAAATGAAGTAGATTTTGAGATGTGGTCACTTCATGTGGAACTCATGATTCAAGATAATCTCCCACTTGATGTACAACGCCGTAAGATTCTTGAGAGCTTACTCCCCCCAGCTTCTGACTTGGTGAGGCAGCTTGGCCCACATGCAGCTCCTCGTGAATATGTCAAGCTTCTTGGCTCAGCTTATGGATTAGTTGAGGATGGGGAAGAAATTTTCGCAAGGTTTCTGAATACCCACCAGAACACAGGGGAAAAGGCATCTGAGTATCTTCAGCGGTTGCAGGTGTTGCTCACTACAGCTGCACAGAGGGGTGGTGTGAGGAGTTCAGAGACTGGGAAACACTTGCTGAGACAGTTTCGCCGCAGCTGCTGGGATCAGTCCCTCATCTTAGCATTGCAGTCTGAACTGAATTCAGATACAGCTCCTAATTTCTCTGATTTTCTTCTACAGTTACGGACTGAAGAAGATAGAAGGGCTGCAAAATTTGATCGAATGAACCGACATTTAGGGGGTGCAAAAGCTAAATCATCCGTAAACATGCAGCTGGTCCCAGACATGTCTTCCACGCATGATGAGAATACCAGTGTACTTCAGACATACATCACTGAAACAGCGGACTTGAGGAAGCAGGTAACTGAGTTAAAAATGCAACTTAACAAAAAGAAAGAGCAAAGGAAACAAAAACATGCTGAAAAGAGAAATCCCACACTAAATGCCTCCGCTAGTATAACTCCAGTTGCAGTACAAGCCCAACAAATGGCACCTAAACCCAGACCAAAACCTTGGTTCTGTTTCAAGTGCGGTAATGATGGACATATAGCCAGAGAGTGTGAAGGTCCTCCAAATAAGATCTTGGTTGATCAGAAATACAAGGAGTTGTGGGAGAGGCAAAGAGAGTGGGAAACCAAATATGGTCATTTAAACTGGACCGGGTCGCAGTGGAGGGACTGACTGCACCCAAGAATGAGCCAGGATGTCCCATAAGATTTCAGGACAAAGAAAAAGTCACATGTGAAAGCCATTCCCAAGCCCAATTACTCTGTGACTGTCTTCCAAAAAGACTTATTGGCCCAAAGTGTACTGCAGCAGTCTCCATTGAAGGGAGTCAGTGTAACAGTCTACTTGATTCAGGTTCCCAAGTAACCACAGTATCAAAGTCATTTTATGACAGGAACCTTTCCAGTCAGAAAATCTTTCCCATCCAGGATCTGCTGGACATTGAAGGTGCTGGTGGTCAGGAAGTGCCTTATCTGGGATACATATCCACAACCATCCATTTCCCTGAAAGTGTCATGGGGAAATCAGCTGAAGTTGACACGCTTATTCTTGTAGTTCCCCATCACAGGACAAACATGGAAGTGCCCTTGCTGATATGGACTAATACCCTGGATATTTTGTATGAAACAGTTGGCTTAGGAAAAGCTCAGCCAAATCATGTCTTACAGGAAAAAAAAAACATCCCTCACTCTCCACTGGTGAAGCATCTCTATCACAGGTTCAAAACCCGTCAAGACAATGGCAGAGTGGGGAAAGTAAAGCTGCAGAGCAAAAAGTACATTACTGTTCCTGCAGGGGAAAAATGGCCTTGAATGGATATGCAAGGAAGGTCACAACAACATCTGACACAACCCTGATGGTTGAGCCTCTAGAGTCAACCTTGCCTGGTGGACTCTTGTTTTGCAGTTTTGTAATGACACGGCCTTTATGTTCATCATTTAAGGTCCCGGTTCTAGTTAAAAATGACACAGCACATGATATTAAAATACCTACTGGCCAGGTTATTGCAGAACTCATCCTTCCAAAAGCTGTGTCATCCTTGACTGAAAGATCTGTCAAAACTCTGTCAGGTGACCAATATCCGTCGGTTCCAGCTACAGCTGCATGCAACTCTGTATCTGTGTCTGACACAGGGACACTCACCTTTGACTTTGCCGAGTCAAGCTTGTCTGAGGAGTGGAAAGAGAGAATAACAAAGAAATTAAACTCAGTTCCTGAAGTTTTTGCTCTTCATGATCTCGACTATGGCCACACTACTCAGATTAAGCACAGAATTCGACTCTCAGACCCATCTCCATTTAAACAAAGGCCCAGACCCATCCATCCTTCCGACTACGAGGCAGTCAGACTACATTTAAAAGAGCTTCAAGATGCAAACATCATACGTGAGTCAGAGAGCCCCTGTGCCTCTCCCATTGTTGTGGTCAAGAAAAGAAATGGCAACATCAGATTATCGCAAACTGAACAGTAAGACCATCAAAGACGCCTACGCTTTGCCCAACATTGAGGAATCTTTCTTGGCTTTGACTGGGTCCAAGTGGTTCCCCCATCCTGGATCTGAAATCCGGCTATTATCAAGTGGAAGTCGAGAAAGAAGAGAAATGTAAGACTGCTTTCGTGACACCCATGGGATTCTGGGAGTTTAACAGAATGCCCCAAGGAGTGACAAATGCTCCCAGTACTTTTCAGAGAGTCATGGAAAAGTGTATGGGCAGCATGAATTTGAGTGAAGTCTTGGTTTTTCTTGATGATGTCATCGTTTTCTCTGCGACACTTGAGGAGCATGAGGAACGACTGCTGAAGGTCCTCCACTGGATGAAAGAATTTGGTTTAAAGTTGTCGCCAGAGAAATGCCAGTTCTTCAGGACATCTGTCCAATATCTCGGCCATGTTGTATCCTCAGAAGGGGTCAAAACAGATCCAGCAAAAATCGCTGCCCTCACTACCTGGCCAAGACCAGCTAACATCAAGGAGCTCAATTCTTTCCTTGGGTTCGCTGGATATTATAGGAGGTTTATAAAAGACTATTCCAAGATCGCAAGACCCCTTAATGACTTAACAGCTGGTTACCTCCCACCAAAGAGAAAATCCAGTCTGTCTGGCCGAACCCATAAAGTTTCTACAAGTGTGGATCTCAAAAAGCCATTTAATGGCAATTGGACCCCAGCCACTTAATCCCCCGCGGGGGTTAAAGTGTTAAGACATTGATTCACAAGCTCACAACAGCCCCTGTTCTTGGGTTTGCCGATCCTAAGAAACATTATATTGTGCATACTGATGCAAGCACCCATGGACTCGGTGCAGCCTTATATCAAGAACAGGAGAGCAAGTTAAGGGTCATTGCCTATGCCAGTAGGGGCCTCTCCAGGTCCGAGCAAAGGTACCCTGCACACAAGCTTGAGTTCTTGTCTCTGAAGTGGGCCGTCACCGAGAAGTTTTTTGACTATCTCTATGGAGCAAAATTTACAGTGGTGACAGACAATAACCCACTCACATATGTCTTAACCTCTGCGAAGTTGGACGCAGTAGGTCATCGTTGGTTGGCAGCTCTTTCCAGTTTTGATTTTGACATCCAGTATAGAGCTGGGAAGAACAACCAAGAAGCTGACGGGCTTTCCAGACGTCCGCATCCACATGACTGTGATGCCTCTGATCAGAGTCCTACTGATGAGGAAAATCGCATTGAAAGCTTTATTGCACAGCTCTTACACCGCAACAAAGGGCCAGATTTTCCAACTGAGGCAGTAAAGGCAGTATGCGAGAGACATCAGTGTTCTTCAACTCTCGAGGAGGAGGCAGCGGTGCCATCGCCTGCACGTGTAGAATGTTTGGCTATTGGAACCTCTGCAATACCAGCAGATCTCTGTCAAACTGATGTAGCTGGGTCATGCCCCCTGCCGCAAATGTCTCTTCCCGATTGGGCACGTGAGCAGAAATCAGATCCAGTCGTCAGCAGAGTAATGACTCTTGTATTTGCCGGAAAACGTCTCTCCTACAAGGCAAGAAGGCACGAAGACAGAGAATTTCAGTTAATGACAAGAATAATGGATCAGTTAGTTGTAATGGATGAGGTCTTATACCGAAAACGCATCATTCAAGGGGAACCCATGTATCAGCTCGTTCTTCCGCAAAGTTACAGAGAAGTTGCCCTTGACCAGCTCCACAATGCTGTGGGCCATCTGGGTGTTGATAGGACTCTGGACTTAGTCCAAGCTCGGTTCTATTGGCCCCGCATGACCATCGATGTAAATGACAAGGTCAGGATATGTGAAAGGTGTCTCAGAAGAAAGGCACCAGTTGAAAGGAGTGCTCCTTTGGTAAACATAAAAGCTAATCGTCCCTTGCAGTTGGTCTGTATGGACTACCTTACATTGGAACCAGATGAGAGAGGAACTAAAAACATCTTGGTCATAACAGACCATTTCACTAAATATGCAGTTGCAGTTCAGACTCCTGATCAAAAAGCAAAGACTGTGGCAAAGGCCTTGTGGAGCAATTTTTTAATCCATTATGGATTTCCTGAGAGGTTGCACAGCGACCAGGGTCGTGATTTTGAGTCTGCCTTGATCAAAGATCTTTGCTCGCTGCTTGGGATAAAAAAAGACGAGGACCACGCCCTACCATCCCCGCGGCAATCCTGTCGAGCGGTTCAATAGAACGCTTCTTCAAATGCTAGGGACGCTGGAGGAAGAAGATAAAGTTCGGTGGAGAGATTTTGTGCAGCCTTTAGTACATGCGTACAACTGTACAAGGAATGATACCACAGGTTTCACTCCCCACCAGTTGATGTTTGGCAGACAACCGAGGCTCCCAATTGACATAGCATTTGGCCTATGCCCTGAAAGATCCAGCAGCCTTTCTCACTCTGAATATATCAAAAAGTTGAGAGAGAGTCTCTCAGAAAGCTACCAGTTAGCCATTGAGCACAGTCAAAAGAGTGCTTTCCGGAACAAACAGAGGTTTGATAGTAAAGTGCGGGAATCCACCCTTGCCAAGGGAGATAGAGTCCTTTTAAGGAATATTGCCATCAGGGGAAAGCACAAAATCGCTGATCGGTGGAGCCGAACCGTGTTCATTGTGATCAGACAGATTCAGGACTCGCCTGTTTTTGTGGTGGTGCCTGAAAGAGTGCTACACAGAGATCTGCTCTTACCTTGTGGGTTTCTCCCACCCACTGTTGAAGAGACAGCACCCAAAGTAAAAGTGTCATGGTCTAAACCTGCAAACTCACCACCAGTTGACACATTTGAGACTGATTCTTCAGAAACCAGCAATGAGGAGTGCACTGAAGATGAAGTTGAGTATTACTCTCTTCATTCTCTACCCTGTAACGAGCCTAATGTATTGCAAGATGGACTCCAAGAAGCCGACCAGATTGCAGTCACAGACAGACTGGCTGGAATAAAAGTCCACGAAAAGTCAGCTACAGAAGACATTTTGGAACAGATAGATCAGCTTCACACAGTCGAATCTGAGTTGAGTCCAGAGCTCTCTACTCTAAATCCAGATGCTCACGAATTCCAGCCAGTGACAACCCAGAACGGAGATGATGAGAAGGACCAGGTTCAGGGGTCACAGCTGCATGAGATCAGTTCAGCTGAAGACAGCCAATCTAAAGATCTCTCACGCAGTTTGGGTGATAGTCGTACATTGATTACAAAAGTGAGCAACAAAATGAAAGTTGTGGAGGAAGAAAGAAAAGGAGAACCAAATCTCTCTAAAGATGTCCCTAATCTTAAAGAGGGTGTGGGACTAAGGAGGTCATCAAGGGAGAGATCAGCTCCAAAGAAGCTAACTTATCCAACGTTGGGAAATCCTTTGGTGACAGTCATGCACTCCATTCTCTCTGGGTTAGACCAAGCTTTCACCCAAGCTTCACTCTCGACAGTGTACCCAGCGTAGATCAACTAATGCCCGGGACTGCTGAAACAGTGTAAAGTTCCACATGCAAGGATGCATGCGGCTTAAGGGGGAGGGGGGAGAATGTAACCCTCTCAAGGTTATCCACTGCTGTTCAAGCCAGTGATTTAATGTTTAATGTATGCAGTACTAATTCTATCCAACAGGGGGCAATGATGGCGCTATAGTTGTCCTGCGCTGCGTTATGCAGCGAGAAGAAGAGCTGCAGCGGAGCAGATAGCCAGCAAGCTAGAAGAAGAACACACCGAGCGCATGGAGTACCGAAGAGAATAAAAACCTTTTTTCTAAGTGTTAAGGTTTTTATAGTTACAGACTATTAGGATTTGCTTACCACGCATCCTTTTTTTTCCCAGTTGTTTTTTACTGTGTTAAGACATAGTGCGAGAGACAGTTGCTGGATACTCGATCAGCGATTGGAAGGCGAATCCAGTGGGGCTTTTTCCAGAGACGTATCGCTCCACCCAGAAGGACGGCGAACGAGGATTTTACTCATCTTTGCAGATAAGCACTGGGCTTATCCACACACACACACACACACACACACACACACACACACACACACACACACACACACCCCGGGTAGATTGACAAAGTTTTTCTCAGAGCTCTGAATTTATTTTATTATTATTCTTTTTTTTCTTCAACACCATATTTTACTTTTTCCCCTTTCCTCACCAAACCAGAGTGGTTGGTGGAGGTAGAACTGTGACAAGAGACATAAATGGACTAATATGGAAACTGAACTGACTGATTGAAGGGGGGATTATATTGGGTTTTTGTCTCATAAGTGTGGTTAACATTCTGCATATTATTGAAGTTGCTGATGAGACTGTTATGTGTTGTGTTGTAATAAATGCCATAGAGTGTTCTCTATAAGACAGCATAAGGAGGTGTTCTAGTTTTCTTGTTCCTCTTCTCCTCATTGAAAGTAATATCCATGTCCCTAAGTTAATCAATTAAGGGATCGATTACATATGTATTTTTTGGACCATAAGGTGCACGGGACTATAAGGCAACAAAGCAGTCAGATAAATCAAACTTTATTCAACTCATTCTTCTTGCTTCCTCCACTTCTGTACCATTGATTCGTTAATGCTGTATTCTATCACAGCTGCTCTATTCCCGTGTTGTTAATTATTAATGACTAACCTCCTACTGTGGAGTGATTATCTCAGTTGTTCTCCTGACTGAAGTTTGGTCCGTTTACAGCATCCTGCCATGTGATTGCATTTGTCTCTAACCATCAGGAACCTTCACGCTAACTTTTATCGAGAGGAAAAGTGTTAGCGTTCATCCTCCAGCTTCACTGTTTATGTTATGCTAACACAGTGGTTCCCAAACTTCTTTTGCTAGGCCCCCCCTTTGTTTTACAAGAAAAATTCCCCCGCACGCGCGCACACACAAACACATCTGCCAACCACACACACCCATATTTTGCTCCATTGCGGTTTATTTCACACCTCAAACATTTAGTAAACAATTAAAAATTACAGGCAGTAATACAATAAACTACTAACTCTTTTACGCTACGTCCACACCTACACGGGTATTTTTTAAAACGCAGCTGTTTCGTCCACACTTAACCAGCATTTTGAATCACCGAAAACTGATATTTTTTAAAACTCCTTTTTTGCGTTTTGGTGTGGACAAGGAATACAGAGTTCATCACGCAACGTCAAAGGTATATGCCTTTTTTTTACGTCATGCTGTGCGCCACGTTATTGTTTACGTGAGATGAATTGCAGAATGGCAGATAGAGACAAAATACTGTTAATCTGACTATCTTCAGTTTTTACAAGCTTACATATACACATGCAGTTACTGTCCCTCCATTTACAAAAGCAAAGGCACAACGGTGTGATTATTTTACATGTAGTTGTTTTTTTCCTGTGTAATAATATTCAACATTGCTATCAATACTTTTTTCAAAAAATGCCTCTCTGTGCAAAATGGGTTTAAAAACATAAACAACTGTGGGATGCTGTTTGTCTGTGATTTGAACTGAGGGAACTGTAACTTTACTGTATAAAGAGCTAACATCTCCAAAATGTCAGCAGTAGTTAGTCATTACAACAAGTGTTTGTGAACTAAAGAATGTAGGATACTGTTTGTCCATGATTTGAACAGCCCAGCGCATGCTCCCGACACAGGGAAAACCAATTATGCAGGGGAGACCTACCTTGGCACTTGTGCAGGTGAAACCAAAGGGCAGATATGCTTCACCGTATTTTCTAGTCTTTGGCTTAGAATGAAGTTGGTTT
>NW_005187509.1:107000-109612 GCF_000239375.1 Pundamilia nyererei
GAAAGAGCCGGTTCTCTAAAAAGAGCCGGAAATCCCATCACTATTGCTTACTGAACTTGCACTGATTTTATGTGCTACATGGCACTGAAAAATCTGTCAAAAAATGTTTTAGTACGACTTTGACAAACTACGAAGACGCACCTCTTGATGGATTGTCGGATCATTACAGCTACCGTAGTCAGGAGCCTCGCAGAGTAATCTGGGTCCAAAACTCCGTCCCCTTCAGGTCCCAAAGTCAAACGAACCCTGCAACATTACTGAGAGTTAAAAACTGTCTAAATTCTTTCATCTCTAATAAAATGACCAGTGTTGGTGCTTTATCAGGTGTAACAATTACATTTAAAATCCAGGCATCCATGAAAACAGAATTTATTAAATTTAACGACGTTAGAAGTTAGCAGGAAGTTAGCTTGCTAGTTTCCACCTAAACATCATATAGCATGTTCTGACTGAGAGATTTCTGAAAAATTAAAACATACAGCTCTGCTATCACCTCCTACATAAATGAAGACAGAAAATTAAGCAGCAGTGACTTTTGTAGGGATGCTGAAGTTGGACTAGCCGGTATATAATGGTGTGCTACGTGATCGCTAGCGACCCAACTATGTTAGCATAACATAAACACAGTGAAGCTGGAGGATGAATGCTAACTTTTTCCCACTCGATAAAAGTTATCGTGAGGGTTCCCAATGGTTAGAGACAAATGCAATGGCAGGATGCTGTAAATGGACCAAACTTAAGTCAGGAGAACAACTGAGATAATCCATCCAAAATACGAGGTTAATCATTAATATACTGCAACAACATGGGAATAGAGCAGCTGCCAGAGAATTCAACATTAATGAATCAAGGGTACGGAAGTGGAGGAAGCAAGAAGAAGTTGAGTAAAGTTTGACTTTTCTGTTTCAATTAATTTCCATTTTGTTTCAATTAATGCGCCTTATAATCCAGTGAACCTTATGGTCTGAAAAATACGGTAAACGTCATACACTGCAGATCTGAAAGAAGATATGAGCTGACATTTTATGGTGTTGCGCTATGTCTGCACAAATACCTAAGATGGTTCAAATCAGCTCATTTAAAAAAAAAAAGTCTTGATTGCCTTCATGCAAATTTGAATGTAAAATTTGGGATAGTTGGGGTGTTAAATTTCTGGCAATGAGAGAGGAAAATGTTAGAGTGAGCAAACTGATTGCTCAAAGATGTACCAATAATGCTACAACTTTGGCCCTGTCCTTTAATTCTTCAGTTCTTATCTTGTGTTTAGCACTGAGTCCTTCTCTGCTATTCATGCTAGTAATTATAATATGGGAATCTTAAAAGCTGTAATATCAACTTTAATAAAAGGCTGCAATCTCACTGTGGAAAAGAAGGGACAAGCGGCATGTTCACATGGATAAATCATTTGCTCTATATGAGTCGAAGTCTTCAGGACCTCACACAATTCCCAATTTTAACTGACAAGATCATCCTTACAGAAAACAATATTGATTCTTCTTCCTTCTCCTCTCATTTAACTTAACCGCCACACTGTTTTTCGAGGGGTAACACACATCCATAGTGTCCTTTTAACACCTAAAAAAGGTTTTGTGCTGCAGCTCACTGTTAAATATCATGATGACAGCTTTGACCACTTATTTTGTCTTGAGACCACACCAGTTAAGCTAATTCCACATATGTTATTCCTGTCTTGAAAAGAAAAAAAAGTGTCCCAGAGAGTTCCTATAGTACTACATCTCTTCATAGAGATGATGTAGTGAATGAATAGTGAATTCATTGAAGCTTTTGGAATTTTGTGGGTTTGTAAGTGCTTTGGAATTTGTACGTGCTTTAAAGCACTGTTAATTTATTTATTCATGATATTGAACGTTATCAGTGAGCATATGGCCTGAATGTTATTACATCTACATGGATTTGCAACAAGCAGAGTCATTAAGGCACTGACTTGAAAATCTTGTCATTCTGCTAAAAGAGAAATATCTGACGACCAAAACGTTGTTTTTTTTCTTCGTTTTTTTCTTTACACTATACTACATTCCTTCATGTGAATTGAGGTCTCCACACGCTAAAGGAGACATGTGTTTGCTCAGTTGTAAGAGGTCGCTGCTATGTTGCTAATGACAGTACAGCTTGTGTGTGAGTGATTAGGTAGAACTGATATAGCTTACTTACCTCCACTTCTCTAAAGCTTTTCTGCATAATGTCACTAAAAGGGATTAGGTAGCATAGACATTGTTTTCCTAATGAGAATAGGTAGGTTTAATGTGGTTATTCTGACTTCCTACTGCTCCATATATTCAAACAACAAATCTATTTTTCTATTTTTATCATTTTAAATAATATATTTTAATATTATTATTAATATTTTGTTCATATGGGGGTATGTGCAACACAATTTCCTGAAAGATGAATAAGTTAATTTAATGATATTTGTGCATTCAAAATGTCATAGTGAAAAAGCCTACATAAGTGTAGAGTCGGTTATAGAACGATGTCTACTTACCTTCTTCAACCTCTACATTGTCTACATTGCAGATCCACCACTGGCATTATGGAACGCCAGGACTGCCATAATGAATTAATTAAATACACCATTAAATAATTAATTAAAT
>NW_005187509.1:117406-119200 GCF_000239375.1 Pundamilia nyererei
AATTAATTAATTACATGTGTCATAACTATTTATTTAATTAATTAATTCCAATTTTAATTAATTATTGCCACATTTAATTAATTATTTAATGGTGTATTTAATTAATTATTTAATGGTGTATTTAATTAATTCATTATGGCAGTCCTGGCGTTCCATATGGCATTAGTATTGCCAGATAAATGTAACTGTTTGGTTCTCCTGCACCTGCTTTCTAAATACATTGCTTTGCAATGTTAAAATACTATAACAGAGTAGTTCAGTGGCATACTGGTAACTTTAGAATATATAACAGCTATCATTACAAATAAATCAGTAATGTATTTAAACAATGGACAGAATTCTGCACATGTAATTACACTGTAAAATCTAATTAGTTCACAGAACTCAAAAAACCCATGCAAACTCAAAAAATTTGAGTAAAGTTTTACTTAAGATAATGAAGTTAGGGCAACTTACCCATTTTGAGTACACTGTACAGCCTCATTAGTTCCCAGAACTCAAAAAAATTAAATAAAGTTCACTTAAGATAATGAAGTTAGGGCAACTTACTCATTTTAAGTACACTGTACAACCTCATTAGTTCCCAGAACTCAAAAATAAAAAATGCAAACTCGTTGCCTCAAACAAATTGAGTAAAGCTTACTTAAGATGACTGTTAGGACAACTTTTCATTGCAAGTATGCAGTATTAAGAATAACTTGATATTTTGACTTTACAATACTAATTGTTTAGCTACTGACAAACATTTCAAGTTCAACTAAATGAAAAAACAATTTGTGGTAACCTGAATATGATTAAAATTAATTAAAAACACTTTTTATAATGATGTAATGATTTTGTAAAGGTATAACAGCCACCATACTGGATACTGTTCTGCTGAACAACAATTATATTGCCATCACCGTTATATTCTTACAGTGAAACAAAGTCTCAGATTTAATTATTCTGAAAATAAGTTTAGGCCTACCACAAGTTTATTTTGTACTTACATTACTTATATAATCAAAATAAAATATATTTATTGTTCTGTCACAAATGCAGTCTCTGATTTAAACAACACATTTGTTTTTAATTCCAACACAGGAGCTGGAATGTTGTAATATTTTAAGGATGGCTTGTTTCTAGTCCAGGCATTACTGCCTGAATGACTATCATGGATCGAGGTGATCCAAATGTAAGTGCAGAAGAAAGTCTTTAACTTCCCTTAAGTACAGTGGCAGTGGATGTGGGTTGGAGATGCAATGAGCTTGAACCTGCAGGCGACCATCTTCACTGACCACACCATCTGTCACAGAGGACTCATCTCTCCTGGTGTCCTCCAAGCAAACAATCAATCATTTTTGGAACATGAACTTAATTGCTTTCTTAAAACATTTGTTTCTCCATTTGGTATAGAACAGACTCTAATTTAGACAGTCTCAGGCTCCCTCCCCACCAGAGAGGTGACATTCTATGTCCCACTTGTCAGTCTGGATAGCCCTGACCACCACCCAACACACAATAATGTCATGAAAGCATCATTTTAAAAAAGGCTATGCAAACATGGCCAATAACTTTCATTCTAATGATCTGCTTAATAATTATTGTTATTATTTAAAATGTGATTAAACAGAAAAGTCTGTAAATATAAAAGCAGTTTGGTTATGTTGTTAAAGAAAGGCAAGATTTGACATTAATAGATGTCACAGATGTTCAAAAGCTGCCACAAAGCATTAAAAAAAATAGACATCTCCGAAAACGTCGGAGCATTTTTGCAAATATGTGATGTCTTGATAAATCGAGCAGATATTTGAA
>NW_005187509.1:119377-121996 GCF_000239375.1 Pundamilia nyererei
AACCGTTTGTCATTGAGGTAGATGCTTCAGAGAGTCAGGTTTGACGGAAGTAACGGACAAGGTAAGCGACTCATGCTGTAACTGACGTCAGACGCCGGAGATTTTGGCGGAAAATTAAAGCAAATGGTAGTTTAGAATTGAACAAATTCCTTTAAGCTTCAGTATTACCAAATACACTTATAATTGTCTTATAACAATATTTGTCTGAATCATCTCCAACACCCTGGAGAAGAACGGGGAGAGTTCAGAGGCTCTCTAAGATTATATCGATCAGTGCTTCCAGGATCTCGTAATGAAGAAGGCCCATAGTGCATCTTCCTGAGACGCCCTCCTCGAAAAGATGACGCCCTCCTCGAAAAGATGTCGCCCGGCAGATTCCCCCGGCACAACATCACCAGCCGGCAAAGATATCGCCGACATACTGAAGTCAATCGACAAGTGATTGTCCAGTTTCAATGTGAGGCTGTCCTTGGTGGAGATTCTTCACTTTTAATCATTTAAATCCTTGCGAGAATCCCTGGAATTCAGCCAGCAGCAGCTAGAAACGCTCGCTGCTGAAAATGCCACGCTAAGGGAGTCGGTCAAATGTCTCACAGAAAATGTTACCCAGCTCAATAGAGAAAATAAAAAAAATAAAACAGAAAGTTATTGATCTACAAGCTCATGGCATGTGTGATAATCTTGTATTTTCTGGTATTCCAGAAGCTGCTGGAGAAGACGCGGAGACTACAGTGAAAAGCTTCATCAAAACCCACCTGAAGCTGCTGGAGGACACGGTAAAGAACATCGCCTTTGATAGAGTGCATCGTATCGGCCCCATGCAGGCAGCGGCCGGGAGACCACATCCTATTGTGGCCAAATTCGGCCACTTCAAAGAAAAGGAATAGGTGAAAAGTTGCGGCAGGGAATTAAAAGGAGCAGACTTCCATCAAATATGAATTCTGCAAACATTAATCTCCTGCTAAAACCAGGCAAAGACCCTGTATATTCCTCAAACTATCGTCCAATATCCCTTATAAATAGACCTTAAAATAGTCTGCAAAGCTCTCTCAAAGAGATTAGGGGAAAAAAACCCTCTCTTAATTCATCCTAACCAAACTGGTTTCATAAAATTAGACAGAATTCAGAAAATGCAAGAACGTGGAACATAAAATCAGCCTTTATGCGGATGATGTGTTACTTTTTCTCCAAAACTCACAAACCAATATCTCGGGGGTGATTGAATTGATAAACTCTTTTGCAAGAATATCAGATTACTCAAATAATTGGTCAAAATCTACAGTCCTTCCGATTAATTGCTCCTTCTATAATTCTACTTCTACACCACTGCAATCAGGAAATATAAAATATTTAGGTATTAATGTTTCTCCCAAGCTTGCAGATCTAACTAAATTAAACCATATCCCACTTTTAAAGAAGGTAGAAAGCGATCTGACTAGGTCGAAATGTCTACCCATATCACTCATGGGAAAGGCTGCCACTATAAAAATGATGGTCTTACCAAAAATAAATTATTTATTCTCAATGATCCCAACTAAACCGCCACAAGATTGGTTCAGAGCTCTAGATTAACATAGGTCCAAATTCCTTTGGAAAAATAAACCCCCAAATATAAGCTTGAAAACACTACAAAAGACCAAGGATAAAAAAGGATTAGAACTACCTAACTTTCAGCACTACTTCTTAGCCAACAGGCTTCAGTTTATCTCAGGATGACTAAAACATACCCTCTTAGATGACCCTTGGGTAGATGTAGAACAAGCACGTTGCAATAATCTAGAGATTTCAGACATACCATTTATCAGCTCAAATATCCAACGACATGAATACTTCAAAAGCATCTTCTCTTCTCTGACAGCATGGTGGGAGTTTCTAAAATTGACGGAGTCTTCATTAATCCCATGCAAACGTACACCTATCTGGAACAACCCTGACATATTACAAAACATTAATATGATAAACTTTCCAGATTGGAGTGGTACAGGAATCAAATACTTAGAACATATATTAGAAGGAACAGAATTTATTCCATTTGACAGACTAGTTACACAATATGGGATCAACAAGAGAAGATTTTTAGAATATCAACAAATTAAAAAAGAGACTTAAACCGGGTCAAGTTGAACTACAAACACCACCAAGTGTGGTACAATTTCTAACTCTTAAAACCCCAAAATTACTCTCCAAAATATACGGAATGCTTTCTAAAACAGATGAATCAATATCACTTCCTATTGCAAAATGGGAAGCGGATTTATCAGTTATGTTACACCCTGGCCTAGGCAACCGGCATTCAACACAGGAAAAATAAAGTAAGGAAAAAATGCCCCCACGCTTACTGCTCTTAAGAAGGGCGAACCAACACAAAAGATTAATACGGGCCTCCACAAAAATCCCAAAACGACCGTATCGACAACTATTTACATCAAAGCAAAATAAGACATTTATTTACATCAAAGCACCAAACTATTTATAACCAGGGGGAAAGATCGCCAACCTGACAAACTGAAACACAGGACTTAAATACATAGAGGGAGCAATCAGGGAATGGACAACAGGAGGGAAACACAGCTGGGGCAAATCAGAACTGACGAGACAAGGAAGCGTAAACTGAACACA
>NW_005187509.1:122403-123969 GCF_000239375.1 Pundamilia nyererei
AAGAATATAGCCAATATGGTTTTCACTGCCCTATGCATAGCCAAGAAAACAGTCCTCATGAACTGGAAAAATAAAAATAATCTTAATTCTAACCAATATAGAAATTATCTATTAGATTACATTAGTCTTGATACAACCTCTGCCACCACATCAGATCAGAATTGCTCTGGGCTCCATTGATCAGCTCCATCACCTAGTGGGGGTGGGGGGGGGGGCATAGTTTGGTTCCACATTTGCTGTTGTAATTGGTGTGGGGGTAGGGACAGGCTTGGGGGATTCCCCAGGAGGGCTCAACCAGGGGTTGCGGTCATGGCCTATTAAGGGCTTTGTTGGCTCTTAGGTGATGGTTTCCTCGTGGCTGCGTGCAGCGGGGCTAGGGGAAAGTCTGTGCTGACGGACATGGGTTACTGACCTGGTAGTCTGGCTGCCCCTGGGTGGGTCCGGGACGAGCATGAGGTTCTGGGGGTGCTCCGTCTCTGGGCTGGGGACCTGGCTGGGCCTTGGGGGGTCCCGGTAGGTGTGTTACCGGGGTTGTGGGCGGGTGGGTGTATGGGGGCCCAGCCCTGGCGCAGGGTTCCGCCAGCTCATCGAGCCACCTGGGGGGCTCTTCAACTGGTGGGGGAGGCTGTTACATCTTGCAGGAGGTCTCCTCTCTTCAGGAACTCACTCTGCAGGAGGGGGAGATATAGGAGAGGTGGAGGAAGATCTCAGCCTGGGCGCCTATTGTCTTGTGTAGTCTGGAAGATGAGTGGGATGACGAAGTGGGTGCAATTTTCTCTGTGGTGGGGTTCGGTGGGCTGTCCCGGGCTCTGTGGGGCCGGGCGGCGCTGCTGCACTAGGCCCCAGTCCAGATGGGCCCCCTTTCCCTGGCGGGTTGCAGAGTATGGGGGTGCCTGCTGGGGTCAGCGGGGGAGCTGGCCCCAGGGAGGGGTCACTTGCCCCTCCCTTCCTTCCCTCCCCATCTCCAGCTGCCTCCCTCTTCCCGCTCCACCACAATCGCCCACACATGCAGGGCCTTGGAGTAAATGTGTGTCACCAGGGTGCAGGGGAGGCGTCAATTTTATCCCACAACTTAGACATTCACATTACTCACACTCTCATTACACATACATATAGGATCTTGGGGGTGGGCACGCTACACAGTTTCCAAAAGACCATCAGGGTGTACAACCTCACCCCTGGTGTCATTGCCCACTTCCCAATTTTAAATACATGTAGACATTGAGGGCTATCATGTGGGGCTATGCGCTTACCTGCTACTCTCTGGCATGTAGCTCCATGCCCTCCTGGGTTTTAAATGCACCTTAGAACACACATGCATCAACACTACATATGAGCGGGCGGAGAGAGGGAGGTTTTTGGAGTCTTCTCACACCCCCATTCTCTGCGGCCTGCTGGAGCAAGGGGGCAGGGAGGAGAAGTTGGCTGTCCGACTGCGGTCTGGAGTGTGGGGCCTCCCTGCTGCTGCGGAATCGGGACGGTCTGTCTCTCCCCACCGCAGGGAAAAGGGTAACACCACCTGGGTCTGGGTGCAGTTCCCCCCTCCAGGGGCAAGGGTACCTAGAC
>NW_005187509.1:125993-131193 GCF_000239375.1 Pundamilia nyererei
AGAAAAGCCGATCAGCTGATCATTGATCAGTTTCATGTTTGAAGTAATAACAGGAGAGGGAGGGGGAGCGAATGAGAGAAGTAGATGCAACTGCGCAGCAAAGACAGAATAACTCCAGCTTTGTGTCTATTTTTTAATTCTTGATGAAGTACGGGATAAATTACTTCCTTTTCACCACAATATGGAACTCCGATGGCCAGTCCAGCTGTGGCTCAACATATCAGTTGTTAAGCTTAATGTGGAAATACTACGCAAACATTCAGGGATGAACTTACACACTTACTTTACTTCTCTGGGATAGTTTTCGCCGAGATGAAATGCCACGGTTAGGAAGCATGTAGCGAGGCTCCAAACGCTCCAACAGACCACCGACAGGTCTCGCAAACAACAGCCGCTCTATCACGTGACACATACTGCTCTGATGCGCCGATCTGGGTTACGCCAAGTAGCGCATTTTGTGAGGTGATTTTGTGGTACTTCGGATCAGATTACATTTTTTATTTCTCTCCTATATCCGATCCAGTAATTTAGGTCAGTATTGGACCGATACCGATACGTAATATCGGATCGGTCCATCTCTATATGAAACAGGAAAATACCGCCATGTAATCCATTTATTTCAACAAAGTAACTGTATTCTGAATATCACCTTTTTAAATGGTAACTGTAACGGAATAGAGTTACTCAGATTTTGTATTTTAAATACGTAACCCCAGTACATGTACTACCCAACACTGCTCATAAAATAAAATGAAAACAAAAAAAAATTAGCAAATATTTTAATGTCCTCTATGAAAAAAATCTCCAAATTTATAACTTTTTTTTATCATTTGGAAATAATTTCTGCAGAAAAATCCTCAAAGGTGAATCCGTGAATACTGAATAGAGAATATGCATGGGCCAGTGTACCTAAAAGAGACAAGGTTCTAAAAATAGAGGGAAAAAGCACACCTTTCATTTTGGTGGAAAAATGTTGATCAGTCAAAAAAATGATATGTCCTTCTGTTGTTTAGGAAGATGGGGAAGTTTTGCGAGTGACGGCAGCAAGAGAGAGCGAGCAAGCCAAAGTAAGAGAGAGAGCGAGTTTTTGAGATGAGAGATTTGTGATGTTTGGATTTTATAGTTATTTTATGCGGAAGACCTGATTGGTCTGTAAATAGTTTGAAATGGTTATATAAAAAACACCTGATGCATTGGCTGCATTTTTAGGTAAATAGTTGCATATAATTAACCAATCATACCCTGGACCCCAGAGGATTAATTGTGAAATCTCAGGAAATGCTATGTTTAATGAATTTTGAAATAGAAAATTGAAGTTGTTACTATAGTATGGAGAGGATGTTAGTAATTTAGAAGAGTCACAGTGCATTAGAGTCTATACATCGCAGCCCGCTAAAATTCATCAGCATGAAGGCGAGCATGCAGCCTAGCTGCATCACCAGCAGCAAGTACACATACAGATAAAAATGAAGGAATTGGAGAAATTAATAGAAAATCATTTTATACAGAGTCAAGCACATTGTTAACCTCCATATATCACCTTGGTTTGACAAAATCCCTTGCTTATTACGCCTCCTGTTTACACTTCCTCTCTTTGGCTGAGGGGGATTGTGGGTGTTGTATTGAAATATTGACTTGTAATATTCCCACTGGTCCTGGCTGCACTGACTCCTTGTCAAAAGTATTAAATGTCACACACTTCAGCTGCCCACACAAGTGCACGAACACAGATGTGATACACACACACACACACACACCTACTCACGCACACACACACACACACATACAGGTTTGCAATGTCGAATACACTCACAGTCAGACACATGGACAGGAATAGCACTGCTTACAGGTGCGCTCATTCAGCTGAATAGTCAGACTAATGCCTACACACACACACATAAATACATGCACTCATTAATGCAAAAGAGACATACAGCTATGAACAACACAGCCCTCTAGAACCTCTCAGGGATCCTAGCTACATTTCAGTATCCATAAATTGTACCGAGCCTGTTTGTTTAATTTATGTTTTTTAAATTATGTAATAGCCTACCAACACCATCCTGTGCAGTCCCCTAAAATCCCAAATGTACATTACTTGACATGGATGGTGCTATAAAATAAATAAATGAATTAAAAAAAATACAGCAAAATGCAGACACCTTGGATACTTGTCATTGTTTTTGACACTAGCTCTTCTCTGTGGTTGGCTCATAGAACAACAGGACAAGCAAGAGTAGCCCACAGACTTGGTTGTACAGCATATTTTTTGCACTGCCTCCATCTGACAGCAGACTATGGCTGTGTCTGAATTCAGGGGAAGGATGCTTAAAATGGCATATTTGGATGCAATGAAGTCACAGCGACGCGAAGAAGGCTGTCCGAATTCAAAGAGCACTCAAAATGTGGTGACAAATGCGTCTTACCTCTCTGCGAATTTGAGGGTTAGTCGTGTCCGAATTCAGGGGAAGGATGCGCTAATGCCATATTTGGAAGCAATGACGTCACGGCAACGCGATGAAGGCTGTCCAAATTCAAAGAGTGCTCAAAATGTGGCGACAAATGCGTCCTACTTTGCCCTGAATTCTAGGATGGGTCTGATGTATCCTTCGTGTCCTACTATATCCCAGGATTCATTGCGGGTCATAGAGGAGATTTGTTTCTGATAACGATGGTGGTCGAAGCAGGAGAGGAAAACACTTTCAAATGTAAGTATATGAAAATCTGGTTGTACAAAAGTTAAACTGTTATAGCGGTCGTGTTGTTAAGCTTTGGGCATCTGCATAGACATGTTTCTTTTATTTAAAATAACCGTAAACCAGCTTGTATCGCGGGTCCCGCGGTTTTTCATGTATTGCCGCTTACATACAGCTAATTTTGATTTTTTCGAATTGGTGATATGTGTGGGGAACAAAGACCAAACGGCTTAATTTATTAAAACGAGGAGAAAACGATCACCTCTTCACTGGGGTGAAGAATTGGGCCGCTACGGCGTGGATGTACAAGAATAAATCAATGTACACATCATATGCATATAAGTACGGTCCTATTAACCGTCATGCTGTACAGCAGCGGTCCCCAACCTTTTTTGCGCCACAGACCGGTTTATGTCGGACACGGAGCCTTTAAGGTATCGCGGATGAATACAACCACATAAAATGATCCGACCAAGACAAAAACTGTGGTATTTTGCAAATATAATAATAAACGTGAATGTACTGTGTAATTGTGTAACTTTATTAGCAGCATCTTCCTGAAAATGCGCCAACATTTACAGTAACATCCTCCTCTCTGCCGCTTAATGCTCCCTGGTCGCTATGGTAACGTGTAAATATTTCTTTCAAAATAAGACACACAGCTACAACAAGGGAAAGACCCAGGGAAACAGAGTTTACGATAAAACCCCTGAAAACTATAAATAAAGAGACAGGGATGATGAGCTGCCAGACCTCATCACAGAGGACATGAGGCAGCAAAGAGAGGCTGAGGAGAGGAGAGCAGGGAGAGGATCGACAGACTGTTTTCACTTCTAGAAAGATTAGTTCCAAAATGAGTTATGTATTGAGAAATTTATTTATTTGAATATATTTGTTACATCGTTATATGTGTTGCATTAGTTTAAAGTTTTTATGTTATTAATAAATTGATTCAAACAAACAGTAATTGTCACTGAACTCAATTTGATTTTCAGGCATTTTTAACATGTACGAAGATAACGCTAACTTTGAACAATATTACTTGGATAGCAATAAAGTAAATAACAATAACAATTAAACAAGAATATTTCAAATACACAGTATGTAAAAATGAAAAAACAATTTTTACAGTTGTTCACACAGGATTAACCTGAATGACCTGTTCCTGGACGGTTTCTTTTACAACTTATTTCAGAAATATGCAAGCAGGAGATGGTGGATGCTATATTATTAGTATAATACTTGTAACTCTGTAGCAGACAACAGTTTGATAAAGATTAGATTCTATACGTTTCAAATATATTTAGTTTATATATTTTATATGATACAGTACATGTGTAAGAATGACCGATGTTGTGCCAAAAAACGATCGTCTGCCAAAAACTGATTTCCGGTTTTTGCCCTAAACTGATTGCTCATATTTAACCTGCTATAAATAACTTGTTGGTCTATAATGCGTGAAACATATATCAAATGTTTCCCTCATTAATGATATGAAGTCGCCTTGAGCCACCAGCAACATTCCTGTAACAAGGTAGAAGCTGCAATTAGTTTTTGGCAGTGACTTTTATGTATCCTTTATTTATCCAGTTCACAAACAATCTTGTTGACATTAGAAATTTATTTTTTAAGAGTAATCTGGTCAAGAGGACAGCAGACAGCGCAACAAATATATCAAGTGTACCTACATTATAACTTATAACTTATATATAAAGATACTTGAACAACAGGTAATTATTGTATATAGAAAACCCCTTTGTAAACCATGTTCACCGAAGTCTATTTACCAACAAACATAAAGATATTACACATATTGCACATGGAAATCAGTTTTGGCAGGCGAACACTTTTGGCACAACGCTGGCAATAATTCAATTATCCGTGTAATTAGCTAAGTACATTAAAGGAAATTATTTTTCCTGGATATGATTGTCTCTGATGAGCCTAAGGTACAAAACGTGCGGGCGACGACAATAAGGTTTTTCTAGCTCCTCGAGAAATAAAATTGTCCACACAACGGAGCGACATTTCTGGGTCCATTTTAAAGTTTTCGCGCTGTGGCGCTAGTGACCGGAAAAACACGCAAGGGCGGAGTTGAAGACTAGGAGGCTGTCCACAGCCCATCTGTTATGTTGGATACTCATTGTTTGTTAAATAAAGTTTCTATGGAGAAAAAAAGGGGGCTGTCCACAGCCGCTCACTTCCTGACTACCCGTCCGTCTAAGGACACTACCTTGTGACGTAGGTAGGTAGTGTCCTTATGAGCATCCTTCCCCTTAATTCCATATTGAACTCCTCCTTGCTGTCCGGCTATGTACCATCAGCTCTTAAACATGCTATAATCCAACCTGTTCTTAAAAAAAGTAACCTTGATCAAAATGATTATGCCAATTATAGGCCGATTTCCAAACTTCCCTTCGTGGCTAAAATTCTTGAGAAGGTAGTTCTGCTTCAACTTCAGACCTACCTGGATGAGAATAACATTAATGATAAATATCAATCGG
>NW_005187509.1:132425-142454 GCF_000239375.1 Pundamilia nyererei
TGTGTGCTATAGTTTATTCTTATTAGTGGTCTTTACCTGTGAACATAATCTCACACTTATATGACTCTGACGTTATAGTGCTAATTATTTTATTATTTTATTGTTGCGTTGTCTATGTTCTCTATCACTGTGTATGATGGTACAGTTCTACTTTGCTATAGCTGTGTGCTATAGATTATTCCTATTAGTGGTTTTTACCTGTGAACATAATCCCACACTTATATGACTCCGATGTTTTAGTGTAAATCATTTTATTGTTTTATTGTTTTATGTGAAGCACTTTGGCATGCCCCTGGCTTTTAATGTGCTCTATAAATAAAGATTGTTGTTGTTGTTGTTAATTCGGACACAGCCACTCTCTGCAGGTAGACAGGCAGTCCGTAGCTGTCCAAGCACTCCCAACACGCTAGCACAACACCCGCCTGTATTTGTGTGTCTGTGTGTGTAACATGAACCTCGCCCTGAGCGTTTTTTCCAAGAGGCCTTAACTGTTCCCTCCTTGGAGAGAAAGACCCTTAAACATCCCTATCTGATATTGGCTATTGATTTAGCCTCTCACAAACAGCATACACACACATGCACACACACTCACTCTTTCTCTCTCTTGCTCACACTCCAGTGCTGGCATGTCAGCAGACTCCAGCAGCTTCACTGGGCAAAAGACAGCACATGCTCTGCAACTAAAAGGCAACTAATTAGGAGGGAAATTAGATGGAGATCCAATGATACAATCCAAATAGAGTTCAGCTGAGTGGCACAGAATAGAAAATAGGAAGTAGAAGCACTTCCTTGTTCATGAAGCACTTCCTTGTTCTCTCTCCCCCCAAACCTGAGCTTAATGTAGGCAGGATCATATTGAACATTTGGGGAAAAAAAACATGAAAAGTCTTGAAACATGGCTGCTTATTAGGCGCAAATAAGATGGAGGTATGCTTTGATGAACTGTAAATGGAGCTCAGCTGAGGTGTGTGTGGCAAACACAGACTCAGAAACTCTGTTCTCAGCTCTTTTTGCTATTTGTCATCATTACCCTTCCTCTCCCCCAAACTCATCACAATCAGTACACATCCTGGGTGATGGGATAGTTTCCAAATGGAGCGAAAACACCTAATCTTAGTGTAAATAGGCTAGAAATGAATAGAAGGTCTGCCTGTAAAATATCACTGCAGATGAATTCAGTCCAATTTACAGCAATGTGAAGTCTATGTAAATTGAGATAAAGTAAACTGCAGACTAATCAGATGCCTGTGGAATAGTGGAGGGTAGGTGAGACTGAAACAAGAGAAACTGCATGTAGAGTTTAATGTTTATACTTGAGGTGCTACGTTACAAAACAGACTTTTGGACTCTGAAATATTGTATATATAGCAATAATGACAACAAGCTGTATGTCAGTTACAAGACAAACAGGAATTCTGGAGTCAGCTGGATAAAGTGGTAGACTGTCCCCAAGGTAGAGAGATGGGCGATTGGAGCAGACTTCAGTGGACATGCAGGTGAAGGGAACAGAGGTAATGATGAGGTCTTGGCTAGGTATGGTGTGAAAGAGAGAAATGCAGAAGGACAAATGATGGTGGGATTTGCAAAAAGAATAAAAATGACTGTGTTGTACTTTAGGAAGGAGGAACATAGAAGGTTAGAGGAAGGTGCATATGTAACCCATGGTTATTTTATTGCCAATTGTATTCTATTTTTATTCTAATTGTAAGTGTTACTGTTTTGTTTAGTGTTGAGTTTTGTTTGTTTTGTGCATGGTTACTTTCTTTCACTGCATCCGCCTGCACGGAGCTAGATGCGCAAAGCTGTGTGGAGATTCAGTCCTGTAACTCGTTGCGCTACGGAATTAATGTTTTCTTTGAAGAATATCCTGGTGAGTCTCACAGTTGCAGATTACTTTGTGATTCACAGTCCAGTTTCTGAGTATAAAACCAGTCAGGATACTATGTTTGTCGGAAATGTGATGTCTGTCGTAGAACCTGCTAACGATCCCTTAGCTATGTTAGCCTGTGGAAAGTATGCTAGCATTCCCACATGTTCTTCCTTGGGCTAATGCACTTACATGTGAAGTTTTAGCTAACACACCACGTGAGACACTTTTCATGCTTCATGATTTGCAGTGAAATGTATTTCTGTTGTTGATAAATTGTTATTGGCCAATAACAATGCCATCTAAGGACTGGATGCCAGTGGAGGTGCCTAGAAAGAAAAAAAAAATTCTTCTTTGGCTCTCGGAGGAGGCGGACGCACTTTTTCTCCTCTCCCTTATCTTCCCTGCTTATGTCCTTGTCTAGTCTCGTGGGTTTTTTTGTATTTTCCCTGGAACATTCTCTCACAGTCTGTTCTCTAAAACCTAAAAGAGGAATTATGGATTGGATCAACTGGTCCCTAAATGCAATTGACACCCCTTTCTCAACAAGAAGTTTGGGCTTGGGTGAGCCTGAGTGCTGAAGATATCTACCTATTCGGAACCATGGTAACAGGGTTCTGGCTGATCGGAGCTGGCTTGGCCCTGACTTATCGACGAATTAAGAAAGCGGAACCGGCTCTTCAAACCCCCACAAGGCTGCCTGCTGGGATTTGAACGATGGGAGAGGCGTGAGTTTCTCAAAATGGGCTCATTGAGTCAGCACGGATAAGATCTTGGAGAGGCTACGGCTGCTGTGAATACTCAGAATAAGATCTCTGACTGCAGACTGGATACATCTCGGAAGGGCTAGCCCGGAATAACATCTCTGGGAGCAAATTGGATGACATCTCGGGGAGGCACACTGCTGTGAATTCTCAGAAATTGGCTCCTTGAGCACAAGAAATGACAACATCACAGAACGCAAGTATGGCGAAGCTCGCGGCTCTCCAACGGGAGATTGAGAGACCAGTGTTGGACTGTAGAACTGCTTTGAAATTCATATGAGCTGTTCGCACTAAAGTAAAAAATACCATCACTTATCCCTTTGGTGTCAGCTGCAAGGCCGGAGCTGAACAAAACACCCTGATAACGACTGTGTTTAGTCTGTTCCTTCCCATTCCATGCAAGGCCACCTGGGTTGGCTGGAAGACTGTTTACTTAGCCTGGCAGGGCGTAGGACACTGTCTCAGCTGAACTATGGACACGCACACACATACATATACTGATACTGATAAGCACTCACTGACGCATCACCCTCCCTACCCCGGATCCAACACCACCTCCAACGCTTTTACCTCCCCTCTGATGTGGACATCGGGTCAGTTGGAGGCGCAGTCGAAAGATTGCAGCGGTCCCAGATCAGATGTACACACTGGAACTCTTTCCCATGTTGCTGTCTGTGTTTATTGTGCTATGGTGTGTTGATGTCTGTGTATTCCTGTATTATCCTTCTGTGTTACATATTTCGATGTTTTTTTTTTCCTCGCTACCTAGCCTGACCTGTCTCCCATTGAGCATGTTCGGGATGTGCTTGACCGGCGTATACGACAGCGTGTACCAGTTCCCACGAATATCCAACAACCTCGCACAGCCACTGATCAGCCAAGTGGAGTGGACCAACATTCCACAGGCCACAATTGACAATCTGATAGACTCCATGCGACGATGTGTTGCACTGCATGAGGCAAATGGTGGTCACACCAGATACTGACCGGTTCTGGGTCCCCAGACCCCCAATAGCGCAAAAAACTGCACATTCCAGGGTGGCCTTTTGTTGTGGGCAGTCTGAGGTACACCTGTGCACTACTCATGATGTCAGATCATGACATGCCTGATGTGGCACACCTGTGAGGTGGGATGGATTATCTCAATATAGCAGATGTGCCCACTACCACACATTTGGACTGATTTGTGACCACTGTTTGGGATGGATGGTTATATTGTGTATCTGGAATGAATTTTAGGTCTCTACGTCCATCCCATGGGGAATGGGAGCAGTAACAAAGGTGTTGCGTTTATATTTTTGTTGAGTGTAGTTCTGTCTCATTTCTCACCACTGCTTCCTCACAGTTAAGTAATTGTTTTCTCTTTTGTTGCAGTTTCCCATGGTCCTGATCTCAGCCTCTCTCAGCACTCACCTTCTTATTAGCTCCCGTTACCTTTGGCCTGAGTTTTGTCAAGGGACACATTTAGAAATGCATATGAGGGATACAGCTAGCCCACCATAAACTGTAGAAGAAACTGTGCAAATCTGTATTGTGTACTTTAAAGGAACTTACAAGTACAGTTTGAAGTAAAAAGTTCAACATGAAAAATAAACACTTCTTAAAGCATTTTTGTGTTTGTGCAATTTTAGTTTAATTACAGCGACACTCGAGTTGCATAGCATTTTAGGTTTGTTCCACACAATAACCCAGCATGGCCTGACCGGAATTTCTTGTATTGACGATCTGCAGTTTGTGGGTTGCATTGGTATTTTAAGCAAATCCTCAAAGCTTGTTTGTCAAGTAGGTAAAGAAATGATCTACTTGCATATGTTCTTTCACTTCCAGAAATCTAATCCTTGGATTTATAATTGAGTGAACTGAAAGCATTAATTTATTATTATTTATCTATACTCAAATCACTTTACAGTATTGGCTATATTCCCCACCACACATTAATATTAACACAGCTCTAATTCCTCTCTTTGCACCTAGGAACCTCACCCGAGAGAGACAAATTGAGGATGTAAGGATGAGACACAAAGGGAGAGTGTCAAGGCAAAAGGCATTTAACAATGGAGGCATTCTTGCTTCATGACATTTTAAAGTGATGTTAAATCAGATCAAATTTGATCTGTGTGTTGTCATCACTTTAAGATGAGCAAAACAGTCAAAATTTACACGCATACAATTACTCAGCATGCAACTGGTCAATCGGAAATAAATGGAACAATTGATGAATGCAAAAAGTATTCTTATATGTAGAGTTTTTTTTCCCACCATGATGTGTTTCAATTATAAGGCCTTGGTAAGCTTCTTGGCTCTTTGCTCCACTGTTCTTTAGAAGCATTTAAGATCTGAGATGTCATTGATGATGGTGCACTGGCCTTATTTTTCCAAGTAACCTATATTTGACAACAGCATAATAAATCTAGAAATTCTGTTTTTGATGTGCCACCCCAATATTTTTAGTGGCCCCCATATGGCCACCCCTATGAAAACATTCTGAGAGTGCCCCTGGATTTGCACAAAGTAATAACTAATAGCTGCTGTACAGCAAGACTATTAACGTCACATTCATCTATGGATGAATATAACTATCCTTTCCCGGCCCCTTGAGTGGCCAAAAACATTATATTAACTCCAATAAATTTTAATGTTTAGCTGAAGTTGACAAAGTGAATGCAGTTTGGTCCTCCAGGTGTTACAGCAGTTGACTCCATGCAAATAATGACTGCACTGACTGCAGAGATGGTAAATGGTAAATGGACTGGTTCTCATATAGCGCTTTTCTAGTGTTGCTGTTGTTTTAGTGTTGCTATCACTGATTAAGCTACAGTACATCTGGACTGTTAATGCTTTCTTTACTTGGACAACCCTAATGTCATGAAAGACACATTTATTCAGTGATTGATGCTCTGCCTGGGGTAGAAAATAACAGACTTCTACAAAATCAAACGTTTAAACATAGCTAAATAAATGTTTCCAGTTGCTCTTAAAATGATTTTAAATCATAAATAAAATGGAATTGAACTGAATTGCCTGTCTTGCTTGACCTGTCGGAACAGCACTGGTTGCAGAAATTTCCACGTAAGTTGATAAAAAGTAGTCATTCTGAGTAGTCGTTACTATTTTAAGAGTGCAATATTAAAGTATTCGGTACAGTTTTCATAATGTAACTAAAAACTTAAGTGCAAGTAAAATGTACTATAAACATTGATTGCTAGTACAAAATAAGTTCCTATTCCACTGTACTTGTTTACATACTTTCTTTTTAAGGTAATTAGAATGTACAGTGCAGTCATTCCTTCTCCAGTTATTGTCACGGTTCTGGGTCAGTTTCGACCCAGTATTTTGAGTTTTGATTGATTAGTTTATTTTTGAATGTTTGTTGTGGTTTTGGGCGCTATGAGTATTATTATTAGAATTCTATGTTTCTGTTTATTCATGTTTAAGGATTTCGGTTGTATCTCATGTTTAGTTTAGTTCAGGTTCCATGTGTCATTCTGTCTGTCTCAGTGTCAGGTCTGCATTTTGGTGTAGTGTTCTCGTTTACTGTTTTATTGTGAAGGTCTGCGTCTCATGTGAGTGTGTTCAGTTTTACCTCTGTCTCGTCTTGTTGATTATTCCCAGCTGTGTCCACCACCTGTGTGTAATTCCCCTGTGTTTCTCTGTGTGTATTTAAGTCGTGTCCTCTGTCATTGTAGTTGCTGGTCCGTCTGTGTATTCCACCCTGCGTCATCTGTGTGTTTCCCTGCTGTCAACCACCAAGTGTTTCTGCTCGCTTTCGTTCAGGTTCGTGTTCTGTAGTCAGTTTGTTCCCAGTCTAGTTTAGTCCTTGTTCGGTTCACCTTTTGTCCATTTTTATTTTGTGTTTAATAAACCACCATCACACCTTTACAAGTGCCTGCGTTTGGATCCTCCTTTATTTTCCACACGGCTCATCTCACTGTTATTGTGTTTCTCATGTGATAAATGCACAAACTATAACCAGTGAAGCAAAACTGCTTTACTCAAGTTCTGTCTTGGGGGCTTGGGGATGATAGGTCAATATGTGTTCACAGTCCACTTCCTTATATGACCTATAACAAGATGTCTATTATATCACAGTCATAATCACAATTTCATAAGACAAACACATCCCTTGCTAATCAAAGTCTACAGTTTGATAGCTTGGTGCAACAATATTTCGTGTCTTTTTGCAGGAATACCAGGAGATTCCATAGATCTTGTTATAGTCTTATGCACCAAATGTATATACATGGATTGGATCTTGCAAAAAAGTACTAAAAATAAAACAAAAATTCAGTCATAGAAGATGCAGGGAGAAGAATGACTCTACATGAATCAGGAACAGGAACATTATGCAATGGTCTAAACAAGTGAATGAATCAGTCAGTGGATTATAGTAACTTGCTGCTTCCTAGAAGTTATCATAAGAAGGGGAAAAATGACTGTTAAGTAGGGTTAGGGGGGATATGCATTCATACTTTCATCCATTTGCTATCCATACAGCCCATAATAATAAAATAGTTATCGACTGCTCTGTTCTTTATAAAATGATGCAGTTCTATGCAGCTGGAGGTTCATGTAGAGGAAATTAGTTTAGCATTTTACTTTGGTTTCAATGTAATAGGCTTTTATTGGTTTATTGTGAGTTTTAAATGTGTTTTCATTGTAAATCTGGGCTCCAAACTTCATTTGAGAAGCATACATGGCTATAAGTTATCAGAGAAGGAAAGTTAAAACCCCTTTTCTTTTTTTAACTATGCTTCCTGCTGACCTTCCTCCTTCCCTTCCTTCCATGTGTTCATTACAAACGCATAATTAATCTGAAATGTATTTGCCAGTGGTCCTTGTCAGCCTCAGTAATAATTCTATTAAAGATGTTCCTTATGAAAATGGGTTTAGCAGTGATAAGGAAATTATATAATGTTTCAAATGTTTCTTTTTCAATTTTTATTTGACTCTTTAAATCCTGCTGATTTAACTGTAACCCAATCCTCAGGATGAAGTGCCAGTGTTAATGAATCCTGTGACGCATCCCTCTACTGATCATCTGTTTCTTTCCTTCATCATTTCTTCTTAACCGTTAACTGATTCACTAATTTCATCTCTCACTTTTTCTTTGTTTTCTTCTCTATCTTGCTCTCTTTTTCCTTGCTGTTATTTTTTTAAGGACTATGGTACCCGTTTTTGTCCTTCATTTTTCTTTAATAAGATTAATTACCATTTCATTCCTCTGTCTCCCTACTGTCACTTCTTATTTTGCATCGTCTGTGTTCTCTTCATGTCGCAAATCACTACTATTAGTCTTAGCTACAACCGTAGCTTGCCTCCACCAGTGTGTGAATATGAGAGTGAATGAATAGTGGCATTGTAAAGCGCTTTGGGTACCTTGAAAAGCGCTATATAAACCCAATCCATTATTATTGTAGTGGAAAGAGACAAATTATGAGGGACATTTCTAAAGGGAAAAAAATCCCACAAACCTTAAAGTGCACTTGAAAAGATCACACAAGAAGGCTAACCTAGCTTATCTTGAGAAGGTAAGGGAGCACACTCAACCCTCATCCCCAGAAACAGAAGCTAAACCCAGGCAAGGCAGCGTGATGCATCGTGAAACAACAGGACTGGGATATCTACACAACTGTGTGAGTCAATTGCCTTCAAAAAGTTTATCAATTCACTTGAACCAAAATTACGAACACCTGGTGCTGCAAGAGTTAATAGTCTCATTGGGGCCAAGATATACCATTTATAGTTGCCTGGTATCAATGGTTGTTCATCTGCCCCAATTTATTTATTTATTTATTTATTTATTTAAAGAACCCATAGGTGGGAATGTGAGTTGTCTGTCTCTGTGTATTAGCCTTGCGACAGACAGGCGACCTGTCCAGGGGTGCAGTATGGTAGCTGGAATAGCAACATACCCAAGGATAAGCAGAAGAGCATGACTGATATGATAAAACTGGGATTTTGTTACACTTAATTATTGCAAACACAACTAAAACTATAACTGAAACTAAGGATATTCAAAAAAAAATAAAAACTAAACTAAACTAGCAAACAATTGGTAAAAACTAATTAAAACTGATATAAAATTGAAGTCAAAACTAAATAAAAACTAATGAAAATTGCAAAACTATTAAAACCCTGGTCTGCAGAGGATATACTGTGATGCTGCACACTACAGTTTCTGTTAAAAGTTTGTTTATCTGGGTGTTCCAAACAAGGTGGAAATTATATGAAAAGCTATAAAGTAAATGCCAAATTTCTTTAGCATGTGGCTAAAATAGAACCCCTACCTGAATCCTCTGGTAGAGCTGGAGGTGACCTGGAGGATTTTGAAGGTCCTTTCTTTGCCCACCATAGTTTTGTTGCCTAGAGTCCTCTGGTTGATAGTCTTGGGAATTGATTAAGAAGCTATTTGTAATCTGTATGGATAACAATCCATTGCATTTTATGTTTTAGAGGCATGTTTCAGATTTCTGTGGCTTACGACACCAACTGCCTGCCATGTATAATCCAGTTTTGAGATCCCTTCCAAGATGCCTTAACACCACGTCACATCCTGGGCCATTTGGAAATCACATGATAGGGTGGGGCTAGGTTCCACAATGAGTTCAAACCTTGGATGATTGTGACCTACATGCGTTTTAAATCTGGCACTCTCCACCATTTGACCTTAGAATTGAAGAAGCTTCTCAGATTAGAGGTGAAACGTTTTCAAGCAACTTAAGTCCAGATGCTTTTCTTTCCAAGCTCCTTAGACTACGATGACCTGGATGACTGAGAACCTTCACAGACTCAGTGGTTAAACTATTTTGAAATATATGCCATAGTGAAATGCACTATACACAGGTACACACACACACACACACACACAGGTCTTTATCACCAGCTTCCACATTTATTTATAGTTTTCCCAGGTTATGATATAAACACAGTCTGACAGCTGTCGGTCCCAGCTGATTTCTCCCTCCGCTCCTCTCCGTCTTACTATAAAAACGGAAGGAAATCATTATCAGTCCAAATCGCCATCAGCTGTTCTCACCGGCATCTCCAGCACCGCCCCGTTGAGCCCACTGCACCACTCCTCCCCTGCAGCCACGCCCGGGACCACACCTCCGCCACAGCCATTAATCCTGAGAAGCCTAAAACTATCAGACTATGTAATATTTGGCTTTTGAAAATTTCTCTCCCAAATCCTCAGTGTAGAAAAGCACCTTTTTCCTTCAAAACTTGGGCTTGGGTTAATAAATGATGGCCTATACCTAATCGGGTTAATTACATATGAAAATATACAAAACTAAAGTACCAGTAGTGTCACAGTCTGGCGAGGGCAGACTGTATGAATTGAAAAAAGGACCCAAAATGCAGACTCCAAGGAACAGGGAACAAAACTTGAATGTTAAC
>NW_005187509.1:142474-144691 GCF_000239375.1 Pundamilia nyererei
CTTAAATACAGGGGAAGAAAACACAAGGAGTCTAATAACCAAATGAACTTAGATAACCTAATGAACAAAATAAACTCAAACTTAAAACGCTGGGTCAAAAGACCCAGGATCATGACAAGTTGTAAGGGGCTTAACCTTTTTCCAACGATCTGCTGGTAGTGACCTATTTATTTAGCCTTAAGGATTAGCCTTACATCTAATCCAGTGTTTCCCAACCTTTTGGAGCCAAGGCACATATTTCCCATTACAATAATTACACAAAAAACACATCAGGTGAGACTGACTATTTTTTCCCCCCAAATATTTACCTATCGATATTATGTGCTGCATTGTCTCACTCGCAGCATGGCTATGTAATTTCTTCTTCTTCTTCCAATTTACTGGCAGCTGGCAACCCATTTAACTGGAGAAAGAAGTTGTACTGCCCTCTAGTGGAAGGGAATGTAATTGTTCTGCCCGTTACTCACGCTGGTCGCTTAGAGTAGCGGTCCACATCCTTTTTTGCGTCACGGACCGTTTTACGTCCAACAATATTTTCACGGCCTTTAAGGTGTCATGGATAAATACAACAAAATAAAACCAGTACTGGTACCAAAAAGAAGATGATTTTATGTCCAACAATATTTGCACGGCCTTTAAGGTGTCACGGATAAATACAACAAAATAAAACCAGAACTGGTACCAAAAAGAAGATGATTTATTCATAACACACGGGAAAAGACCCAGGGAAACAGAGTTAAAAGCAATTAAAAAAGTAACGCTAAAAACCCTGAAAACCATGAATTTCTCACCCGAGCCTCAAATGACCGTTACCGGCCCAGGTGTTGGGGATCGCTGGCTTAGCGTACCAATCAGATGAAACCAAATAATCTGTTGTTTATTTAATGGACCAGCATTATCAAATAAGAGAATATTTCTTGGTTGAATGAACTGCCAAGCAAATCCTTAAAACCTTTGTGCCCTAGTGTTGATGAATCCAAATTTGCAGGTCAGATTAATTTCCATTCATGAACCACAGGTGTAAAAGCAACTGCACCCTAACCATCATCCATGTATCCTGTATACTCAAAGTTATTACCTCCAATAAATTACACCAAAACCAAAAAAAAAAAAAGAAACCAAATAATCTTCCACAGCACAGTGGTTAGGAAACACTGATCTAATCCAACATATGATTTTGGGGTTATTTTTTGCTTATTTGAAACGCCCATAGAAAATATTTAAAGTAGAGGAATTGTTAAGCAGAATAAAGGTCAAAATGCATTTCAAATTTGACTAGAAAGATATGGTCGAGCTTCTCAAACTATGCATGTTTTATAGGTGGCTACAATGCAGCCTAACCCTGCCATTACCCTGAAGTGGTCCACTGTTGGATGTTAAGAGGTTAAAAGGGGTTCTCCACCAGACTTCCAGATTAAAAATTGCAGAAGAACAGGGGAAAAAAAGAAAGACTGCAGGATGGAGTGCAATCCCCTAGCACTATCTACACATAAATTACAGAACACGGCTACTGACAATCTGTTTCCTGCACTGTATCTGATGGATGTACAGCAGTGTATAAACACAAATGATTAGGAGTCACTCGTGGGTTACTTGTTAGGCAAATGGGTTCAGTCAAGTTCAGTGCAAAGAAAGTTGGGTTAATTTACATCATTACAATAAGAAAAGGTCAGATACGAATTTTTTCATTGCCATGTAAACACAGTTCCAACAAACAGCCAACAACAAGAGTAAGAGCAGATCTAAAGTGATTCATATTAAATAAAAAGATGTGACTCAATTAGAGAAAATAAATTCTGAATGACTGAATCGGCCTCGGGGTGGGCTTGATTTGTTGTCCCTTCCTATCTCTCTGTTGCTATTGAATGATTTGTTTTTTAAACTTACCCTGCCCACCTCCCCTTTCTTCTCTTTCAATCTGTCTCTCATACCTTTTGGTTATATAGAAGTCATACACAACCATTTCTATCTCATCTACTTTTATGTGTGACGAGACACATATACAGGGTGGGCCATTTATATGGATACACCATAATTACATGGGAATGGTTGGTGATATTAAAGTCCTGTTTGTGGCACATTAGTATATGTGAGGGTGCAAACTCCTCAAGTTGGGTGGTGACCATGGTGGCCATTTAGAAGTCGGCCATCTTGGATACAACTTTTGTTTTTTCAATAGGAAGAGGGCCATGTGACACATCAAACTTATTGGTAATG
>NW_005187509.1:147153-155968 GCF_000239375.1 Pundamilia nyererei
ATTTTAAATACGTAACGGCGGTACATGTATTCCGTTACTCCCCAACACTGATCCTCACATATACTAATGTGCCACAAACAGGACTTTAATATCACCAACCATTCCCATGTAATTATGGTGTATCCATATAAATGGCCCACCCTGTATAATCCACCCAACTACCCAGAACCATGAGTCTAAACACACTATAGTACACACATTCATTCCTACACACACATTAATAAGTCTCCTTTTTAGCAAAACCCAGTCCAATCACCCTATTGAACCAAGTGTATTGATTCTCTCCTCTGTATTTCCTTTTACTCCTCCTTATTCCGGGCCTCCACCACTCTGCTCCGTGCTGTTTTTTTCTAGCCTCTTTATGTCTTAACCAGTCTATATTCTCCCCAGCATGTTGCTGTCTGAGCGTAATTGATTCACCTCTTCACATCCTCCTGTCACAGGAAATATCTGTCTGTCTAGGTTCTTTTTGACCGTGATGGAAACTCAAGATTGAAAGGAAACCTAATCCCAAAAACAGCTTAAGAAGCCAAACTAAAAATCCAGGAAAAGCATGTATTACTTCCAGTGAGACTACTCCATCCGGATGAAACCACTCATTGCTTAACCCTCTTAATCCTTTATACTAAACTTATGTTATCTGAATATTTGTGTTTTGGCTTTTAAAATTTATTCTACAAAATATACCTTACATTTTTAGAAAAAAAATGTAAGTTTTATATCTATCTATAGCGTTATTTTTGATGGTTAAATCTAGGGGTGGGTTTTAATAATCGATTCATCGATTAAAATCGACTCTGGCTTGGATAACGTGATATCGATTCATTAAAATCCTGAATCGATTTTTTTATATAAATGTATTTTGCCCGAAATTCCAGAATCTCAGGTGAAACGTCACAAAATTTTGACAACCACCAAACAGCTAAAACAGTAAATGAGAGCAGGTACACAGATTCTGCACAAAGACGTAAACACAAAGTGCGGACCCACCAACGGATCAGAATCAGTGAGAGTTCGCCTTTCTCACCCGACGGCACGGACACAGTCGGGGTGAGAAAGGCGACATCTCACTGATTATGATGTTTCGGCGGGTCCGCACTTTGTGTTTATGCCCTTTTTGCGCTGATTCTAAAGCTGTTAGTTTGATCTCTCTCCAAACAATACTGACCGAACCAGCAGCAAAAGAAGATACAAACTAAGCTTCACATAAACATCGTCATGAATTCCCTCTTGCTTTTGCTGTTTTACTTCCAACACAATAAAATCACACTTCATGCACAGCTCTCTCTCTCTCTGTATACTTCAAGAACAGTTTACCGTCTATCCCCGAAATCTGTTTTCTGCATTATTTGCTTGGTTGTTACGCACAAGACTACCATTATTTACAGCGCTGTCGGCTGATTTTTTTTTTCCTTTTACTTACTTCTGAAAAGAAAGCCTAATTTCTGCTGTTCAATAGGCTTCTGAACAAATTTAAACTTTTTAAAATTATGCAAAATGCTAAACGCTTAGCTGTGTCTCTAATAAAACCGCTATAACTTCATAGGTAATGTTCATATGGTGGTTAATGGTTTTCTTTCGTTTTTGATGTACTGTAGAATATTTTTATAAAATCCCAGGCCAGGAAAATCACCTTCATGTTTTTCTGTGTTTTATCTTCAGCTACTTTGACACAAAGGCATCTGCTGTGATGCTTACACCTTTGATAAAGTCTCGACAGTGTCAGCTTCCTTTTTATAGATACAAAAATATGTAAATGTACTGATCTGAATTATAATATTTCTGACTGAGGCAAAATTGTAGCAACAATTAGCTAAGTCAGTTAGCATTAGTGAGCTAACTTTAACGAACTTTAGGTAATGTCAGGAGCAGTGAGGTACAAATGTAAACATTTAATACAAGTTTGATAACTTACCTTATTGTTCTTTAAAAAAAAATTCAGTCTCCAAAAATGTTCAAAATCCAAGCACTCTGTTTGTCTTTACTCTGTATGCTGCACTGACTGACACAATCTTCGGACATGACCAGAGAATACTGAGTGCTTTTCAAATGTACCTCCGCACAAGGAGGAGACGAGAGGAGCTGTGCGCTGAGAACTGAAACAAACGTATACTAGTATTCTTAACCCTCTGGGGTCGAGGGATGTGCCAGTGCATCAAAATCACATGACCAATTTAAGACGACACAGCTACAAGATGCAGACTCAGAGTCTCCATTTTAACTTGGGTAGAAAGTGTGGACTTCAAACTATATACCAGTTTTTGAATTGTGTCGATGGGCCACGTAAAACCAGAGTTATGATAAAAAAATACACGCTATGTTTTTTTCTGAACAAAACAGTGGTGTTTACAACAGGAAGAACAGTAAAAACTGTGTTTACAGTGCTAGCAAACACTCTCTGCTTGTGAGTGAAAAAAAGAAAAAGCACCCCTTCCCTATTGGTGTTAAAATTTACCATGTCAGCCAATCAAAAAAATGATATGGCAACATGTGGCACTTGGTTGTTTAGGGAGAAGGGGAAGTTTTAGGAGTGACACCAGGGAAGGAAAGCGGGCGAGCGAAAGAAAGAGAGAGAGAGAGAGAGCGAGTTTTCATATGTGAGACATTAGTGACGTTTAGTGTGTTTGCAGGCTATAGTTAGTGTGTTGTGTAGTTATTGTCTTGTATTGTGTGTCAGTTATACTGCTGAATGTCACATTTGCTCCAAAAAAGCCATCAAAGGCAGATTCCAGTGTAAACGCTGTTCCCACATGGAAAACTGGATTGATGCACCTCCTGTTGTCAGACCTGCAGGGTTTAGGCCTGTGCTGTTCTCCTCTGTCTTATACTGAACACAAACTATTTTTTGGACTGGCACAAATAATTTGTGTGCCTTCTTATTTGATGCAGAACACCTGATTGTTCTGTAGATAGATTTAATTTATTATTAAATTATTATTATATAAAAAACGCCTGAGGCCTTGGCTGCATTTTTAGGTAAACAGTACCATATAACTTTTGTATTTGCATTTCAAGTTATGAAAATGATTCGTTAAACAGGTTTGTGGGTTTTACAGTAAAAAAATATAACTTTTTTCTACTCGGATTTTGAATTTTTTGTCTGAATATAGATCAATTGTGCTAATATAGTATGCCAAAATGAAAAAAATTCAGATATTTTAGGTTGTGCTGAAAATAATGATACCAAACAAGGCAAGATAAACAGTTTTTAAAGGTAAAATATAGAGGTAAAATCAAAAGTAGTCAAAAACGGCCAATTATACCCTGGACCCCAGAGGGTTAAACGATGTTATGCCGGACGTCCACTTTGTTGAAATTACAATGTGCAGAAGATGGACTACAAAATGCACATCTTACTTCTTTCTTCTTCTTCGTTCTAACCCTGTTGTTTTATGCAGGTCATTAAAAAAAGAACAGCCTGCGAAAATATCCCTCCATTAGAGTGCAAAACCTTTCCTTTGAAAGCTACTAGGTTTACTGAAGAGGCACATATTTGATTCATCTTATCTAATTACCAAATATGTGCCTGTCCGGTTTCAATAGGTGTGTGTTTTATGAAGGGATGCCAAATGCTATAATTTTTCTGCAAAGCTAATTTACCTATGGGTATAAATAAAGTAACCTTGAACCTTGCTCAAACACAAACATCTATCCTTTTTCTATTTGGCAGACTCAACACAGTTTGGTTCACTGCTTCCTCCTACTGGTGAAATGTCATTGCTTCCTTTGTTGTTACTGAATTACCTTGAGTTGTCTTTCCTCAAAAACAACTAATAAACTGTTCTTTTCAAAACAGTAAAAAATTTAACCGGAAAAGAAAAACAATCAACCCATTTTTTCATAGGGTCATTTATGAGTTAAAATCTGGTGTTTTTTCTTTTTCTTTTTTTTTTACTCTCACAGTGCAGGCACGATCCAATATAACTTGTCAAACAACTTCTGACATCTAATACCAAAGCATTTTGGATCAAAGCAGTATCGTTTCCATCCCTGAAAAAGATACAACCAGGTTCAGCACCTCTGATATCCAATCCTGTAGACTGATAGGGGAAAGTACAAGAACCTTGATTAGAGTAATGCAGCATGTAGGAGCTAGAATGACTCGAAACCAGATGAGTCTCCTATCTCCTGCCACAACCTTTTCATCTCCAGAAAAGCAGCATCCAGTATACCAGTGTCCGTTATTTAGTCACTGGTATCTTTCCATATGTTTCTATGTATCTTTTTTAACACATCATCCTGTCCACTGAACTCTTACTGTCACCTCTAAAGTCAAATGTGAATTTTAAGAATGATTTTTTTCCCCACAGGATCCTGTTAGAATACAATCAGCTAACACACCACAGACAAACAGAGACCTGAGACTGCAGAGGAACACAATCTGCCTCACTGCTTCAAACACTTCTGACATTCAACCCTTTACACAGACAAGCTCAACATATTTTTTATCAATCTAGAAATCAGCTGCTGCAGTCAGTGTCATATACACAACATCACTGCCTGAAGACACTCAGAACAAAGAGCAGCTGATAAAACCCACTGTCGAATACAACTCTGTCATACCCCTCTGACTAGGTGAGGGAGTGTTTTTTTGTGTCGTTTAGCACAACACACGAGAAACCATATACCTACCACGAATATATCCAGGGTAGGTACAGTATAAAGTCCTTAAACAACAGAAATATCATTTTAGTATAAACAAGCTCTCCAGGTAGCTCTGAATGTCATTTAAAATCGTGCGATAAAGTAAAAAAAAAAGCAAAAACAATGGACCTGTGTGTCTAAATTTGGACACACAGGTCCATAAATACAGCGATTTGTTACTGCAGGGTCAGAAAAAGGGTCAAACAGCTCCCCTGACAAATTCTACATTTACAGAGTTACTTGTTTACACATACAACAGTTGCATGGCCATGTGCCTTTTTTGTAGCTTGCTCTACTGTCTTAACCTTCTTAGGTGTAAAATTGTAGTGACTTTGTCACAAGGGGTTTTGGTAAATGGACTGATTCTTAGCACTCAAAGCACTTTATACAACATGCCTCATTCACCCATTCTTGCAAACACTTTTTTCTGTGCTTACTGTCTAGCATTCACACTGCAATTGATGCCCAAGGATATTTGGCATGCACACCGGAGCAGCCAGGGATTGAACCACCAGCTTTCCGATTAGTAGATGACCTGCTCTACCTCCTCAGCAACAGCCAGGCAGTTACTAAATTTACAATAAAGAATAAAATAAAACAAAGCAAACAAACAAAAGAAAAACATTTGGTACTACCAGTGCTGCCCCTCAGTCGCCTAGTAGATGGATCTATTGTATAAATCTGAAAATCCTCAGTGACTTCAACCTCTTTGAGATTTTTATTAAAGTCCAATATATAAAGTTTACACCCCCAACAAACAAGGCATGTTATATCATTCTCATTACATATAAACTACTGTTAGTATTAAAACCAACTTAAGATGATCAGTAACCATTAAAACACTCTAAGCCAGACAGCTGTTAACATGGCTGTGTACTCACTGCCTTTAAAACACTGCAAATCAATAATCTAATCAAGGGCAATCATGGCTCCATTAGGATTTAATCAGGCTCTGTAATTACATGTGAACAAGGTAATTACACTTTGATAACATGTAACCACCTCAATGGGCTGTGCCTTGCATTCAGAGCATGTCTCCCTCCTGCTTGGTTAACTGCGATGCCTCTGCTCTTGGCTGTTTTACTGAAGAATGCTCAGCACACTGCAGCTCCCTCTAGAAATTACAAAAGCAGGCTCGAGTCTGCTAACATTGAATATACAAGTGCCTGTTTAAGTTGCTAAGACTGAGCAATGTTAATGCTTTCTAAAGTAGTTAGTCTTGAGCACACATGTCACATTGCTTGCTTGAAGAAGTTCTTTTTCAAAACTGTTCACATTCACTACATACACACACCAGATGACAGTCATTAAAAAAGTCAGACAGGTCCTTCCACTGAATAAGAACTCATTTTAGGTTGATAAAGGTAATTTAGTCTTCCAGTTAACAGAGTGTTAGAGCATTTTAAATCTGTTGCTGACATTCCCAGATGACTGGATTACATGTGAATCTACTCACTTAAAAACAAAGTAACTGAGAAAAAATGAAGCAAAGACTGAGACCCCCTGAGTTAAGACAGAGCAACATTTTAGTGGCTTTCATGGAAGTGTTTTCTAAGACCGAGACTTGAACCGCAACAATAGTGTGCCTTTCAGATCTGAGCTGATTGAACCTGTTTGAAATGTTAAATGAGACCTGAGGCCAGATATAAAGTGGCTGCATTTTTACCCGACTTCAACATGCTGACTCAGTTTATCAAGCTGAACTAACAGATCTTCTATTGCTCACTGTGTCAATGGCATTTACTTGATTGATAATTCTTAACATCCATCCCATTTTAGTTTTTTTTCCATTGGACTCAAAGTAAAAATATCATATTGACAGTAGATAACAGAAAATGTTTTTTTAAAAAGTGCTTCCTGTATGTGTTCAGACAAGTCTTCCTGTCTGACCACCAGTGTTGGTCAAGTTACTTGAAAAAGTAATCAGTAACTAAGTACTGATTACTTCCCCCAAAAAGTAATCCCGTTACTTTACTGATTACTTATTTTCAAAAGTAATTAATTACTTAGTTACTTAGTTACTTTTTAAAAACACGATTTACAACCTGAAGAGGTGATAAAGCGATATATCTTTCAGCCCAATTCTACTTTTTCTACATAATCCATCATACAAAATGTAATCAAATGGAAAAGTCTCTTTTTAAGACTTGTTTTATTAGTTTTAATCTTTTAACTTTATGCATCAAGCAAAAATTTAATTATATGCAACATTCTCTGAGTTGAATAAATTAGTTTAACATTTAAACCTATTTTCTGCACATTCCAGCACATAAAATATTTTTTTTGTTTACACTCACTCTTTCAAATAGATGCAAGTAAAACACAGCAGAACATAAATAAAGTCAAAGACTAAGCGGTCCTGTTGCTCTATTTTCACCTGTAAAGCAGGACTGCGGTAGGCGGAGGTTTACCCTGGTGCAGGTGTGCAGCGGTCAGTGGAAGGATACAGCAGTGTCTCTGTGAGTTTCCCATTATGTCGTTGCGCTCTCGGTGCTTGCTTGGAAGTTTAGGGGGTAAAAAGAAGTTTTCTTCCTACGCACAACGGACGCTAATGTTTTTGTCACTTTTTATGGAATCAAACTCAAAGTAAGGTCAGTACTTCCACGCTGCACGCTCATACTCTCTCCCACAATCGATATGTGATCCATTGTTGATCTGCACACAGCTGTTGTCACGAACGGCGCACTCGCTTACGTCACTGTCGTGAGACATTCTCGCAAAAAATCACGGTTTTAGTAACGCAGTAACGCAGCGTTCCTACGGGAAAGTAACGGTAATCTAATTACCGTTTTTGCAATAGTAATCCCTTACTTTACTTGTTACTCGAAAAAAGTAATCAGATTACAGGCAACGCGTTACAAGTAACGCGTTACTGCCCATCTCTGCTGACCACACTTTGTACTTAGGTTACTGGGAGTTAAAGGATTACCTTTGCTGAATATTTTTAGGAATATGATACAAAACACGTGGAATAATAACACTTATGTTATGTTTTACTTGGGCAAAACTGCAGTTGGGGTAAGTCATCAATGACTTACTCTAACACTGCAATTGAAAGATGCAACTTATGAACTTATTTTTATTAAATTGTCCTCCAAAGTTTTCACAAACTGACACACCTCAAAAACTATTCACATTTTTTTTTACCAGAGATCCCTTTTCACCTTCCTCTACAACAGAAAAATATGGTATGGTTTGGGTCAATACCAGTGATGATTTTGGCCTCTTCTGTCCCCTGATTGTAAATTCTTAGGAGAACTTTTTTTTTTAAAAACCCACAAATGTTATAATCTGATAACACGCAGTTTGATTTAGGAGTACTTAGATCTCATAAGGTTATTGTTTCAAATTTATTTAAGATAAATGGAAATCTATTAATACAATTTGACAAGTTTGACACATGCATGTTAGCACAGATCAATATGACCAGAAAAACACTATCAAATATATGAAGCAGCTTAATGCATCCCCTGCATGGCAAGGAATCTTTTTTCTATTGCTACATTAAGCTACAAAATTCTCACCTGATGTTACAAACTCCATAAGCTACAAATGTGTACCCCCTGTTTGTGGGGTTCATTAAGTGTACCTCAGAAGGTGCAAGACCAGTGGCAAGCCTTTGTACCTCAACAGGTAGAAAATTATTAAAGTGTAAAACAGAAACAAACCCTGTGTAATGCGCTCACAAGCAAATCACAAAAATGCCCTGATTTCACATAAGTCCATGAGAAGCAGCAGAAAAATGGCACAGCAATCTTCCTGCTATCTGTGTCTCATCTGTAGTCCCAACTGAGGCACCTCTGAGCAGAGCTGGATCTATACTTCAGCTACAAATGCTTCAGGCTCAGCACTAATGTCGCTCTTTTACACATTTTAAGATGGAAGAGATTAAATAAATCACCTCCCCACTATCCACCTCACCTAAATATGACTCCCCGGTAACTTCAGAGCTCGAGGCATTGGGGAGGGCGACATTAAAAAAAAAAACAAGAAGTGAAACGATGGTACTGTAACTCAAATTAAGGCACAAATCTGTGAATGACAAATGACAGCAGAGGATAACGTGAACACTATTGAGTACAAGTAAAGTGGAATGGCTAAACAGACTGATGGAGAAGGGCTACACACACACACACACACACACACACACACACACACACACACACACACA
>NW_005187509.1:156650-172500 GCF_000239375.1 Pundamilia nyererei
GTGTGTGTGTGTATTTGCGTGTGTGTGTGTGTGTGTGTGTGTGTGTGTGTTCATGTCCGCGTGCTAGCATTCCCTCTCTTTCCTTCACAGCTACTAAAAAGACACAGAGGACCTATTGTGCCCAAGGAAGGAAAATCACTCCATTTTCAGAAAAGGAGAGGAATGAACAGCACTCCCTCTCTCTCCCTCTCTCTCCCTCTCTCTCGCTTCTCCCCTCCCATTCACGCGGCAGCTGAAATGGTGAAGCTTGTTAAAAAGGAAGCCCGCATGACAGCATTCACAGCTTTGCTTACCGCAGCATTCCCCTACCCTCTCGCACGCCGTGCGCCTTTGCACCAGAAACCGTGGATGAAAGCAACTCGATACGCTGTCTCAAAAAAGAAAAGTTAAGGGGCCATGAGCGAGAGAGGGAGGAAGAAGAAAGACAGGGGAACGGGTAGAAAAAATGTGAGGATTTGGAGTAAATGAGGTGTTTCAGTGGGAATAGCAGAACAACATTAAAAAGAGAGACCTTTGTTTTATTATTATTACCTGTTCAGGGTTGCAGTGTGCTTGCTCAGGAACTGGCTGCAAACCATATTATTTCAAAACACTGCCTACTGAGAGAAAGTCAGGCTCCTGCCTGCTAATATTAGTTTACAAAACTAATACGGAAACTTTGCATTCCAATGGACCAGTGATGTAAGTAGCTCAACTCTCATTGGACAAATAGATAATTATGGCCAGTTGATGTAATTCTCGTGTGTGAGTGTGTGAATGTTGGGTAAAAAGCACTTGTGTGAATGAGGCTTGAAATAAGAAAGTGCTTTGAGCGCTCAAATAAAGTAGAAAAGCACTATTTATGTACCAGTTCATTTACTTTTGCTGGGATAAATGTTGAACTATGATGATCTTGTTCTTTAGCCCAGGTATATTAACTCATATAGTAAATGACCATTTTTGGTTTTGGTATCATTATTTTGAAAGTTCAGTCACTGGTAACAAGCCAACCCAGGACTTTCTTGTCATTTTCCCAACTGGCAGGTTTATTGACCAGATTGCTGTTGTGGTAGTCCTAGATTTTATGCAGCTGTTTCTCCAATCAGTCTCTTTTTCTGCATCTGGATGAACTCAAACTCCACCAGCTTATGTTGATGGTGAACATCACGGTTATGCTCTGGAGGTTCAGGAGAGGACCAGGAGGGCCGAACCTGCAGGTCTGTGTGCGTCTGAGCAGAGCACTAATGTTCTGACAAAACTACTGTTGAAAGCTGCAGCCAGCTGATATTTGATTCATGGTCACATGTTTGAGTCCATTTGTGTAGCTACAAAGAGAATTGTTGTAAGAATTCATCCTATGCACAGGTTATAAAGATGCCTTACATCATTCAAAAGTCAACAGCACAGACCTGTGGAACTGGTGCCATACGAGGGCCAACAACTGATTGGTGAACAAAAAAGAAAGTGACATAGGTTCACCATAAAAATGAAGACATCAAGCATACAAGATTAAAAAAAAATCAAGCAAAAAAAGAAAGTCCATAGTTCTGTCATTGAACGACTGGGAGATGTGGTAAAAAGATCTGAAAATCTGCTTTCCATTTGAAAGGTGTTTTTTTCTAAACTATAGTTTCTCATATGATTCAGTGCAACCAGATCATCTTGTAGCAAACCACAAAAGTTCAAAGCAGCACATGTAGCTGTACATATGCAATATGCATGGCTCGCCCAATGCCTTTAAGCTTAAGCAGACCTATTTTAGAGCAAGGATTTCTAACTGAATTAAAACAGACAAAAAAAAGAACACTGGAAAATACAACCGTTTCAATGAAATGGAGTATAAACGTACTCATCTCCTTGGCGTGAGACTCTCTGCAGGTCCTAGCCATCAGATTGGAACGAGGCCCTGTTACCGACAACATTTCAGCACCCTGGACAGCAACACAATAGCCTGGAGTTATCCAGCAGAGGCAGGAAAACAAGGACAAAAGACAGAGGAGGAGGTGAAGGAGGGCAGCAAGCCAGGGACATAAAAAAGGAAGAAGTGGGGGAAGAGAAGAATTCGGCTGCTGGAAGGCCATTCACACAGAATACAAAGAGCCAATGTCAACTTGGGTAGGACTTGAAGAGCAGAAAACAGAATTAGCATTAGAGTGGCTTGCAGAGTTCATCCATGTCGCACGCCTGGGAACGAGAGGAGGACAGGCCAAAAAGTGTAGAGGGGGATGACACAAACAGCAGTCATTTTCCAACAGCAGCTTGCTATCATGGAAAATCAGACCTCTTAATGCTGTGCAGCACATTTTCTTTTACTGCTCCTCGAAATGGTACCCCCACCATGAGAACAATTCTACTCAATGCAAAGTTCACAAAGTAGCCAAGTAGAACCCAAATAGCTGGCATTACATGTGGAGAAATGTTGTCAGCTCTCTGCATACTGCAGCCTGCCCTCTATTTCAAGTTTCCTTTTACTGCTTACTCTCAAGGGGCTACCTACTACTTCTAATTGCAACATTAATGACAGTTCTTCTCTCCTGCAAGATTAAAATGCTTAAGAAGGAGCAGTTGTTAAAAGAAAAAGCCACATTCTCTATTTACATACCTCCCTCAAGTCCAGCTGGTTTCTTTTCTGACAGTACAAGCAGCACTTAAGAGATATTTGGACAAACCCTTGACCCTGCTGAAGAAAAAACTGAACCTTGTAGTGACCCACACTGGGGATGGATTTTCAAGGAAGTGTTGAATGGCTAAGTTAGCCACAAAGGAGGTCCCACCTTGCAAAAGGTTCTTAAAAATAACTTAAAAAGGCAGCTTTGCTAGACAACTACAAAACACTGACATCTGGTTAAACTCTTAACATCCACATGATTGCTGGTGACCTGTTGAGACCTGGAGCTGGTTTACATTGACTTCTTTATGTGCAAGTTTCACCTATTTGCAATACCCAAAAAGAAATTTCCTGACACAAGATGTATAAGGTGAGAATCAGAAGATAATGTCTTCTAAACTGCCAAGAATGCAGTCCAACCCTAACTCTACCCCTGTGATTTGCCAGCCACCAGGTGATGTTATGAGGCTATAAAGTGAAAAGATGTTTAGAAAAAGAAGTCATCAAGTATATTGAGTCACAAAGGGAAAATAGAGGTCGCCTTCTTCTGCCACATTGCTACAAATCCTGTCCACCAAGCCCTCGAAGTGCATGGATGTTGATTTTAGGGATAAATCTAGTCGTGACCTCTAAAGAAGCGTTCCTTTATGTCTAAATTTGGTTGAAAATCTTTTCTGCACATTAGAAAGAATTAAATAAAGGCTAAAGTTGGTTCAAAACTTAAAGTCTGAGAGATACGTGCATCACATGTTGGTGTTTCAAATATACGAGCATGCGTCTCCAAACTAACATCCTTAATATATATATTGAGTGAGACAGTCTCAAGCAAATTTTACCATGAAATAGAAAGAATCATTTATATGTAGATATATATATAACAATATTCTATTTTTTAAAGCACCATTAGTACTGGTTTGTACATGATGAGTAGCTGTATGATGATTGCCATCTCAAAGACAAACAAAGGTTGATCAAATGCTGCATTTGTTTGCTCTACAAACACAGAAAATATAGCTAGGTATGATCTAAAAGTCTAAACCATCATGTCTGTAGAAAATTTAACCCAGTTTTCCCCTGCTCTAAAATCTGCCTGGTGTGCAGTACATGGCTAATTTGACTATCCACTATTTCTTTTTCAAGCTTTAATCTACAGAAAACTTCCCCATAGACACAATTCAAGGTTGAAAGAATTGATCCAAGCTTTGTTTTACAATGACAACTTTTCTCATTTCACTTTTCAACCATATTCAGTTCTTCAGCCCTCTGATATCAAGGTTATAATCCTGACTCTTTCAGTCAGGATTATAGTCTGACAGCCTTAGACATGATTAGCCATTTTTCCACTTCAGTACATCTGCAAGACAGCCAGCAAACCCGAACCCAGACCCAGAGCACTAAGAAACACATGTAGATCTTTGGGCTAAAACTGGTCAGACAGTCAAGATAATAAAAATAAAAAAATGTCTTAGGGGTCACTTGGACATGACTCGCCAACACCTCTGTAAACTCCCTGGACACGCAAATGATGACTGAGCAGAAGCCGACATTTACTGACATCTGCTGCTTGGTAGGAATGCAGCAAATATCTTTCAGCTGCAGGAGAAAAGGAAAAAAAAGAAAAAAGAAATCTCGTCAATCATTAGAGGGCCCATCACATTTCATTACAGACAGAGTGAGTGCGAGAGGAGGAGGAGGAGCTGCAGGCAGGCTCTATTTTCATTTTCTCTGGCTGTAACCACACACACAAACACACACACACACACACACACAGCAGTTGGCACAGCGTAACACCACATCCAAAAATAATCATGCACAGTGGAAACAAAATTCACTCCCAGCTCAGGATCTTGACAAAGTGCTTCAGTGAAAATTTAATTGCGCTGCTTTGCCGCACTGTATTGCTCACCTATAGCATACAATGTTGTCTAGAAGTTGTACAGCTCCAAAGACACATAGCAAAATAATATGGTCTTCCCTGGCAGGAACCAACATATAACTTCACACCCGGTCTTGAGTTCATTTTTTTCCTTTTTTTTCTTTTGAAACGGACAAATAAATCTTCTATTTTACATAAAGATTTCTTTAAAATACAGCACTTTGAAAAAGAAAAAAGGACATTTCCAGTTTGCAGAGAGCATCGTTGCTAAAATAGTTGAGTGCAAAGGCACTTTCTGGGATAAGTATTGTATGATTTCGCCATTTGTTGGGTGTTGAAAAGGTTTTCTTTGATGGTTTTAACACTCACCATTTATCTGTGTAGGCTAAATATATACAGGAATGTCAGTCCTCTTCTACAAAGAATAACTCTTTTTGTCTTTGTCACTGGGAAAATAAAATACAGTTTTTGTACACAGTCCTGCCCATTTTGGATACCTGCTGTCATCAAAGTCTTTTTCTTTTTTTTTTAGAATTTCCTTTTTCCAAAAATGAAGAAATAATTTATACCTTCCAGAAGAAAAAAATAGACCTGCATAATAATATACTTCTTATATTTCTTTTATACATCTTGGAAAGAAAAGCAAGAGAGAGAGAAAAAAAGATCATCAGAGGCTTCAGTTCACTTCCAGTCTGTCATGTAGGATTGAACACAGATAGATAAGATAGATATATAGAGAGGGCTATTATTACAGTAACAGCGTGATTATTACGAATGCGGCCGTTGTCACTATCTTACAGTTGGCTCATGGCAGTCTGTTTCTCCAGAACCTCCAGGTAGTCGGGCTCTGCTTTTAGCTTTCCAGGGAGCAGGAGTGGGTGCTCATTTTTAGAAGGGTGTTCGGGCCCAAAGTATTTCCTCGGGGTGCCATACAACACAGTTTTGTTCACCCTGTCCTGGTTGCTGATGTGCCTCCGTGCTGTGGCAGCCTCATAAGGGGGCACGATGCAAGGTCTCTTAGGCAGAGTGCAAAAGTTGTAGGTGAATGGAGGGATGCCTGCCGTTGTGGGGAGTTCTTTGTTGGGCCTTTCCCCTAAGTTCTGATACAACATCTCAGGAGGCTCCGGGGTGACCAAGCCACATGACGTTGGAGATTTATCCATAAAATCCACTGTGCTGATGGTGTAGGCCCCTGGGCTGCGGTGAAGGATGTCGTCCTTCTTTGTGTCCAGAGGCCCAAAGCTGAGCTCCTTCAGGTTGCGGTAATAAGCCACCTGTTCACCATCCTTCTGCATGTAAATGGGGTTTTGGCACATGGAGCCCACGGGTGGGGGAATGTAGTTATAAACGTGGCTTTCAGAGCTTTTGTCTTGGGTTGGTTCTGGAGCGTAGGAGCCATACTGCACTTGGAAAGAGTTGAGATCTAAGTTGTTAGCACCTGTGGGGATGTGTTCGACCCCTTTGCGCCGTTTTAGAACAAAAACAAAGAGGCCAGCGCCAAAGCAGACCGACAAGATGAAAACCACAAGGAGCCCAAGTATGAGGACTGAAAGGGGGACCTCGGGGTGTAACTCAGGGGTGTGGAGGCGGGATTCAGTGGGGCTGACTGAGCTGAAAGAAGAAGACGGGGAAGAAGTGGGAGAAGAAGAAGAGGAAGAGGGGGTGGGGGCTTCAGTGTGAGGGCTGCTTAATGTGGGAGCTTTCGTAGGGGGTGCCTGCTGCAGTGGGGGCACCTCGCTGGGCTCAGGGCAGATGGCCTCATTGCGAAGGGAGCGCAGTAGGCGCCCCGCATGCTTTGAGGGGGAATCACAGGTTATTTCATTAACCACCACGCTGGTACTGGACAGCTCCATCCAGTTTTTGAGGGCGACGATGTCACAGGTGCAGTCCCAGGGGTTCTCCTGCAGGTCGATCTGAATGAATGCAGACAGCTGGTCTAGAACACCGCGAACTGGAAGGTAGGAGAAATGATTATTCCGCAGGTTGAGTCTTGTTAGCATGGTGCCCCCGAACACATTGTCAGGGAGGGATCGCAGCAGGTTGTTGTTGAGAAACAGCAGCTGAAGGTTGTGAAGTGAGTTAAATGTTTGTGGTAAAATTTCCTTGATGATGTTATATTCCAAATAGAGATACTGGAGAGACTGCAGACCAGCAAAGAGAGACTGAGAGAGTGATTCAATATAATTCCCATTCAGATATAACCGTCTGAGGTTTGTGAGATTCTCAAAAGCTCCTTCATGAATCACTGCTATCCTGTTATTCCCTAAATGCAGCAGCTCCAGCGAGCTGTACTCAGTCAGATCAGTTCTGTAAATCATTTGTAAATAGTTGCCAGTGAGGTGGAGTTTCTTTGGGTAGGAGGGCTTGGGGTGAAGCTCAGTAATGTTGTGTAACTTCCGCTCTTGGCAATTGATGTTCAGTCCACTCTCTGGATTTTGTGACGTGCAAACGCACACACTGGGACACAGCATGGGCACAGGGGAGCGTGTTTGGTAAACCATTATGGGCCCAAAGACGTGTTTGTCCTTTGAGAGGCGAGGGGTGGGTCTGTAGCGCACTTTGGGAGGGCGAGAAGCTTTTGGGGCTCGGGTGGGGGTGTTAATACCAGGGTGGTAGGTCGGGGCCAGGGCCCCTGGAAAATGAGAGTCGGAGGCAGGGTGAACACGCTCCCCTGCGTTCCTGCGGGGGCACAGATCCTGCTTTATGAGCTGTGTGATGTCTTTGCCGTGCAGCCTGAATGGCGTCTCACACACTATGTCCCCCACAAACACAGAGATGGTGTCCAGCCAGGATTTGAGGGGGATTAGATCACAGGTGCAGTTCCACGGGTTCTCCTCTAGCTGAATCTCCATGATGCCACCTATGTGCTCCAGGACCCCCGCAAAGGGCAGCATCTTCAGTCGGTTACCACGTAAATCCAAATGCGTGAGGAGCACAAAGCGGAAGATATTAGGAGGCAGAGACAACAGCAGGTTGTCGTTGAGGATCAACACTTTGAGCTTGTTCAGTTTACTGAAAGCGCCAGGCTCGATGGCACTGATATAATTATAATCTGCCTGTAAATACTCCAAACTCTCCAATCCTGTAAACGTGTCCTCTTTAATCACCTCCAAGTTATTGTTGTTCAAGTGGAGCCGCTTCAGGAAGCGGAGCCCGTTAAAAGCACCTGGTCGGATCTCCTGCAAGCCATTATTTCCAAGATGCAGCGAGGTGACATTGCCGTAATTGACGAACTCATTTGCGCTGAGCCGTGACAGGAAGTTTCCGTTCAGAAAAAGCTGGGAGATTTTATTGGGAGGCGCCTGAAACTGGCTGACGGTGGTAAATCCTTTATTCTCGCAGTTGATGTTCAGGATGTTCTCTCGCTCTTCGCAGACGCAGCGCGTCTTGCAGATATCTTTGGAGGCTGAAGTTTTGCGGCTCTCCGTTTCGGACGGTGACAGGCTGGTGACCGTGAGGACGCTCAGCAAGAGGACGCCGCTCAGCATTTTTACAGCCAGGAAAGGTCGCTGAAATATAGATCCAGCATTTAAGTTTGCTGCACGAGCCTGGGATGGAAGATATGGGGGTGGGGAAAAAAAGAAAAAAAACTGGGAGTGAGTCCTCACTGTAGGGAGAGAGGGGAGAAAAAAGGAGGTAGAGGCGCTCACACGGACACAAACAGGCGCTCATACAAGCTCAGAGGCGCGCGGGGGAAAAGGCGCACCGCTGTTATTTGGTATAAAAAATGGGACCGTGACGCACAGGGGATGCGCAAATCTTTCCATTGACCTTCACAATGATTTCCAAAAACTGTTTTAAATCCCTCACAAATGTAATCTATCCTTGACAAGCAAAAGATACAAACCACCGCGAATCGCCGGGATCCTGCTTGTTGGATGAACTTGGCACATTGTCAGAGGCAGAGAAAAAAAAGCCACTTACTGCAACCCTCTTTTTCCTTTAAGAGAGCTCCGATTTATTCAGCGGTTTCACGCAGATCAGCAGCAGCTGCAGCCAAATATTCACAGGGAGACAGTGGCCGCGAAACGCTGCCTCGTTTCCACTCCACGCAGAAGAGGCGCTCCATTATAGTCCAGGCAGGAAAAAGCACTTAAAAAAAAAGATCCATAAAAATTGCGCAAAGATGCACCATGACGCACTACTGGCCGTCCTTATAACCTTCTTTCTTTTTCTTCGTTTTCCCTTTTAAAGAAAAGAGGAGGGCAAAAGTGAGTTCGCAGAAAGAAAACAGGAGAAAAAACAGCGCTGTGATTGAAAGAGAAGTACAGGAGAGAAATATTCCCGGAGCTGAGACATAACTACAGCCTGTGCTGTCCTCCTCCTCCGCTCTGCACACTGAGAGCAGCACTGAGCGTCTGCTGCTGCTGCTGCCCGACTGCGTTCGTGTGTGTTTGAGAGAGAGAGGAAGGAACCCATGGGGCCGTTACGTCACCTACACAGTCAACACACACACACACGGGCTGAGAAGGAAACCAGCAGCCCGCAAAACGATACGTCTTTTTTATTGACTCCGACCGCATAGCAAACTTATCTTTTCCAAAAGTGAATGCGAATTCTACTCCTGTCTCTGCAAACAAGGAGAAAATTTTAGCTAGAAATAAGGGATGCTATAAGTTTATCAGTGTGTGTGTGGTTTTAGAAATGGAAGTTGGGGGGGTCTGCTCTCTAAAGCTTAAGATTACTTTTCAAAGTAAGTTCAAACTGGAAGCTGTTACACAATATCACTTAAAAGCCACAATTGTAACAATTTAAAGTGCATTCAGCACATTCTTACCCGTACTGCAGAAAATACAAATGCAATGACGGTGTATTGCATTTGTAATACACGGTGTAATACGGTGTACACTTTTTGCACGTTTTGCAGGTGCAAAACGTGCAAAAAGTGTAAATGGAGTAATACAGAAACTGAATTACAGAAATCATTTTGTCTATCGCGAGAAGATTCGTTTGTAGCTTTCTTTTTTGAAGATATGTATATGTTACCCATGAGACCACTAGGAGGCAGGAAAGGCCTCTTTACAATCTCCATGTGTCTCATGATTTTCTCACTGTTACTTTTCTTTTGTCGTATGTCGCGTTCATGTTCACACACCCCTTTACTGTACAGAGATGCTATTAATGTCAGGAAGAAGTAAACTCAGATAAAAATTGAAATTATTCAAATTAACAGAGCCCATTAGAGATTAATATAAAACATTTAAAGGAACAATTTTTAATCAGAGTACAGCGTCAAGCAAGTGAAACTTCTGGGATATTGATCTGTTCAGTTATATCATAGAGGGACTATTAATCAGTTTCAGTTGCTTTGGTGTTAATGAAATTAACACCAATTAACATAAAATAAACTTAACGAACAACTGCCAAAACAGGAATGCTTTTACAGGTGGGGACCACTGCCGTTCTTTATTCCCCTTCTTTTCTGACAGTTTTTTTTTTAACTCTGGGAGTGCTGAACATGGCCATAGAATGTCCTTAACCCATCAGCAGGACCTTTGTCTGCTCCTTTGTTTCATTTTTGTTCATCCTGTTCCTGTTGGCACAGACTTCCCGAGAGCCCTAGGTCTCCCAGTGGGCCCTGTACTCACTGCCTGGCATTGTGGAGTCTGACTGGCATTTGCCATAGAATACCTGAATTGGCAAGTCCACCACTGGAGTCCTGTGCTTTTCATACATGAGAGCAGGTTTACCCTGAGCACATGTGATAGATGTGAAATGTTTTCGAAAAGCCATGGAGAAGGTTATGCTGCCTTTAATATCATGCACCATGTCTGGTTTCGTGGTTGGTCAGGGATGGTCTGGGGAGGCATATCCATGAAGGGATGCACAGACCTCTGTACACTGTTAAAAAAAACATCTTAAAACAACGGTAATATTCCGGCAGCTGGGGCGCCTTTTCCAAGTGCTTTTAGACATTAAACGCGATCAAACAATGAAATTACCTATAAACAAGGTCACTGAATGTGGAAATATGAATCATAATACATAAATGTAGAGAATATACAGTTAACAGTTGGTTTACGTAATAATTGATTGCATGCCCTGGGACAGACTGACAGAGACGAGGCTGCCATATCGCACCATCGGCCCCTTTGGCTATCACTAGTAGGCGGTAGGTGAAGAGTCTTGACCATGGACACAACGACGGAGAGTGTCGGAGCCAGGGTGCGAACCGGCAATCTTCTGATCACATGGCAAAATGCCAACTCATGAGCCACGAACGGCCTAACTAGCAGCGACAATAATACTTATGTGATGTAACACAAGCTTATAGGGATCATGTTATATACTTTTCCATAGCATTACATTTGAATTCAACAGTTCAATCTTTCAAATAACGGACAGATATTTGTGAAATCATGATACATTTGTGAATGTATTTTAACAATCTAAATATGCATATGTACAGACAGATACATTTAATAATCATGACAATTATGTTGTATTACATTGATTACATTACAGTGATTTAGAATAGAATTCAACTTTATTGTCATTGCACATGCACAGGTACAGGGCAACGAAATGCAGTTTGCATCCATCCAGAAGTGCTTTAGTGATATAGATATATTACAATATATATTAACAATAATATAGATATGTGAGTATATTACAGAAATGGGTCTATTATGGTATGTTATAATGTACACGGTATGAAGTATGTTGTGAATATTCTATAACTATAAGTATGTACAGGCTGTAGTGAGTACAAGATATGAACAGGATATAAATATGAAAAACTATACAGAATATGAAATAAATAACTTTACAGAATCTGAGATACACAGCTATACAGAAATGGGAACTATGCAAGTTGTAAACAGTTGTAGGATTAAAGATTATCGAATGTACAGAATGATTATTTACACAGAGCTATACAGTAGTGCAGTTAAGATAAGTGAGGGTGTAGATAGTTTCTACAGAGGCTATATAAAGTGCTAGTGGTTGTGAGTGGTGGTTCAGTCCATGTTATTATTGTGTGTTTGAGGGTACAGTTGTCCATTGTGGGTGTGTGTATGTTCAGTCCATGAGTTTAACGTGGGTCAGATGTCAGGAGGCAGAGTTCAGGAGTCTGACAGCTGTGGGGAAGAAGCTGTTCCGGTACCTGGTGGTCTTAGATTTAACGTTAATTTACATTCAAAATGTGAAGTCAAAGTCTATTTACGTAACTTTAATGATATTCTAGAAGAACAGAACATTACTGTGAAATGCACAGTAAAATACCTTCATATTAGGGTTTTTTCCTACTGTCACAGCCATACCCGCGACCTTGTTGTTAGTTCACATTCATTGGCCGATGCGTAGCGTCATGTTATTTATATTAATTGCAATTCCTACCTCTACATTTCTTTTTCAAATTATGTAATTAGCACAGCGTGTCCGAGCAATGTTTTACATTGTGGCATGCAGAGAAATCTTAACAAAGAAGCTCACAGAGAGAGATTGAGCTTGTTATTTAACCCCAAGCTGGTAGGGGGAGCTCTTTATTAAAACACTTGTGGTGCTACAATATGCCTCAAGGTTCAACAACAGCACAACAGAAGTCACTCATGGTACAGCACTCTCTCTACAAAACAACAACTGTCAGTGACGCTGCACCACGGCGTAAACACAACATTCAAGATAACAGTTAAACGTAACGTAACCATAAACAATAAAACAAGAACATCTAAACAGCAACACATGCCCCAAGGCATGATGGGAGACATTTCTGGATGTATTTTTACGATCTAAATATGCATATGTACAACAAAATATATTTAACAAACAAGTAAAATGTGTTTTATTACATTTACAGTGATGTTATGTTATTTTACATTTGACGTGTCAGATCACAGTCTACTTATGTAAATGTAATGCTATTCTAGAAAAACAGTACACATCTGTAAAATACACAGTAAAATCATTTGACATTACTATTTTTTGGGACAGTGTAGGTAACAGCATCCTGATTGTTAATAGGTATCAGGATGAAATCCTTAGACTCACTGTCAGACCATTGCTGGTGCAGTGAGTTCTGGGTTCTTGCTGACGCGCACCAATTTCGGGATTCATGTGACAAGAGTATTCAGACAATTCCTGGAGGATGTAGGAGTTGATAGCACTAATTGGCACCCATGCTCAACTGACTTAAATCCATCAGAACACCCCTGGGACATTATGTTTCCGTCTATCCAATGTCGCCAGGTTGTACCTCAGACTGTCCAGACTGTGAGCCTTGTTCCAGATCTGGAAGGAAATCTCACCATCTGTTGGCTTATTCGGATCATGCACTGTTGTCAGGCATGCACAGAAGCATGTTGGGGCCATACAAACTACTTAGTTTTATTTCTACATAATGATGTGACATCCTTTTGTTCCTAACACATTACAAAGTCACATCAGTATAGATTCCAGTAGGATTTTTCCCCATTGAGATCTGATGTGTTTTCAAAGTGTTCCTTTAATTATGCTAAACAGTGTAATAGTACATTATATGCACCCATATGTTGCTCTATTCTTTTCATTCATCAAGTAGTTGTGAAGTACAGTAACATAAAACTTGCTTCCCCAAATCCTTCAAGCACTTTCATGTTAGAAAAACTAGCTTATGCCTTTCAGGCTAAAATGGCTTTTCACTGGAGCTTTACGCTCTGACGTACCAGCATTGTACCGTTTGCAGAGTGTACTTATTTGTACTCCTGTGGTTTGTTCCTTAATGGAGATCAGTCTGGAACTTCTGGTGAGAAATCTTTACTTCAGTGTTATGTACTTTCATTTATACAGCGCTTCAGACTACAAGACATATTCTTAGCATAAATTCATAGAGCACTTTATTTACTTCACATCTGTGGTTAAAGTAGAATGATCAGTTAAGCTAACATGCATATGTTTGGCACGCACAAGAAGAACATGCAAACTCTACACACAAAGGCCCAGCTGAGATTTTTGCTATCGGGCAACAGTCCACCACTGAGAAAATAATTTGCCTTTTAAAGAAAGATGCAAAATTAGGTACAAGTTATGGATTTTATGCAAATATACTTTTTTAGCAGTAGTCAACCTGAGGTCCAAGCAGCTCGAGCTGATGGCTTTTGATGTCATTGTCTTTGTGTTTTGAAACCAAAGGGTGGATCTGTCTAAGAACCCGACAAACATGTCACCATCATAGAATAGCAATATGTCAGTCACAAGGTAGACTTTGAAGCTATGTCCATCTTTCATATGCAGTTCATCTGAAAGATTGAAAATATTAGGTGGACAGGATAGTTAACATTAGATCAAACCCAGTCAGTTTGTTTTTTTTATTTTTTGCTTAAAATTTTCTTTCTTTCACACAAAGAAATTAAATCTTCTTTTGATTTGAACCTAAATAGAGAAGGCCATCTTTAGATGACCTCAGGTTAAAGGTGCATAATTGGTACTCCTGTATAGAACTTGGAGCAACACCATGGCATGACTGATATGCGATTTGTGAAGGGTTATCTAACTCATTCCTGTGAAAGTAGAGTCAGGAAGGGAGTGATGTGGGAGCTGTGGTGAAGCCTGCAGGCAGCATTCTCAGCTGGTGCAGTGGCCTTACTGCAGCCTGCCTGAGGACTGTGACAGCAGGCCAGGCGTGAAGACACAAAGGTGAGGATGATTTTCTCCATGTCTGAGTCTGACAGGACTGGTCCAGCTTTGGTTATGTTCCATGAATTGGAAAAAAAAAGAGCATCGGCTGTAAAGACAGCTGCTGTAGAAGCGGTAGGCTATTTCACAAGTATATTTTTAAAGTTAATCCTCACTGAGACCCACCTGCAATCTAAATATATCACCTAATAGCATCAGTGAGGAAAATGATGATAGAGAGTGATGCACATAATGATGACTGTGAGCCAGCCTTTTCTTTGTTTATTTTTTTACTGAGAATGATAGCCACCTCACATTTTGGCTATGATTGATGGGGTGAAGGGAGTGCTGGGTAGAAAAGCCTGCAGGTTTCACCATGAGACCAGGTGGGTATATATTGTCAGTGCTTCTCCACAGCACATTTGTCAACTCAATCACAGGCCACTGAAGACAGCTGTACCCGAAGCGTGAATGTGTGGGTGTGTTGGAGAGAGAAAACGAAAGCAAAGGGCAAAGCAGGGTAAACTATGGTAACACTAGAGAGCCTGCAGAAATCTTTGTGAATGGGCAAATAATAAACCTAAATAGGAATATTATGGGTCTAATTTCATCAGCATTTCAAATTGTAGAATTAATTTGATGAAATCACTGCAATTAATTTAATCAGGTGAGACTTAAAGAGCAATTAAATTGTTTTTAACCCAGTATGCCCATCAATAAAAAGCTAAACAATATCGAAGCAGTTCTTACATCAGGATGTAATTTCTTCTGCCTTAATCGCCACCTTACCATATGGCGGGGTTTGTGTGCCCTTATGATCCAAGGAGCTGTATTATCAGGGGCAATTTGGACTTGATAGGGTCTCCCTGCTATTTGTCTGACCTGTTTGAGATGTCAGACAGATAGCATTTTGGAAAGCACCCATGAACAGAAAGCAAACAAGGGATAAAGTTATCCTGCTGAGAGGGGGACTCAAGGGGAAAACCAGGCGGCCAGACATTAGTACATGGGCCCCAGCAGCTTGAATTAATAACTTGGGCCCACCACCCAGTGCTATAGGGGTTGGGTGCCAGTAGACACAGACCCTGGTGATCCAATTGCTAACTGTCAAGGTTGCCTTTAGGGTGCGAGTTTGAGAGATCCTGGCTAAATATAGTCGAAATCGCAATGCAGAGCTTGAGATCTGAAACCAATCTTCTGGTGAGGGGCAAAAACTGGAGCTGACCTGGAGGAAAGGCATTGGGTATACTTGTATCCCATTGCACATTGGTCACAATGAAGCTGAAGGTGAATGAAGTTCAGTAAGGTTGCATGGATGTGATGCACCACCCAAAATGTTGTCAATAGGGGGTCAGGAACCCCACATGTAAAATAGGGTACTCCTCCAGTAGCAACTCAGTAGACAACAATCACTTTATTAAATAGTGGTTGTGAAAAAAAGCATTCATATTTGTGTGCTCTCCATAAAAAAAAGAGAAACAATAGTTAGCACTGGACATTGGGATGACTGGTTCCATAAATCATCTTCTGAACATTTACCCAGGAGTCTAGGGTTCATGCACGGTGTGGAACTTTGGAGTTTTTTTGAGTTTTATTTTCAGTTGGTGTGTGGTTAGTTATATACGGTGGCTGGGAAGTGCAAATCGCAACAAATTAAAAAACCCCCACAACAAATAACAAAACCCCACAACAAAATACAAAAACCCACAACAAAATACAAAAAAGCCCACAACCAATTACAAAAAGCCCACAACAAATTACAAAAAGCCCACAACAACATACAAAAAGCCCACAAC
>NW_005187509.1:172520-174221 GCF_000239375.1 Pundamilia nyererei
TACAAAAAGCCCACAACAAAATACAAAAAGCCCACAACCAATTACAAAAAGCCCACAACAAAATACAAAAAGCCCACAACAAATTACAAAACCCCCACAACAAAATACAAAAACCCCACAACAAATTAAAAATCCTTGACGGAAAGGGATTGTCTGAAATCCTGGAAGTGACACAACGATTAGCCTAATAGGGCTTTGGAGTGTGATGTCACGGGGGTGGGCGTGGAAAGGATTTTGGCCCGATCCACCATTTTGGGGGTCTAAGTTAAAAAGGAGCGAAAGCATAGTCATAGTTCGTTCTTGCTGTGTGGTCCGCTGCAATGTTCGATCGCACGACCGGCAAGGGAATAAGCTTGAAAAGGGTTTATCTTTTCATTCTTTCCCAACCTGGAAGCGACATGAGGCAGCTCGTGTATCGATGTTACCAAACGAAGGCGTCTAGCCTGGATAACAGCTGTGAGAGGAGCTGATATCCTGTTCTCTTCCATCTCCAAATATCTGTTGGTGCTCCAGACATTTTCATTCCGGTAAGTTCTAAATATGTTCATATCACTCTTTATAGCCTATTAGTTTTATTTTTGATGCACTCTGAGGTCATAGCAAATTAGAAAAAAACATCCTACTGAGTGATTTTGCAGAACTACCTTCTATTTATAGACTTGCTAATTATTTGGCATTATTTTGCAGGCAAACCAGCCTATGACAAGGATGACATCGTGACTGGGTTCCAGCGCTACACAAGGGACCTGCTTCAAACATACCACCATGCCAATCAGATTACTTCTTCCATGTGAGGGTGAAGAGGTGACCCTTCTGGATAAGATGGTGAAGGTTTGCTGCCGTTTTGGTGAACAGTGTGATAATAAAACCAGGGAAAAATGAAACCTGCTCCTGTTAAATATTCTTAAGTCTTGTGCTGTATAAATAGCGGTAATTTTTCAAAAGATAAATTGAAGTAATTGATAGTAAATAAAGTAACGTTAGTAGTGGGTGATATCGTGTAAATGCTGTCATGATTTTGTGTAAACATTTTGTCTATAAAGTGGTTTTAATAAAAAAATTAAAAAAGAGCAAAAATTAGTTTGTTTCTTTATTCAACTTTTGAACAGTGGTACTCAGTCAGTACATATTCAGTAAATGCAAATTATTTACATGGCAGTGCACTTCAGGCATAAATCTAGACCCTAGATAAAACATTATGGGTCATTCCCACAACCCACAGCTTTACTGTGCTCCAGCAAAGATTCCAATAGCAGTGACAACTCCTCCACATTAGCAGCTGGGATTTTTCGTTTTTGGGGACGGCTCCTTTTACCTTTCAATACGGATGGTCTGTTTATGTTTTGATCCAGAGCCGTTTTTGGGCAGTTGAAGAGGAGAAGTCTATCTTATGGCCAACCTCTGGCTGTATCTTGGTCATATTACCCAGCAAAACCCAGTATGCATCTGTAACAGTCCTTGTGCCACAGATCTGCACTGTTGCTTCTACATTAAACAGAAGAGCAGCGACATGGGTGCAGGTCTCTGCGACTCCGGCCATACAGGTGCAGTGGGCGGCTTCAACCTTCCCTGTGATGCTCACAATGACCCATGGCTGCAATGCTGCTTCATTCAGTCTTTGAGAGTGCAGTACCTGAAACATACAAAGTTAATTTAAAGACAAGGACTCTAATGAGCCAAGGCCGACATAAATGTGTTTTA
>NW_005187509.1:202949-209212 GCF_000239375.1 Pundamilia nyererei
ATTACTGCTAAAGGAGGCTGAGGAGTAACTAAACATCTGACACAATGAGCAAGAAAGTGCAGGAGGGACAGGTGAAGTAGCCATGGTGCTAACGAGTCGGCTACGATTTAAGCTAAGCTAGTGAAACTGTACAGAGACAATGAGTGAATACTTTGGCTATAAATTAGGCAGTGAGTACACAGAAAGTGTGCTTCGGATGAAGCACGTGAAGATTATACTATGAAAAAAGAAAGAATTAAAAAGTTTTTAATTAAATTGTTAAGCAGATAAGCTACTCAGAAGCACCACTGTGTTTGAGCAGGAACAGGAAGTGATACTCTACCACACCAAGTGACACCAAAGCTGTGTCCCAAAATGTCTGCTGCATCCTTCGGAGGACCCGGCCTTCGCGGTCTACGTGGGCTGGGTCCTTCTAAGACCAAGAAGGCCAGAAGTGCGAGGCTGTGAAATGGGACGGTCTAGCCTTCAGATTTGCGTCACCGCTGTGTCGGGGGAGTTTAATAAACTCGGCCGTCTGCTCCTTGCTATCTAAAATATAACAGGACACTGGCGTAAATTCTCGACCGTCTCACACTTCTGTTTAATCAGTTTTCTGTTTAACGTTTATTCAGCTGTGTGAAAATCCCGGAGTGATGCATCGTCACCACATTTGCTTGTTTCTTTTTTTCACAAATCCCCCAAAACTCTTGAAACCATGACATTTACAGGGAGGGGAAGGGTAAGAAAATCAAGACCAGGTTTTTGTTAGGAATCATTTTATATTATTATCAAATCCAGTTTGAAGGGGATGTCCTCTTTCAGACTGACAAAACCTCCTTCCGCTGTACACAAGGGCTTAATTCAATTCAGTTATATTTATGTAGCACCAATTCACAACAGCAGTCACCTCAAGGTGGTGTGTATTGTAAGGTAAAGACCCTAGAATATTAGAAGGAAACACCAACAATAATATGACCCCGTGTGAGCAAACATTTGGCAACAGTGGGAAGGAAAATTTCTCTTTTAACAGGAAGAAACTGTAGAAGCCAAATCTGGCACAGGGAGGGGCAGTCATTCACCGCAACAAGTTGAGGGTGAAAGGAAAGAGAGCAGAGAAAGGATATAGGAGCCACAGTAATCACAGTAATAAATACAGTAATCTTGAAATGAGATGAGTTAAGGAAAAACATTCAGTGATATCACACAGGGCAAAACTCCCACTCAGACAGCCAGCTGTCATCTGATCTGGGGGTTAGGGTCAGAGAAAACCACCGTGACTCACTGAATGGTTTAATGGAAATGATGTGAATCATATGCTGTGGGTTTCAAAGTCACCTGTTCCGTTAAACTGAAAACATATGAGATACTTGTGATGTACTGTCTCTCCAGTAATAAAAACTGAAGCACCAGTAAAAAACTGAACATATCCATAATCATAAAAAAACACCTTGTGTTTTTCTTCTTCTGTTTTTTAAATCCATAATTTAATTATTGAAGAGATATATTGTGTTTTGAATTTGTTGTACAATTCAATGCATTTAAATTGAAACTGCTACTCCTGCTCACCCATTGAAAAAGCTTGTAATTGTCTGCCTAAGCTGTAGTTTCAGCAGTGCTCCCGCATGATGCGAGAGCTAATAAATTGTAACGAGACAGAGTGCTGTGGTGACAGAATCATATTTTTCTTTTGGTCCCAGGCTGAATTTCATTTGGATCCCTGGCTAGAAGCAGTTTAAGAGCCCTTTGAGTGATTTTTTTCTGACTTTTATAACACATTTGTGAAAGGACATGTTGGACCATCTAGCTGTAAAACTGCACTTTGGTTCTTAAGCTTAATTCATTATTGCCGGAAAATGTTCAAGATGAGAGCAGCGGCACGCTCCGTGTGGCAGAGCAGCCGCAATGTGTGCTTAGAAAACAGACAAGCACAAAGCTAATACAATTTGTAGTGTTTTCACACAGGTGGGAAAATGAAATGTCCAAATCCAAAAAACAAAGGAAATAAAGAGTGGAGATAGAAATGGTGAGGACAGAGAAAGAAGTTGACGTGAAAGCAGATCTTTTGTAATAAAACGTTGAATAATAAATAGCTACAACAGCTCCTTTTCTAATTAAATGGCCTGTATTTATATAGCGCTTTACTAGTCCCTAAGGACCCCAAAGCGCTTTACATATCCAGTCATCCACCCATTCACACACTGGTGATAGCAAGCTACATTGTAGCCACAGCCACCCTGGGGCGCACTGACAGAGGCAAGGCTGCCGGACACTGGCGCCACCGGGCCCTCTGACCACCACCAGTAGGCAACGGGTGAAGTGTCTTGCCCAAGGACGCAACGACCGAGACTGTCCAAGCCGGGGCTCGAACCGGCAACCTTCCGATTACAAGGCGAGCTCCCAACTCTTGAGCCACGATTAAACATCACACGGGTGTACAATAGAGAAACTCTAAAGTGATTCTCATTAATATTATTTATATATCGTAAACTTATGTCGATATATAAGTAACTGCTGAAATGTAAAGCTCTGGGAGTCATTTAATCCCCCCCAGAGGAGATATTCTCAAGGGATCGTTAAATGGTTCCATTAAAACCGTACCCACACTTATAATCCTAATGATCCATGTCATTATTTGGATGGTTTAAAATACTTAATTTGGTTAGTTAACCATTGCAAAAAAAAAGTCAATTTCCTAAATCCTTTAATTTTGAAAAGACTATACTGGGCTTCACAAATGTATGAGTGAGAAAGAAATATAATGGAGTCTGTTCCAGCGAACCACAAGATCACCTCACATTTATCACCTCACATATGTAAAACCTGGTGAAAACTACAGTGTCTTATTTTGAGCTGTCCTAGATGAGAAGTATAGACAAGTTAGAGACCCCATGCAATCACTAGTCACTAGGGAAAAATGTGTAACCGGTTGAGTGGAATGGTTGAGAAACTGTAAAGAGTGAGATGCAAACCAGCTTCAGAGTGAAACGTGCACATTTTGAAATGTTTTGATTTCAGTGATAAGGTACAGCTTTTAATTTGAATGGTCTCCATTTCTGGTTCGTGTTGCAGTCACTATGTCACTATGAAGTCACTATGTGGTTATTGAGTGCAGACAAGTCAGCATCTTACATGCAAAAAACAGGCATTCTTACCAATAAGCTAGAGATGTTGCAAGACGAAGACTTATAACAGGGTTTTGGTGCAGCAGGCTCATTGTCATTAGTTTCACACACAACGTCCAGGAACTGCTCACCAAGTGGTCTGCAAGCGCACATTTCTCCCTTATGACCAGAACCTACGCACATATCTCCAACTGCTCTCTAGGCCTGTGTGACTGATGCTACACTGTCAACACAACATTTTTCATTGTGCATTGTGGGTTTCTGTTCAGAAGAAACCAGTTTCACTGGTCTGGCCAAATTTAGATCAAAGTTGGCTGGATGTGGTCCAGTATGTAAAATGAGTTTGACATCCCTGTCTTAAATGACCTGGAACAAAGGGAAATTTGCCTCATCATCTGACTCTGTCGCTAAAATGTTTAAATGGTTTTTAATGCTTCACTTAAGTTGATAGCAAGGGATATAAAGTATTTGTGTCACTGAAGTGATTATCACCTGGCACTGACACTAGAGCGGCAGCAGCTTGCAACAGATATTTTTCATTTTCATTAAAGAAATATGGAAATATTTTTAAAGATGAATAGTTGTATTGAAGTGTTTTTTATTCCACTAAACAACAACAACAAAAGAAAACTACTGTTCATAGTGGCAGAAATCTTGGTGCTGTTTTTTTTTCCACATTGCTGACTGTTTCATATGAGATCACCCTTTTCAGATGTGTCTGAATGATTGCAGATAAAATAGGTAGAAAAATGTGTTTACAGAGGAGAGCTATTTGAATGGAATGCATTTCAGTTTTATTGAAGCTTGACTCAATAAGATAATTTCAGCCTGCAAGTCGGTGAAGTACACATAAAAGTACTGACAGAGAACTTTATTTAAAAATATATAGGAAGACATATAGTTCTGTCTGTGTTAGTCCAGACTAATGGCATCTCTGAGCAGACTGCAAATCTAATCCTTGAGAGTCATTGTAGATGGGTGGCTATGCTTACTGGCTTTTCAGTGTCAATTTATCAGTCTACACTATTGTGGCACAATGTGTTGATGCATCAGTGTCCCCACCAGCCCACATCCAGCAAACACAAGGTCAAATGTGTGTTTTTCCTTCTGTGCTGTGTCACGTTAGGCTGAAGAGGTGCAGCAGGGAGGGGACGTGTGATTATGTGTGGTAGGTGAGGCACAGCTGGCAATAAATGACCTTTATTCATGTCTGGTTTCATATGTTTGCTCAGATCAGAAGGATACGCGATACATGAAGGATGTGCAAAAGTGAATATAATGTGAACACCTACTCACACATAAGGCTGTCTGGCATCGGAGCTGTTTGTAGATGATTTAAGCTGTAAGACAGCACCTGCAGGAGGACATCCTTCACTGAATATTTCTTATTGAAATCTGCAGTCATGAATCACCTTTATCTTGGAGAGTTTGAGAGTTCTAGCCCCAGCTGTGCAGCATCCAAAGAATTTCAACAATAACCGAAAACACAAGCGAAATATTTCTGAACTGATGGTGAGCTCTGAGAAACAAACACAGCATTTTTTTTTTGTTAGCAGCTTTGGTTAAAAGGTTATAGACAGTGCATGATGTATTGTAATTGACTGATTGATTGATTCTATGTGCCACAGGCACACAGCCAGTCAGCGGGAGCTAGAATTCTGGGTGGGTTGTAGGCGACTTACTTCACTCAGTGTCATGCAAGTTTTATATAAAATAATATATAAAATATATAAATATATGATTTGTCTGGATTCTCCATCCATTAAAGTGAAACTACCATGAGAGTAAAAACTGAACAAAACATACAAATTCAGCAGGGGATGAAATAATCATTTCCCTCACTGTACATATAGAGCAGTAAATGAGCTCCAGACTCAGCTTCTTACTGAACGCACTGCTGTTTGCATTCTCTGATTGTAGGCTCATAGTTTCGTAAGTTTCTTCTTCATCCAAGAATGAAGACCAGCCTTCCTTTTACTTGGCATCATATCATTATTAATGGTATTATACATTTCTATTGTTTTTTTTCTTGTGATTATTTGTACCTTTCATTCATTTTGTTGTACAGAGCTTTAGGCTAGTACTTTCCCAGGTTATTTCATGGATATGAAATAAGAAAAATGTCAAAAATCTTCATGATGTTCTCAAAAAAATATCACAACTAATCCAGATAACCTTCTGCATCTTCATTGTCCCAAATCATATATGATGTGGAGAGAAATTTCAGCCTTGGCAGTAGCGAATTCTTTTTTTCTGTACAAAAAGAGCTCCAGTTTATTATTACAGGGCTCCGTTGATTACAAGCACCTTCAGCAAAAAAAAAAGTTTCTTCCAATCAGCTGAGCTAAAATGTTTCCCACTGACACCCAAAATTACAGCATCTATGTAGCTCATTTTCCTAACCAAGCCATCCACCCCCCAAAGAGTGAAATTTTGTGATGTAATTAACAAATTTGAATAGAATGGCAAAGATGTTTTTTCCACAGAAATATTGTACAAGGGAGATTTTATATTACTGTTATTTCTTTCCAGCCAAGGCCTTTGTACCAGATCCCACCCCAGATTTGATATAAGTGCATGTCCATGTATGTCATGTCATGTTGTAAGATCTCTAAAACAAAAAAAAATAAAATACATTTTTAATAGTTTTCTGACTCTACTCATGGCATGAGTGGAAGAGAAAAGATGGTTGTATATACATGTAGATGATGAGTGAGGGTGTTAATAAAATTATATGGTGAATGCTCTCCAGACACCAACAAATACTTGTTTAATGTATATGCTAATTCTGATAATCTTGTTATGTATTACCACCCTTTGCCAAATACAGGCATACTTTGATTAACTGCTGCATGTGGGGTGACAGTGCTAAATTTGTTGGCCAAACATTTTACAGCATTCCCCCTCAACCCTTAATATCACAGCTCTGATCTTTGCATTGCTCTGAGAAACATTCTGTCACAACATATTTTGTTCACACCTGCATGCTTTTAGAGTAAAAGTTAAAATGAGAAAATATATGAGGAGACACACTTTTCGTTAAGTCTTTTAGACACATTCTTTTTTTTTTTTTTTTTTTTTTGCCTGTCCCGTTTGGCTCTTTTGCCATCAGAATTGTTGTCTAAAGGCAAAGAAAGATGCCCAATGGATTTACTTTACCAA
>NW_005187509.1:209690-211268 GCF_000239375.1 Pundamilia nyererei
TTTTTTAAAAGGTTCCTTCATGTAATGATCTGCTAGAGGGTGTGTGGGGGGGGCACAGCCCCGTCCTCCAGGGCATGAAGCAGGTATGGACACATTCTTGCCAACTGTACAAATGGAAATTCTATGGAAAGAGTGATGACAAGTAATGAAAGCTGTAACATGTTTAACTTGCATTGACTCATCACCGAAATGCACGATCAGATAAAAACAATGAAGCTCCAAAAGAACACTGTTGATTTTATTTTACTTGTCATTAAAATATAAACAGGAAACAAAAAAAAAACATTTAAAATAGTAAAGGTGGAGACTATGGATTTATTAGCTGGGACTATTAGTGCAATCATACCTTGGAACAAAATAACTGGGATACTGGCCCAATACGAAATTGTGAAAGAATAACAGTGGCTATTAATAAATTTTCACCTGACCTTTTGTCTAATACTGATGGCTACGTTCCTTCCAAACTCATGCTGTGTCTCAAACTGTGTATTTCCATACTTGCACTTGCCATTATGAGCCCATAAGTGTGAGAACACTATGAAGAACTTAGTCTACAATTAACTTAGAAGTTGTACTCTGGTGTTTGCATCCCTTTAACCTGTAAATCACGACCTGCAAAACTAGTAGTTCTATTCAGCTCTAAACTATTGGACCTGATCTGAGATGAAGCCATGGAAAAACCTACCCAATGCCACGATTTGTAAATTGAGTTTATTAAAAAAGGCCCTGACACAGCCAGGCATGACTAAATAGACTAAGTGAGCCAGCAGCAAGCAGTATGTTGTGCCCATCCATCAACAAGCAGCTGCAGTCAAGCAGAAATATAATGATGTACTAAAGTGAATGTAATAATACAAACTGAAGTTAAAAATAATTCATTTATACGTACAAAAAATAGAACAAATAAAGATTTTAGGAGGTGAAAATGAGAGTAAGAAAAAAACATTCTGTGTCAAACTAGGCAATAGATCAACAACATTTTACAGTCAGTAAAACTGTAACACAATTAACATAATAAAGAATCTCATTCAAACAAAATATATAACATATTACGGCTATTGTTTGATTCCACTTGGATCCACATGGGCTTTAGCCACACTGTCAAACAGGCCTGTGGCAGTGCCTGACCCAGTTAAAATGTGTAAACTTCGTGCTTCACATATTTGGACCCTAGAGTGCATCTACAGTCATGTGAAAAACAATATCAGAGGCAGTAGATGCAGTCATATGAAACACTATGTACATCCATAGAAATAAAGATGGAAAGTAGCTGCCAGGTGCTATGCACTTGATTAACTGATCATCGGCAAGTGTGACCATCTCCAGAAAAGAGGTTTTGGCAGTTTGCTGGAGCATTTATACGTGTGTTAACTAGAGATGGCACGATACCACTTTTTTATGTCCGATACCGATTCCGATATCATAAATTTGGATATCTGCCGATACCGATATGAATCAGAAATAGTGTGTTTTTTAATCAACAAAACAGTTTTTTTTAATATCTTGCTGCATTTTGTATAAGTTCATACTCAAGTTTAAAACAACAACTACACTAAAGCTATTCTGTTATACCTGTAT
>NW_005187509.1:212340-214223 GCF_000239375.1 Pundamilia nyererei
ATTTTTTATTTTTCTCCGATATCCGATCCAGTAATTTAGGCCAGTATCGGACCGATACCGATACGTAATATCGGATCGGTCCATCTCTAGTGTTAACACAATGCCACAATCTTTCCAGGAGTGGATGTCACAGCATATTCACCCTACAGCTCGACTACACAATGCTCTACGGGCCTTGTTTAGCTATACCATGTTAAGTAGCATGTTAAATTCATGACAGTAAAATTAGGAAAAGACAGAACAAGCACAACTTGTTGATGTGCTGTCAGGAGAAAGGGTCTTCTCTCTACAAAGAACACAGCAGCACGTGTCTTAAATCACTTTTTTCCCTCTTCAGAGTGGGATTTTATATTCCTGATGAAAACTTGATTTCGACCCAGTGTGTTTTCTTCTTTTTCAGAACTTCCTTCACCTGGAAAATAGCACAATTTTAGGGGGACAGATTAGACTAAAGTGAAGATGTTTGGCTATAATACACAGTGTCACATTTCATGAAACATCTCATACCAACTTCAGGCACAGTGATAGAGAGACTACGACTTGATCTGATTTTTCTAACCTAACAGCCAGGGCACCTTCAAGTCATTAAGTTGACCATAAATTTCTCTCTGTACCAAAGTATTCCAGGGTGACGAGGCCATGAGGCAACTGTTATTGTGCTTTGGCGCTAGATAAATACAACTAAATTGAAGTAAATGTAAGGCCATCTGTTTGTTTGTTTGTTTTTCAGTTGCTGTGCGTTTAACCTCACAGAGAGAATGGCTGAAAAAGAAAAGAATCGAGGTGTCGCAATCACTCACTTAAAGTCCAGACCTTAAGAATGCCTGCAAACTTAAACGAACAGAAGCAATGCTGTAAAAGGACAGTAAAACTCATACAGTATAACTGATTGTGTACTTTGAAGGCACACTGGTGTTATGGTAGATTCTTGATTTGCTGAAAACATTTGCATTAATCATTCTTCTGTGAAAGAGTAATTGTCCTTTATTCATCAGTCTAAAGTTAATGCAATTTTCCCTTAAGGTTTGGAGGCTTTGGACCTCCCCTGACATGCCAGCACTGCAGGTGAAATACCAGTGTCCAAATAAATCTGTCCCATCCATCATATATTGACTTTGTGGTTCACATTAAAGGCTGAGTCCTGCATTTTAAGAAGGCTGCTGTATTGATTAGAAAACCAAGTCTCTTTCAGGCCACACAGACTATTTTGCTGTAGTATTCTTGTTTGTGAGAAACTGGCAGCAGCCTGCTGTTGACGTTTTACTGAAGCGCAAAGTGGTTTAAACCATCAATAAGTGTGCAGCATCTTATTTTTTACCCTTGTAGTATTCAGAGGTCAATTTGCTGGCTTCTAGAGAGTTCAGGAAGGAAAAGATTTTGGTCCTCTTTGACGTTTCCATTTCCATTTAAGATGGCAGCAGTGTGGACAACAAACCTTCTGTCTCAGAGCAATTTAGCAAAGTTGATGGTGGTGTGTGTGTCTGTGTGAGTGAAAGACAGAGAGGGAGAGCGAGAGACAGATTTTGTGTTATAACCTTCATGTTATGGACTCACATTGTGAGCACTCAGGTCACATCAGAGCATCAGGCCATAGTGTGAGACCCCACATCGTGACCTATGAACTTCTAACCCCTGTGATTCAGTCGTTCAGTTTGAGCAGGAGCTGAATAACGCGACTGAAAAAATCGCAGAGTGAATGCCCAGATTAAGCTTGGTACCATTCTCTGTAGGAGACACTCAAAAAGACGAGGAAAATAAGATGGAATCCTGATATGCATCAAGACTTACCTTAAATCTGTTGGCCTGACTGACATCTGATATATTAAAATTGGTATTATTTGCAGATGACACAAATATTTTTTGTTCTGGGGGGAATCTAAAGG
>NW_005187509.1:216265-238693 GCF_000239375.1 Pundamilia nyererei
GACTTTTGTTGTGATTTGGCGCTATATAAATAAAATTGAATTGAATTGAATACTTTATTCTATGTATTTACCCCATCTATGGGTTCATCTTGTTTGTTGTAACCTAATTTCTAAGGCAAGTTGGTGGACATTTTTGTCTTTAAATATGCTATAGAAATAAAATTTTGACATTTTCATTTGCATTGCTAAAAAAATACTGTCTACAATTCATCATTAAAAAAGATGGATTAGCAAGAAGAAACAATTCTATAACCTATACATCTATACTTACACTAACGTTCAGGTTCTATTATTCTTACAGACGACACATTTCTTCTGCTTGTGTGACTCAGTGGTTATAATAGCTACCTCTCAATGCAAAGGTCAAGTTCAAAGGCCACTCAAATTAACATTACAGTTGAGTCATACTGGTGGCCCAGGGGTTTAAGTTCTAGTTCCAGTTGGCTGGGGGTATTGTTTTTCACATCATTCCCTCACTCATCTCCCCTCATTTCCTCACTGTTTTGCATTTTCACTATCTAATAAGGGCAGAAATTCTCCCCAGCTGGAGATTAATGGACATTAGTGTCTAGCGAGTATTTCCAGCAGGAAGGAAATGTATATGAGTCATACATACATCTACAATGGCTCTCTGTTGTGTATTTAATACTTTTTGGACAGCTGTGTCTCAAACAAAGTGCTTCTTACCAAGTAAACTTTGGTATGTGTCTCATCTTATAAGGATTTTTCTTTTCAGTCATTTGAAATATATGTTTACCTTCCTAATATTGCATAGGTCACTCTCTCTCAACCAAAACATTGATTCCTTGGGGTAAGCTGGACTTTCAGAAAATAAGCACATTATTGTATCTTAAGAGGTATGATGGCTTGTCACTGTGGTTACTGTCATTGCACCCTTGACATAGGTGCCTATTTATACCTTTTCGGTTTCTTCCTTACAGAAACCAGTTTTACACAGCTGGTGACACTTTGGCACCTTTTTTGTTAAGGCGTCAATAATTGGAGTATTGCAATAAAGTGAAAAACTATTGTTATTATTATTATTATTATTATTTTAGAATAGTATTTAGTATCCTTGGTATCCATGCTGAGTCGATTTCATATCTGCACCTTAACTTAGTACCACTAATTTATTTACAAATGTAGTTATGTGATCGTTTTTTCGTTATACCTCTATTTATGGGTAATCAAATCATTGGAAAACCTTGGGCACACTCAATACCAGACATTAGAACTTTCCTGTGTTAGGATATCATGTTGTACTTTGTCTTTCTCAGACACTGAAAATGACTGTGGTTTACAACAAGCTGAAACTAGCCAGATGGCACATGCGCCATACTGGGCCAATTGTATAAGACTGTGATGGCATGCCACACATGGTAAGCTCCACACCTCACTACCCGCTGATTCACTTTAGTTTAATTTACAGTCACTACTTTAAAATTTTCTACTTATTGTTCAATATTGTTTCTTTATTAAATGTATTATTCAATCACACCTTCCAATGTTTATATGGCGTGCACACATATTAACCTTGCAAGGTCAAAGTTCTGTTTTATGTTATATTAATACATCTTTCTTTGTTTGAGTTACCTGGGGGTTGGTGTCTCCTCCTGTGTGGCAAAAGGTGTGGCAAAGGGCTGGGAGACCTGAAGTACCACTGACAGCCTAATTGGATTGCACCACATGCTTCATTGCCTGGGGGGTGTTTCATGTTTGTTTAATTGTTTTGTATTAGTTGCTTATATGGCAGCCATCTTGTTTCCCCCGTGTGTATCATTTGGTTTAGCTAAACCAGTATTTAAGTCCCCCTGTGTGTCATTTCAGGAGGTCAGTTTATCATATGTTTGTTTGAGGTTTTGTTAATTATTATCTTGAGTGTAGTCTATTGAGTTGACTTCTTTTATTGGTCTGCCTGTTTAAGTTTTGGCTTTGTTAAATATGTTTTTCATATTTTTGGGTCAATAAAACCCCTTTTTTGAATTAAAACCACCTGTGTGCTTTATGCTTTACTGCTTGGTCCCTGACATAGACAAAATAGTCATGTTCCCAAATACATCAAGAAAAGCTGTATAAGAACGACACATTTAAACACAGAACTTCAGTGACACTTCTCTCTGAGGGTAAAGCCAACCTGCAGCATCTGTAGCATCTGCTGGGCCTCTCATTACATTTACTGTCAAGCCTCTCTTGAGCTGCTTCACTGTAATAACTCTCACATCCCATGGCAATCTGTGTGAAATAGGGCTTGACAGAAGTGTGTATGTGTGTGTCTGTGTGTTGCCTTGAGGGAAAAATTCAATTCCAACATTGCAGAGAGATGAGGGTGAGGGGATGGGGCAGGGTTAGTGAACTTACCCTTTATTAGCCTCTGAAAAAGTCTGTGTGTTTAGGACTAACTTTCCATTTGAGGTTTATGCGCCAGTTCTTTGTGCAGCCACAATGCTTTTTCCCAGCAGAAAGTAATTTGTGGGCTCTTGTGATTATGCTGGCTGGTATCAGTAAGAAATTGTGAGACATGTTCACACACGTATATGTTAACTACACTATATCTTCAGTGGTAGTTGTAGTGGAGTCTGAGGCTTGTGGCAGCTCAGTTATCAAATAACAGCTTTGAGTACGATGGTATATGTCTGTGTGTCTTTCTGTCATCTATATCCTCAGCTGTAGGGGGGATCTCTAGGATTGTTCTATAGCTATAGTGATAAATTGCGACCAGTATGTGAATGTGTATGTGTCTTGGGTCTATAACTTGTGGGGTCTTGGGGATACTTCCATAGTGAGTTGATATATAGTCTGTAGGGGGTGGCCAATAGGAAAAGTGCTGAGGTTCACAATGTCTGTATGTGAGCATTTGAAAGAGCAATATCCCAGTAGGGAGCAGTCACCATGAGTGATGGACAGAAACCCTTGGTTACATCAATCTGCTTTACTTACTCGCAACCCCCCCTCCACCACCACTTGTGCATGTGCTCGCACACACACACACATACACACACACACATAGAGAGGCTCTGTCTTACATCTGTTACTTCCAGATTCTCTTCTCTTGCTGCAACACACATGGGATAAGCAGTCCCTGGCCTCTCAATACACTCTCAGCCTCTCCTTTTCTCATGTTGGGCTCTTGAACTAAACAGGGCATGAGGACAGGAGCAGAGGGAACACAGAGCCCTTAAGTACCAGAGGGAACAGAGTAGACTGAAAATACTAAAGTATTATTCTTCAGGGCGATATATCCATTTTGTTTCGGTTATAACTAGTGCATTGTCCAGTTACTTTCTGTTTATTTGGGGAATAGTGGTAAATAGTGAATGCTGGCTCTGACAGAGTGAAATTGCTTGCAAAGAGGGTGTTACAGCAAAATCTTTCCTGCGTGGTCACTGGACGATTGTGTAGGTCGCCTGCACTTTGAAAAGAAGATACCACTTGCAAAGATTCGTCATTTACTTGTGCAGTTGTGGCAAAACTGCAGAAAGTACAACGCAACCCAGAAATGTAGATCATTTGCCTTCAAAGCAAAACAGTGCCTTTTGAAACATTGTGGCTTCAGTGCTAAGGCTGAAGGTGAAGTTTTTCTGTTTCCAGTTTGGGTTTCTTGGTTTAGTACCCTCTTTGGTTAGGAAGCGGTTGCTGGACATTGATGGTGAAATTGGTTTCCAGTCAATATGTTTTTCTCATATTGACTGAAGGTTGCTAGGCCTAGAGCCAACTGGTCTCTATTGTGTAACTGAGGTCTAAGATAGTTATCAATGCACCAAAATATTAGGTTATATCTACTGAAAAAATATAATAGGATCAGTCCAACCCATCTTAACCCAATTTTTTCACAAGACTTTGATAACACAATATAATATCTTAATGATATTGTATTCCTAACATTATAAATGTTTTTGAAAAATGACGTAACATCATCTGTGTGTGTTACTAGTGTGTGAAAGTATCATCAGGCTGCCGTATAGAAGCTACAGAGAGTCTCTTACTGAAACAGGCAAGAAGAAAATAGACTGGAAAGTAAAAACTAACCATGACAGTACTGGTGTTGGACGTTATCATTTACATATTTTTAACATCTCATCAATTTGTTATATTTAAATGATCATTATTACCAATATACACAACAAATTTAGAGTTTATGTTCCCAGAATGGATAGAGACAGAGGGAACTGGTAAGTTTAGTCTATTAATGTAAACAGACTATAACTTTAATCAAAACCTTACTAAAGACATTTTAGCAAACACTGAGCATCATTACCTTCATGAAGATAGGGAGTCCATTCTTGTCCCAGTGTATCAAATATTGCACTCTGTCAGCTACTGCTGGGTTTACAGAGGTAGGTACAAGTCGTCTTTTGGTACTGCTGGCTTGATATTGGACAGCAAGACACAAAAACCCAGTAAAGTCCACATAAAAGTGTAGGAGTCATGGCAGTCACAAGTTTGATGGGCTGAAGACAAACACTAACGTAAGTTTTTTTTTCTTCTGTTTTTTAATTCATTTACTGCTTAGTTAGAATTAATAACCAAAACCTACCTGGTTAGGTTCAGGAGAAGATTGAGTTTTAATTAAAATACAAACCTTTATTGCATTAACTACACTACATGGCCATAAACTAGCTAAAATGTGATAAAGGGTCCTTTAGAAGAGTTCACCAATACAGTTTTGGGTTATTGCCATAACTTTGTGAATCCCTATAATTTGTTTGATGCCTCTTGAAACTGCTGTGAATTTACAAAAAGTCTTAATCAAAAGGAAATATATATTTCCCTCTATATCTGCACTCATTAATTTACAAGTTCTCTGGTTCTCTAATTAACAAGGCTGGATTGGTTCTAGATGCACAAATAAAATGACTAATGTGAGTAAACAATGACATAAACTGTAAAACTAATATTATCCAGAAATTATCCAGAAGCAGGAAAAAAGCAACAACAAAGATAACAAGGAAGAAAATGCTCTAATATTTAAGAAAGTGAAATTCTCATAGATTTTATAAATCTCATACTAAGCTGATTTGTTTGAGCTATCAGATATTTGAACTTATTTTCCCATCTGAAATTATTTTAGATGCATCTCATCAAGTCCCAGATTCACATAATGAGAAAAACAACTGCGACAAGAGGAACATGGAGTCCTGTAATAGATAGTACCCTATGGCCAGCACTGTTCCCTAAACTCAAGATCATGGAGTCGATCTGTAATAATATGAAGAGACATAAGACACTGAGGCAGCTGAAACTCTAGATGTGTCATCCATGTCCTGTTAAATTATATAAAGCCACACTGCTCACATTACCAGGGGTATGACAGGCAAAAATAAACATTTATGGTTTAAAAAATGTAGCAATTTAACTAAAGCACACCGTATGGGTAAGAAAATATTACTTTACATGAAATGAGTCATCACATCAATAACTTATTAGACATTGATGGTAAGCATTAAACAATATCTAGATCTTTCTTTTTTTCATATCTTTTGTGTTGTTATATTAATGTACAAACTCTTTTAAATGATACACCATATGTACAAATTACATGTATATCAATGTAATTAATTTGAAATTTGGTGAACTTGCGCACATACCTCATCAGGCACTGTGAAATACCCTATTTGCAGACATTGTCTAACAAACACCTTCAGCCTCCAAAGACACCTCTGGTCAGCCCAGCTGTTCGCTTCCATCTGTACACCCTGAGCAAGTTATACAGACGCAAGCTCTACAAGTGTTGACAGCAGACGGAGCACTGCTAAAGCAATATCCAGTGCTTGCTCCAGCTGAGAGATCGAGATGTTACACCCAGCGTGAGGCAGAGTCAACAGGAAACAAAAGAAATTTAATGAGGAATCAGCAAATAATATATTCAGTCACAACCTCTGCCGTGAGAGCAACTAAATCCGACATAATGAAAGTATCAAGTACGGGAAAAGGACAAAGAATGCAAAAAATAGTTTACACAATTACAGTAGGTAGATACTGATCCAACTCCTTCTATTAAATGAGGTCTAAGGTGTTGGGTTGCAAAAAGCACACAACAGAATTCATAGCTTAAATTAATTTGCAGTACCTGGCTGAGGGGCAAGGGAAGACAAGGGGGGTCCAACTAGCATAACATATCTAATACAGTATCTAGAGTATATATTTTAAGGAAAACAACTGTTCTTCAGCATCACTTTCATGTTCTTTCCCAAAAACCAGACTCTCCTACACACTGTTCTCATTTATAAAGTACTTTTACAGACCTGAACATTACAGTTAACAGAGGATTATCCCATTTGAGTGCAGCTAGCCAAACAACAAAGAACCAATTACTGCTAAAGAGACAGGCAGTGAAAGTGGATATCCTTGGCTTTAACATAAAACTCATTGTTGCAGTCAGGGGCAACACAAAAGGGACCCCCTTAAAGTGATTTTTAGTTTTAGTATCCTTATTTCTCCCTGAGTTATTGGTTCATTCACTAGTTAGCAAAAATAAACATAACAACCACACACACACACGCACACGCGCGCACACACACACACACACATGCATAACACCAGTTAGGAAAAGTATTATTGTGTATTTCTGGTTCTGTTGAGCTTGGAAGGTTATATGAGGTAATAAGCCTTTGTGTAAACCCAGTGGTGCCTTTTACATTCCAACAGCCATCAGGTTGCCTGAAGAAACCCATCCCTGTTTCTGCAATTTTTCACACTCAGCATTAAAATGAAGAGCAGTGCAGGTTTTTCTTTCCTCCGTGTTCAAGCTGACAAAGCACTGCAACTCAAAGTAATCTTAAGCTGATTAATAAACACACCCATACGTGGGAAATCATGAGTGATTAGAAGGAACTAGTTTCATTTATATTTCCCTTTCTCTCTGAATATTTGAATACAGTTTCAATCAAGAGATTCAAGTTTTATTTTAAAAAGAGCAAAAAAGATTTCCGAATGCCCTGCACACAAATTATTTATTTGCCCCTTATTCCCTATAAAATTAATCTTTTTGTGATTACTTTCTTGTTTATTGGCTTCCCTGCAGTGTATAAATGAGAAAATTACATGCACATTTTCTTCATCACAAGATTATATTTTTCTTTTGACAGGGGTAAGTTTTTATGGATAAACATCACTAATATGCAGAGTTTATGGAAATGGCACTCAGAACGATATATGTTTATTCATTTACACCTTCAATTCCTTTTTTTAACCGTTTTGCACTTATCAAGCTTTTACAAAGAGGCTATAAGCCTGTAAAAGGGATTTAATGTGAGATGGTGTATGGTGTAAACAAAGATCTGAAAAAGGGAAAGGAGAGCAAAAGACTGAGGGTTGAAATATGAGAGAGTTACACAGGCATAGCCACTGAGAAACTGATAAAAGGTAAATTCATTGGATAATTGTGATCACGGTTTTGGGTTGAGTGTATTCTGATTTTCTCAGGAGAAGCAGCTTTTGACAGGTATACAAACCCAACACTGGAGAGTATTTCAGCATTAAAATCTTGCTAACATTAAAAACAAAACAAAAAAAGAACAGAAAAACAACTTTAATGAGTACTGTATTTTTCGCATTATAAGGTGCACTTAAAATCCTTTAATTTTCTTAAAAATCGACAGTGCAACTTATAAACTGGTGCACCTTATGTATGAATTCTGGTAGTGCTTACTGAACTCGAACCGATTTTATGTGGTACGCAGCGCTCAAAAATCTGTCAAAAAATGTTTTAGTATGACTTTGGTAAGATACAAAGCCACACCGCTTGATGGATTGTTGGAGCATTACGGCTACCGTAATCAGGAGCCTTGTGGCGTAATCTGGGTCCAAAATCCCGTCCGCTTCAGGTCTCAAAGTCAAACGAACCCGGCAACATCACTGAGAGTTAAAAACTGTCTAAATTCTTTCATCTTTAATAAAGCTTTATCTGGTAAAGCAGCAGGTGTAACAATTAAGTTTAACATCCAGGCATCCATGAAAACAGAATTTATTAAATTTAACAGAGTTAGAAGTTAGCAGGAAGTTAGCTTGCTAGTTTCCACCTAAACATGATATAGCATGTTCTGACTGAGAGATTTCTGAAAAATTAAAAGGTACAGCTCTGCTATCACTCTCTACATAAATGAAGACAGAAAACTAAAAAGCAGTGACTTTTGTAGGGTTACTGAAGTTGGACTAGCTGGTATATAATGATGTGCTACATGATCGCTAGCGACACAGCTATGTTAGCATAACATAAATATAGTGAAGCTGGAGGATGAATGCTAACTTTTTTCTACTCGATAAAAGTTAACGTGGGGGTTCCAGATGGTTAGGGGCAAATGCAATCACATGGCAGGATGTTGTAAATGGACCAAACTTAAGTCAGGAGAACAACTGAGATAATCCATCCATAATACGAGGTTAGTCATTAATATACTGCAACAACATGGGAATAGAGCAGCTGCCAGAGAATTCAACATTAATGAATCAATGGTACAGAAGTGGAGGAAGCAAGAAGAATGAGTTGAGTAAAGTTTGACTTATTTGACTGGTTTTTTTTTTTTTGCTTAATGCACCGTATAATTCGGTGCGCTTTATGGTCCTAAAAGTACGGTAAGTTCTTTTTTTATAGATCAATAATTTACCTTCAGTGGATGTGATGAAAGATAGATTCAATATTAGTGTAAAATTGCACATCTGTAAACAACAACAGCAGTAAAATTATGTTTTGATATAAAATTATCTACAATAGCATAACAGTTTGAGGTCTATGTTTAAGCTTATTTTTCTGACATATCTATTGCATACCTTGAGCACAATTTGGGAGATTTTACAAGGATAAGACAGGGGTCATCAAAAAAGTATTTTCATCTTTTGAGGTATAAATCATCATTGGTAAGGACCCCAGCCTATTTTTCTAATGTAAATATTATGGTGTTCCACAGGGTTCGGTGCCAGGACCAATTCTGTTTACACTATACATGCTCCCCCTAGGTAGCATCATTAGAAGACATAGCATACATTTTAACTGCTATGCAGATGACACCCAGCTCTATCTATCCATGAAGCCAGATAACACACACCAATTAGTTAAACTGCAGGAATGTCTTAAAGACATAAAGACCTGGATGGCCGCTAACTTTCTGCTTCTTAATTCAGATAAAACTGAGGTTATTGTACTCGGCCCTGAAAAGCTTAGAAATATGGTATCTAACCAGATTCTTACTCTGGATGGGATTACCTTGGCCTCCAGTAATGCTGTGAGGAACCTTGGTGTGAGTTTTGACCAGGATATGTCCTTCAATGCACGTATTAAACAAATATGTAAGACTGCATTCTTCCATTTGCGCAACATCTCTAAAGTTAGAAATATCCTGTCTCAGAGTGACGCTGAAATACTAGTTCATGCATTTATTACTTCCAGGCTGGACTACAGCAATTCATTATTATCAGGATGTCCCAAAAAAAAGCCTTCAGTTAATTCAAAATGCTGCAGCAAGAGTACTGTCAGGGACTAGAAAGAGATAGCATATTTCTCCTGTTTTGGCTTCCCTTCATTGGCTTCCTGTTAAATCCAGAATTGAATTCAAAATCCTGCTCCTCACATACAAGGTCTTAAATAATCAGGCCCCATCTTATCTTAATGACCTTGTAGTACCATATCACCCTATTAGAGCACTTCGCTCTCGCACTGCAGGCTTAGTTGTTGTTCCTAGAGTATTTAAAAGTAGAATGGGAGGGAGAGCCTTCAGTTTTCAGGCCACTCTTCTGTGGAACCAGCTGGACCAGGTGACCCTGAATCCTCCCTTAGTTATGCTGCAATAGACATAGGCTGCTGGGGGATTCCCATGATGAATTGAATTTTTCCTTTCCAGTCACCTTTCTCACTCACTATGTGTTGATAGACCTCTCTGCATTGAATCATATCTGTTATTAACCTCTGTCTCTCTTCCACAGCATGTCTTTGACCTGTTTTCCTTCTCTCACCCCAACCGGTTGCAGCAGATGGCCGCCCCTCCCTGAGCCTGGTTCTGCCGGAGGTTTCTTCCTGTTAAAAGGGAGTTTTTCCTTCCCACTGTCACCAAAGTGCTTGCTCATAGGGTTGTTGGGTTTTTCTCTGTATCTATGAAGCGCCTTGTGGTGACTTTTGTTGTGATTTGGCGCTATATAAATAAAATTGAATTGAATTGAATACTTTATTCTATGTATTTACCCCATCTATGGGTTCATCTTGTTTGTTGTAACCTAATTTCTAAGGCAAGTTGGTGGACATTTTTGTCTTTAAATATGCTATAGAAATAAAATTTTGACATTTTCATTTGCATTGCTAAAAAACACTGTCCACAATCATCATTAAAAAAGATGGATAAGCAAGAAGTAAACAATTCTATAACCTATAGATCTATACTTACACTAACATTCAGGTTCTATTATTCTTACAGAAAATAGAAATTGAATTGAATTTAATTAAATAAATTGTGTAAGTAAGCAGTTTTTGATGCATCACAATTAAACTGATTATTTTTATCATGTGACCTCGGAGGGTTATTATCCACCAGATTGGCAACCCTTTAAGGGTTTTGTTTTAGTCACATAGTAAATACGTAAATTTGCAGCAAGTTTAAGTAGAAGAAATTTTAGCATTCATTTAAAGTACTGTTGGAGCATGTGCCTCTAAGCTAGATTACTCACCCTCCCATGTGGATGTGAACGTTTGATAAAGTTAGAATAACAATCCCTGATCAGCTGTTACTGAACACACAGTAACCTCCACAGTGTGACTCCTGGAATTACTTTTTTTTTTAGATGGGCATTTAAAGTCAGATGATGATGATCATACTCTTTACTACAGCTTTCCATGTTTGATTACATGATGTTTAAAGAACTGCAGTAGAGGGAAGCTATTATACCAAGCGTTGAGTACCTTGCAGCTCTGCAGCTTGGATGTTGTGTTTTAAGTCATCGGGAACATCAGCTGGCACCAGTACACAGTGCAGCAGTATGAGTTTGATTTTATATTAAATTCATCTTTCTCCCCAGGGTGCTAGCGGCATCACTACAGCCTCCCGCTGCCTAGTATCAAACAGGGAGGTATGTTACATGGAAATAACATTTTGTTCCAGCCTGCCCATTCTGTCATGGCTTGTTTTTGAAAATGTACCAATAATAGTGATGTTAATGGTTATACCAGTGTGACTAAATTGAATCATGGAACAGACTTCCCAGACAAGACTAGCATTAGATTTCAAGTAATATGAAACTGTGGAGCTTCCGTCCAGAGCTGTGTTTGAACTGCACAGTTGGGCCTAGAAGCCTACATATTATACAGGATAAATGAAAAAAAATACACACAATCTCAAAGTTGAGACACTATGTGAAATGCAAAATGTAAAAACAGAATACAGTGATTAGCAAAAATCTACAAATCCAAATTTTAATCACCGTAGTACACAGAAAGCACACCAAATATTTGAAGTGAGAAAACATACAATTTTAAGAAACAGCACATTTTTTAATTTAATTGCAGTAACACCTTTCAGAAAAGTTGGGACAGGGCCACGTTTGCCACTATGCGGCACCCAATCATCTAACAACAGTCCATAAGGTTCTGGGAACTGACTACAGTAGCTGTTAGACATGATGCATCAGTTCAATGGCCAATAAGAAAAGCAAGCAGGAGCACAAATGTATGTTTCAGTTTGTGAGGACAAATTGAAACATACTAAAAAATTAATACTTGTCTTTTATTATGTACTGATGCACTGCTTTCACCTTTCTGCACCTAATAAGTTTTAATTATTACTTCTTTAGTGATCACCTAAATATTAAATACTTTACCATTAGCTGACAATGAGAAGCAGTGGAGAACTATCTTTTTTTTTTAAAGTAAAATAAAACAAGATGAAAACTGTTACAGTGGCAAAGGCCAGGGCATGGAAATGGACCCAAATTCAGATGCTGGTATAGGTTTTCAACAAGACTTTATTTACAGAACACAAGACAAAACGCTTTAGTTCAGGAAACATGAGACGAGAATCAAAACATGAGTTGGAAGCAGTCATAGCTCGTGGTCACTGAAACACAATGAGAGAAATGTCAGTGGAATGCTGAATGAGGTGACAGGAGGTAAGGCAAATGACAAGCTTTCCAGTGGCTTACTTGCTTGCAGGTAGAGTGTGATGTGAGGGTGAGGATCCAGAAGGGGTGAGCCTGGAATGTGAATCCAGCCAGAGTGATCTGGTGATCCAGTGTGGTTATGGCAGGAGAGCAGGTAGATACAGCAGTGGAAACACAGCATGCACCAGTGGTGTGAGTGTCCCAGCACTGACTGGCGTCCAGGTAAGCAAGGTTGCTGCCAGGTTGGAGGAATGGAGATCTGTGAGAAACTAGAACACAAGGTGACACAAGATAAGCAAAACACAAACTTGATGTATTCTCTAAACTTGATGGCGAAGCACTAACATGGGTTAGCAGATGACATGGTGAAGACTAGTTGTGTGCACTGGTCTTAAAGTTTGATCAGCCATTAGATTATCACCAGGTGTGGACAGCAGGTGCAATGATAAGGGCTCCCCCCAGAGGTGGAGTCCATGGCACTGTGAATAAACACCACTCACCCAGACCATGACAGAAATCTCCTTACCACATAAAACTTCATTGTTGGTAAATTGTATATAAATTACCAAAAATAAAAGTAATTTTTCTGTTGTGTAAATGAATGTAACCATTGCACATATTTAAGGCTGAGCTTATATTTTGTTTTATCTATAGTAATGTATCATATTCATATAAAATTTCTAGTGGCTATCTTATATGGACCACATGTCTCTATGAGCTCAAAAACATAGGCTTACATCTTTATTTTTTAAGTATATTAAAATAAGTAACAAAATCACAGATGAGTTATAAGACTCCATCACAATGTAACATACTCAACTGTCAATATTTGCAGGAGGGTTAAAAACATTCACGGAAAATTCTGGTGTTATTTCAGCAAAACTTCTCGATAAACTTAGTATAGTCAACATGCAATATCTTAGAGTTTTTCATTTCAAAACACTAATGGAGTATGCGTCTGGAGCCAATGGTATACGTAAGCCAAAACTACACAATATACTAAACCTACTATCCATTCTCTTCCACCTATCCTTTTCAGGGGGCAGAAGCCTATCTCTGCTATCTTAGGGTGAGAGGCAGGTTACACCCTGCACAGGTCACCAGTCTGTCACAGGGCTAACACATAGACACAGACAGCCATTCGCACTCACCTTCACACCTATGGGCAAATTAGAGTTTCCATTTAACCTGGATTGTGGGACGAACCCAGAGTACCCAGGGAGAACCAACGCAAACACCACACAGAAAGACCCCACCTGATGGTGGAATTGAACTCAGGATCTTAGGTGTGAGACACAATTGCTAACCACGGTGCCACCCAAACTAAATTAAAGTTGCATGTGGAATTTTTTTTAGTTAACTAAATAAAAAATGAAAAGACTTTTCAGAAAAGTTTTAAGTAACTGAAATGGTTTTAGGACAGTCTGGTAAGAATTGTGATAACGCACCTGATGAGGTTTTAATGGATGTGTTTATCAAGACTTTGGATGCCAAGAAGACTGAGAGTGAACAACTTTCAAAAGAGTCTGTTTTTTATGTTAAAACCTGTAGTGACTTTCCTAAATCTTACCTCTGGCATATGTTCTCCTGACAATAAAATACTAAAACTAACTAATTAGTAAACTATTAAGAAATAAACTAAAGCAAGATACTTTCAAGCAATGAAAAGTAAACTGAAACATGCAAGACTAGCACTGGAAACTGAAACTAAAGTATATTAAAAACAAAAACTAAAAAAAATAATAGGTAATCTAAAAATAAAAACAAATACCAAAACAATAATAACTCTGGTAAGCTGACACCTCCATCTATCATCAAGTTTTTATTCACTGACATGCTAAAGAAGTTATAAAAAACTTTAGACACTGCACTTTAATTCCTGTAAATCACATGTTGGCCAAGTTGCTTAGTAAGAGGAAGCTCGTGTGTTATGATGATAAGTCACAGAGGGTTCATTTACAGTGCTAGCTCTGTTTCCACGTGATGTGCAGATAGTAACTGATGTTGAAGCAGTGGAACCAGAGCCTACAGCAGTTTGTCTAGCATGCTGGGCTACCATCAGGAGATACACAAACAACCAGAAAAAGCTGCTGGGCAATCAACTTGAGCAACTCCAATAACTGTTCATGGGACACAGGCATGCCCTCAAAACACTGTCCTCATACAGATTTCAATGGAGCCATAGTGAAGCAAAGTCAATCCTGCTTCCAAGGATGATAGTCTGTTGTAGCCGCCTAGGTTTTCTTCTGACCCGTATGGAAAAGATAGTTTGTATCCGCCTTGTGTGAAACTTGTATGAAAAGCATACAAGAGTGAAAACAGATATAAGATCCCTTGAAAAATTATATAAATGAAACCTGTATGTTTTGGATACTTACTAAAACAATATATGAAAGTAATGAGAAAGTGGCCACTTTCATGTGTAAATCATATAAGCCTTATATGATTCACTATATGAAGTAGGCCAAATCTTATGCAAGTCTTTTATAAGTTTTTTCTATTTCTTTTCCATATGGGGAGAAACAGGATGCTCTTTCTATACCCAATCATGTTACTGCCCTGTTGCCAGTTATACTAATTAGCTACACAATGTTCTTCCAGTAGTTTTGTTGTTATTGTTGTTTCTTTTCAAGTCTTTTCTTGCTCCAGTTCCAGCTTTTTTTTAGATATCTTGCTGGTTTCTGGCCTCCAGACAATTATTGTTTCTGCCGCTGGCCTTAGTCCCAGAGTCTTGCCCTATGGCCTGGCAGACCCCCACAACTGGTTTTTGGACTTTGGTGCTCCTTGTGTTTTGTTAATTGGTACTAAGGTGCCCGAAGTGTACCAAGAAAATATCCCTTTGACCATGTCTGCTTGCCTAAATGTACTGAGTTGTTGTTCATGTGACTTACTGGTTGCATTTGTATTGACAATGAGCTGAAATGATTGGCTGGTGAGTTTATATTGTGCTTATGATGTTGGAATAATACTCCCTTTATACATGAAGGTCAAAACTTTTATTAGGAATTAATCTGTGTTTTGGAATCATTTTCATCACTTAATAGCACTGGAGTCTTTTACAAACTTTGCTAAATGCTCTGTAACACAGCTGAAATGACATGCTAGTTGTTGACCCCAGCAAACATCTTCGTTGAAAGCTACAGGTTTTCTGTAACACTCAGTGTTAATTTATTTTTCTTTTCTCAACAGGTGATCCAGGTAATTGATATGTATTTTTTTGTCTGCTTATTTAGTTGGTTTTTGTTTTTTTGCCCTTTATCCCCGTCCCTCTTCTCCGCTGTTTTTCCCCCTCTTCCTTTCTCCCTTTTCTCATTCAAGTCTGTCCCGTATCTAGCAAGTGAAAATAAAAATAATAAAAACAATAAAAGGTGAATCAAATAGACCATTACGGCAAGGCTGGGATGGTCAATTTGGTAAAGTAAATCCGTTGGGCATCTTTCTTCGCCTTTAGACAATAATTCTGATGGCAAAAGAGCCAAACGGGACAGGCAAAAACCCCCCAAAAAACCCCCAAAAAACACTCAGTGTTAATTCTCTAAACACTGAGTTTATACTTTTCCTTCATTCCCGTGTGGTGTATTTTGAAAATAACTTTCCATTTCAAAGCCTAAAGTTGAACTGCATCAAATTATTAAGTCTTTGCTTGGCTTGGACAGACAGAAAACAGAACATGTGGACCAAGTGATTTGATAGAATCACAGGTCTTTGAGTAGTGCAACAGGGACCAGAGGCAGATTAAATTCCCAGTTCATTCTCAACTGCAGGCCCTTGGCTAGCTGTGGGAAATCATTATAGTAAATTAACTGAGCAGCACAAAGTGCCATGGACAGATTAGACGGCTGTGTGTCTCAGAAGATTGTTAACATCCAATAATGTCCCTTTCAATTCATTTTGGATACTGAATAACTGATAAGGTGTGAAGTTAGTGTTCTTACCTTTCTTTGTGTTTCTCTGAGTTTTCATCACACATATTCAGTTCTTTGCTTTCTTTATTCAGAATACCTACAGCCAGACTGGTTCCATGATACAAAATACATTAACAACACTTTGTATAGTCTGTGTTTTTCCTCCACCTTTAGCGTCCCAAAAGTTTAGATCATCCACACGAATGTCATGATAAGTTTGGCTTTTAATGAGTTTTTTAACTGTTTCTTCAGTGAGGTTGAAAAATAAGAATTGGGTGCAAAACTTTGGATTTATTTGGATTTTCTCTAATCCACACAGGGTCAGAAGTTACATACACTCCAATATGCCATACATTTGAGCCCCCATGTATACCTTTGAACTTATTTTAGATTTTCTCTAATCTGCAAAACGTCAAAGTTCTGTACTCAATTCTGTTTCTTATTTATGCTCTATAACAATTCCACCCTGAACATTCATGTCTGTTTACTGCATGTAAACTTGCAAGTTGGTTGACTGGAGACCATAGTCAGACCAGAGTCCTGTACCAGCACCGTTCTGACCAGCTAAATTGGCAGTAGTCCCTCTCAAAACCACCAAAAAACCCTTCACCAGACAGAACAGAGCCAAACGATAAACCTAGAAACACCAGAAGTACAAAGTTGGAGTAATATTGGATGTTCTTATTTGATTTTTTTCTGCTATAACAGTAGTTAGTAATACTTCTAGAGACAATGATGAAAGTCAGGGCAGTTTTTAACATTTTTTCTAAAGAAAGGTAGTAATTGGCAACAGGCAAATAACCGAAGCTCCGTCTTTGAGGACTAACTGATTAAATAAATTATTGATTAATAACTACATCATAATAATAAAATGTGACTAAAATAAATGAGCTCTACTGTGTCTCATCCTACTCCCTTTTGAGCATAAACATTGTGTAGACATAGGGATATTAATGAAAATGTGATGTTTTTAACTTTTTCTTTTCTCTTGTTATAGTTACATTTACATATTCAAAATAAAACTATTCTATCTCTACTGTGTATCCAGTTGTGTTGGCCATGCTGTTTAATTAAACTTTTATGGTATTACATTCTTTTAATAGGAATTGAATTTAGTTCGATTCAAGCAGACACAAATTTCATGAGCGAGTTTTTGTCTGAGAGAACATTTTTTGGTTTTGTTGTCTTTTCTTCATTCTCTTCATTTAACTGTAACTTAAGAAAGCCTACTGTAAGCTTGGCCCCACAAACTCAAAGTGTCGCAGAAGTGTGCCATTTGTTGCATGTGCAATAGACCGATGGTCTACTGTACTCTATGTTAAATGTTCTGTAAACAAGATGTTTCTCTCATGGTTATATGGTCTGGAGTATAGAGACAAAACAAGCGTGTGTAGTGAAGCAAGGACTTTGTGCTGTTGTGTGCAATATGTCAGGCATGTGAGGAAGGAAGGTGCCGGCTGTAATTTCACACCTGTAGACCAAAGACAGGTGGCAGGCTGACAAATAGCGTCTGACAGCCAAACACAACTTATAGCTGTGTACAGCTGATGGATACTAACTGTGTACTGAGACCTTTTCTCCAAGTGGGTCTGCTGTGTTTGTGAAGTGTGTAAATAATGTATGTGAGCTTGACAGAAGTAATCTTTTAGTCTTGCTTAGCCCTTTTTACACTGTCCAACTGCTAGTACTATTTGCTTATGCAAACACTAAGTAGTGTCTTTTGCTTCTGTTTTAAGAGTTATTTTTAAGGACAGGTTGGAGTAATACAGATGAAAGAATTTTTAAAAAAATGCATCATACGTGGAACAGTGGAGTAATGGCTAATGGCTAAGACTATTAACAGGAACTAAGCTGGATCAGACTGAGGCTGCACACACAACTCTTCTTGGTTTGCCTGCATGTTGAATGGCCCACTGGCATGCACTAGTCTTACTCTCACTAGTCTCACTACTCTCATATTCCTCTCTCACTCATATTCTTTGCACAAGCAGCAGCCTCAAGGGTTGGAAAATGTATGCAGAAGTGGTTAAAAAAAACCCAGTGTGGCCATCTAAAATCAACTGCAAAAGCTGCCAACAAGTTGCCAAGCTTTCAAAAAATACAGATCATGTTATTTACAGTACATACAGTAAAAAAGTGCAAAAAACCGCCCAAAACACAAAGAAAGATTTTTGGAGTTTGCTAGAGCTTCAAGTTAAAGGCATGTCCATTCAGTAACACCAATGGCTCGCTGCTAGACCTCCATTCTGTCAATTTGTGTCACTATATTGGATCTGATGCTGGTGCCTTTTGGGGCATTTAAGGTCCTCAAGAGGTCCTTTCATAAATTTCCTATCCCCATAAAATAAAGAACATGTTCTTCTTTGTTTTTTATTTGTCAGATTTAACATTAAAACACTATCATATAAACAATTTTTTAGAGTTTACTCCTATAAATACATAACATTTTCATAGAGTAAAAACATGAAAGTAACATGAAAGTCAACATTTTACTAATGTTTTTATTTATTTGTTTATCAAAATGGCAGTTTTGGGGATGACCCCTGGGCAAAGTTAGCAGCACCATATATCATGGCTCAAGAGTTGGTAGTTCGTCTAATCAGAAGGTTGCCGGTTCGAGCCCCGGCTCGGACAGTCTCGGTCGTTGTGTCCTTGGGCAAGACACTTCAACCGTTGCCTACTGTGGTGGTGGTCAGAGGGCCCGGTGGCGCCAGTGTCCAGCAGCCTCGCCTCTGTCAGTGCGCCCCGGGCGGCTGTGGCTACAATGTAGCTTGCCATCACCAGTGTGTGAATGTATGTGTGAATGGGTGGATGACTGAACATGTAAAGCGCTTTGGAGTCCTTAGGGACTAAAAGCGCTATACAAATACAGGCCATTTACAGGCCATATATAGCTCTTGTTGCACGCCGGTTGCCTAGGCCGGGGTGTAACACTCTACTGATGCGTCCATATCTCATATATTAGACCAGTCTAGCTGGACTCACCTAGACTTACCTTTGGGTTCAAGTCAATTCAGAGGTAAACTGTAACATAGTTGAAGTAAAGTGTTGTTTGCCAAATTTAGGGTTGCTAACATTAGCCATCGTAAGCCTGCAATATAACTTTTTCATGCATTAGAGAACTTCCAAAAGAGGTTTCTTTATACTGTTCTGCTTGGTCTAGTTGAGAGAGTCAAGATGTCATTGGTGTGCACCTTTTACACACACCAGTGTTTGGGCTAGGCTAAAAGAGGTCCTAAAGATACCACTGGACTGAAGGCATAAAATTAATATTGATTTTCAACAGCTCTTGCTGGAAAAAGAAATGGCCACATATTCCAAAAAGCTGAAGTATTCCCTTAAAGAAAGAGTAATAGAAGGAGGTCAGAGAACATTTTGGGAAGAGAGAAAAAAAAGGACAGTGATGTGGCTAGATTAACAGGTTTAGAGACAGAAAAAGAGGGAAAGAGGATTGTCAGTAATGGAAAAGAGTGATACCAGCAAAGAAGGTATCTGTACACTTTGCCTTGAGAAAGTAATCGATTTCAGGCTTCTGGCTCTTTTGTTGCCCCTCAGACTGAATGACTGGCTCTGAAATAACTCCATATTGTGGAAAGAAGTGGATAAAAAAGGAAAAAAAATAGAGCTCCAAAAACACTATAAACACCAAAACAGATGCAACAAAAGAAAATTAAAAAGACAGTAATGGAGAAATATTAATAGGGAGGGCATTTTATTTCTAAAGTTAAGGGAAGAATAAGTGGTACAAAAATAAGAAGCCTTCAAACTGTATGAGGGACAACATCCAGACTAATACTTCTTGTAAGTTTAAACTTAATCTCCACTTATATTAGCACTTTCCTAAATTAGAAATATACTTCCACAATGATGCATTTAGAGCAGGTGTTAGTTCAGCACTTGCAAGCATGACCTACTGCTTCTAAAACCTCTCATTAGCCTCATGCTGTCAGTTTAAACCAGTGTAGGTCTCTGAAAGTTGCCTTTTTTTGCAACAGCGCTACAGATGAGTAGCATAGAGGGACAGTCACAGTACAATACCCAAAATAGCCACAGGCCAACATAGACACTTGTCTCTGTAACTCATAGCACTTGCTACAAAGATCCTGTCTATCTGAAAGATCATCGGTTATGTAATAGTCCCATAGTCTCAGTCTCATTACACACTGTAAATATGAGTGGAACCATACACTGAAAAGAACAAAAACAAATACGGCAGAAAAAAATCAAGTTTTATGTCCTCCTTGCTTAAATCATTCTGTATATAATGTGAAAAGGAGATAAAATATCACACTGTCAAACTCCATTACTCACACAAAAAACAGGCAAAGTGAATCTTTTCATTTTACTCACATTATCTCGTATAAATACCAGAAAACTGAGATTCTCATAAGAAATCCAAGATGTGCTCTTTGAAACTTTTTTTAATTCATGCAAATCAAGACTTTCAAAGGGTTGGTGGGATATATGAATCCTCATCAAATCATGAACTCTTTCTCATTATAATTAATATAAAATGTGTTATAAGGCAAAAGACTAAAATGCATTAGTGCCATTTTCATGTTTAAAGCCAACCAGATTATCAGAAGTAGAGATAAAACAAAATTTCTAGGACTAGAGTATTGGCCTGTAATTCTCCAAATGTCTTTGTTAACAGCTTGGACTTAAATTTAGACTCTCATCAAATATATCAAATTGAGTCTGTTAAGCTTTATTTTGCAGGTATTTTGGCTGAATTATTTCCTTGTGTCCTTGGTAAATGGACTCGTTCTTATATAGCACTTTTTCTACTCTGAGCACTTTCAAAATGTTTTTACAGAACTTTCCCAGCACTTTTTTTCTATGCTCTTTCTATGTAAGTACTGTTTTATCTACCACACACATTCATACACAGATAAAAAGGGATGGGAATGAAGAACCTGTTCTTCTAGAGAACTGGATCTCAGTAGTCCTATTCCTTGGAATTCTTAGTCTGCCTGCCAATAATCCCGCTTAACGGTTCTTGCACTTTCGCTACAATTAGATGATTTCAGTTCGCGTGTTGGAGGAAGAAAATAGTGGTGTTTCCAGCATGGATATGATCATTACTATTGCACTCTCATTCCTTTATTCAATAAAAAATAAAAGAAAAGTGGAGACTGCTCCAGTTTAGAAACAACTGCATTATACTGTTAACACAAAAGGGCTCTTTGCAAGCACAGACAGCATGCTAACACTAAGCTAGCTAAGAACCCAGATTGAAAGCTGAGTCCCCCCGCTCAGAGCCGTGATAAAGTGAGCTGTCATTTGCGATGCAGCCAACCTGTATTATAAACAACTATGTGGCTATCCCATCTTTCTTTTTTCTTTTACAGCTTTCACGTGTGATCTTCCATTACTCTTCCTGTGATACCAGTCTGTTTGTGTTACCTGCCTTGCAAAGCTAACTCGCAGAGCTTTAAGCCAGGCTGGAGGGTAAGACCCTGTGGAAATTCAAGACTCAGGCACACAGGGAGGTAAATGAAGATTACCACTACCAGGGGCCCGTTCTTCGTACCTCGCTAAGTAAGTTAGCTGGATTTGATTGTTGACGATTTCGCGTGATCTTGGATCGTTCGGTTCCCCGAAGCTCATCCGGGACTTGCTGTCATAGCAACAGAGCCGTAAGCGTAAACCTGCTCGGGAGCAGGTTTACTTTATGTAAACAGGATTAGATCGCGGCCACTCAGGTATGTCCGCTTCATTGATACGAAAGCAACAGCGATATTCCACCACTGTTTCACCATAAATAAATAACATCAGTGTAACTAAAGATAATGCAGCACTTGATCCTTTTATTGATGTCACACAGATACATACAGGTCATTTCCTAAAAAAGGGAAATGTACTATTAACATTCTATTACATGTATGTGATTATTACAGATGTACCGTAATTGTCGGGCTATAAGCCGCTACTTTTTGCACAAGCTTTGAACCCTGCGGCTTTTAGTCAGGTGCGGCTTTTCTATAGATTGTCCATGATTTTTGTGATATCGTAAGACGATTTGTTTTGTTTGTTCCGCTGTTGTACGGCACTACGTTGCCTGGCGGAAGGATCGGGGTTCAAGAGTGGTATGTTGGTCACATGTCCATCCGCCAGGCAACATAGTGCCGTACAAGTAGTGCGAAAAACAAACTTCAAAGTAGCGCTACGCGTTCAGCGGGAGTCGTGGATGACGAGCGGCGATAAACTTGCGAAAAGCAAGTTGTGCTCAACTCTACCGGTGGATTCTGACAGCGTGGAAAAGTGTGAAAACATCCACGATCACCAACGGATTTCGAAGGGCTGGACTGCTGCATGATGAAGAGGAGGACACCGCCACGGCCCTTCAGAGGGTGTTCGACTCCGACACTGACAATGACAATGAGGATTTCTTTGGTTTTGAAAGTGACAACGAAGGAAAGAAGCTGAGAGTGGATGACGAAGCCAT
>NW_005187509.1:241033-254921 GCF_000239375.1 Pundamilia nyererei
ATTTTCTGGTCAACCCAGCTCTCAACAAAGCTGTCAGGGTGAAGAGCCAGTTTGCCAACAGTGACTCAGGCTCAGCATGGATGGCTAACAGCCAACATAATCACAGACTACAAGAAAAGAACCTTCCTAGAACACCGCTCCCTCCTTTAGATTTGTTAACAATCACAAAATACTCTTAGTGCCATTATGGAGCAAGAATTTAAGGAAAGATAGTAAGTGCAACATTTTAATAATGGCAATCTTGTTACAACTTCTTAGATATGCATTAATGTGAGACAGTAATACAATAATAATAATAATGATAATACAGACTAGGTTAAAATCATGGATGTCAGCATGTTGCACTGACTCTTGCATTTCAGAAATTCTTACAGAGAGCTGTTTTGCCCACCACAACCAGTGTGCTGGTGTTTATTTCTTGCATTATGCTATCAGTGCTGTTACAGCTCTTTCTCCTGCTGATTACTGCCAGAGCTATTCTCTCTTATGTAGTCTCATGTGATTCTTTGGTAATCACCCCCTCCAGGCTTTAAGGATAGACCCCTGAGGTATTTTGAAAATGCTCTAACTCTCAGTACTACAGACCCGCAGGGCTTCAGAGGTGAGGGTTAAAAAATGTATTATATTTCTTTTTAAAAAAAAAATACTGACAAGACTTCAACAAGCGCTTAAATGTTTCTTCTCCATATTCAGTCAAAATTTCAAATGGTTATAAAGAGACATAAAATCAAATTCACTTTCAACAACTGAGTCTTTTCATGTAACTTTGTGCAGATTTATTCAGAGAGCAGAAAGGCATAGCTACAGAGCTCTAACTAATCTAATCTAATCTAATTGCATCAACCCTAAGCGTTCCCTCCTTCACTACATCGATGAACCTCTTCTGAGGTCTTCTTCTTTTCTAACTGCCTGGCAGCTCCATCCACTCTTACTCCTCTGAACATGTCCAAACCATTTCACTTTTTCCTCTCTAACTTTGTCTCCAATTGCTCAGCCTGAGCTGTTCCGCTGATGTACTCATTTCTTATCCCATCCCCCTCCAACTCCACCTGCTGTATTTTTGTCAGCGCCACTGTGTTTAAACCATACATCATAGCAGGTCTCAATACAGTTGTCAAGTCAAACTGGGTTAAAAAGATGTGAGGATCTAGAAGAAGATGAACAAACTGACAGACTGGAAAGCAGGTGATGTACAACCAGTGGAGACTGCTTTCCACCCAGAAGAAAGAAAAAAACAAGAGACATACGGCAACAGGAAGTTGGCATACACTGCTGAGAGAAGAGCTTTTTCCAAATTCAAGGTCTGTATCCTTGGAAGACTGCATTCATACTGTAGGCCTCTACTTTTCCTTTGTCTTCGGCCTGCAGTAGTGCTGTTTCCTCAACAGCACCAGAGTCGATCATCGTTAGCCAGACCCTTACCATCTTGTGATTTTGCTAAGATTTTGCACTGGACATTCTTCCAGGTGCAACACTCCACATTCATCTGGGTTAAAAATTCTTATTACAACTTTCAAATTTGTATAAATACGCTTTGAATGCTGTCTGAGCACAACTCAAGATTTCATGAATTAATTTACACAAAACTAATAAAATTCTAAATACTAAAGTAGCTATTGGAAGACTTTTTCACTAGGAACAGCATAAATATAAAATGTTTTGGCTTTGCAGCTCAAATTTATAGGTTTAGGAAAGAGTTTTACTTAATCCAGGAGTAGGTTATACAATCCCATTACACCTACTGAGAAGAGTAGCAGGCTGGATACACACAGTAAAACCTAACGACTTTAATGGTGGTCTAAGTTTGAATCCGTTTTTATGGGACACTTTAAGGACTTTTCTCTGTTTCCTAAGCTTACACACACCCACACATTGTAACAAACAGATAGAAAGACAAGCTTACACTGTGATCTTTGACCAAATAGACAGCTCAAGCCTTCTTCTTTTGTATTGTGTGTATTTGAAAACTGCTGCTCCCTAACGAATGCCTTCAAAACACGTAGGATGACTGCATTGAAAGTCAGCATAGGTTCATGTATCATTATCTCTTGACTATTTGTATGCTGATAATTTTCTTTAACATGTCAGACACATTGTTGTTGCTAAGAAATCACCTTGAGGTGACTGTTCTTGTGATTTGGCACTTTTTTAATATACACACACACACACACATACATATATATATATATGTATATGTGTGTGTGTGTGTGTGTGTGTGTGTGTGTGTGTGTGTGTAAAAAATGTATATACTGTAGATATCTCATGATCAAATACAGCATGTTTTTTTTTTTCAATAATAGATAAATAGATAAATTCTGCTCCAAGCACCATTATAAAAGCAACCTGGCCAGTAAGTCTGTTAGTAATGAAACAGTGAGGCTACCAGAAGGTCGGGGGACATATGAATAACAATCAATTAGCTTTCAAAATAAAAATTGTAAAAAATTAAATGACTCACCAAATATACTTGGGTATGTGCTAATAAGGACTGCTGTGAAACTAGTTTTTGTCCCCTTCCTGATTTCCTATTTTCATTTTTTTCATGAAAAAAAAAAAAGAAAATTCGAAATCAGGAAGGGGATGATTGATGACACATCTTTTCATAATAGTAGACCAAGACCATGTTTGTCGGGCCACAGAATATTTCCTTGGGAATCATTTACATATTTTTTTAGCAAATGTGAGATGAGCATTTGTGTTGTTTTTGGTCAGCATTGGTTTTCTGCTTGGAGCTCTCTCATGGTTGCCGTTTTTGCCCTGTCTCTTTCTTGTTGTTGAATCATGAACACTAACCTCTATTGAGGCAAGTGAAAACTACAATGCTTTAGCTGTTGTTCCTGGTCCTTTCCTCTCAAAAAAATGTGGAGAAACACTGAAACTACATTCCCAGTTAGAATACAACAAAAAACATTCAAAAGTAACTATCTAGGACATATCTATTTATTTTTTGGTTTTATTTATGCGACAGTTTGCACAAACACAAAGCACATGATAACAACTACAATGTTACCAACAATTAGACTCTCTGTGCCTCCATCTTGGTAAAAAACGTATTCACAAATCAAAGCTGTTTGATCAGTATGATATATCCAAATTATAATACCAAACATGTGAATGCCAGTGTTTTTCTTCGTTTCACATTAATGCGATAATCTGATTACATTAGAAACTTTTTTCGCACAATGATCGGCTCAAAATGTAGAGAAATGGAAGACCTATAAGTTGCTTTGGCCAGTGACATATCCACACACTAGATAGATACGTTTTTGTGTCGTTCTGTGTTAACACTATTATGGACAGACCAGGATGTTTATTTCTTTCACTGTTAATTTTACAGTGACTGACTTTATTATTAGTTTTTCCTTCCACCTTATCCTATTTTCTCTCAGTATTTTAACAAAACCTTGAGATAAACAAGGCACAGCCTCCTTCCCAGTCTCTGGAATAATAAATGCAAATTCTGCAATCCCCATTACCCAACTATCTCATATTTTGTCTGAAACTTTACTCTTTCTTGATTACCTATGCCTCTTTTCCCTAAATAGCTGCTTTGTTTCTGAGTTGTTGTATACAGTAACCTTTTACATTCAGCTCTGTGATCTGAGTTGGTATTCTACACTTGTCTCTGTAGTCTGTCTCTCTGAGAGCTTAAGTTCCTCTTTCTACTCTATTGCCCAGTCTGTTTACAAAGAGAATGTATAGCATATGTTTTCATCTAGAGGCAGGACAAATTAAGTCCTATCTAAGCCCAGCCATGCTTGGTTGCAGAGAGCAGAGGAGAAAAGTATGTGTGTGTCCTCGTGTGTGAATGAGTGTGTGTGTAAGGGAAGGTAATAAGAGTGGAGGGTGCAGTAAGAGCTGTCAAGAAAAACAGAGACACTGGAAAGTGTGTATCTGTGTGCACTGAACAACAGGGTTCATTGCTTTAATAGATCCTGATAGTGAATTAAACATTTGGAAGCACTGAGTTGTTTATGCATGCAGGCTGAACTGCATGGGTCAGCAACCTCGGGCTCTAAATGATGATGTGAAGTGCCCTGTCCAGCTTCCCCAGCAAGTACAAAGTTTCTACCCAGAGTTGCAAGATGTGAATCGAACTGTGAGATTAAAGGTTTTTGCATTTGGCAGGAGAAACAGACATGGTAGTGGCAGCAAGTGAAAAAAGACAGATGCTGCTTATGTATTCTGTTGCACCTCTCACATAATAAGCACCACTGCATGGAGCTGATGGGGGCTTTGGTTTTTAAATTAAAAAAGTAATAGTAATAAAGCTTGCAATGCCATTTCCTCCTCTGAATTAGGATGTAAAATACAGTATAAATCTGTGAGGGTGGACTTTTTGAATAAAGGCTCCACAAAAGTTACGTAAGGTGGCATAAAAAGTAGGCCACAAAAGCGAAGTTTGAATTAATAAATAAAAGACTTCAGAGGTACTATGACAAACAGGTGTGTGCATGTGTGTGTATTGTGATGATTGTATTATGGGAATTTCTTTAGGTTTGTGATCACATCTCACTTCTCCTTGAAGGCTTCTTCAGTTCTAAAATTGGTCATTACTGTCATAGGCTCATATGATGACACATATAGAGGGGTAGGTTAACTCAGTAGGTAGAGTGTGATAGGATATAGGTCGGGGGTTCGAATCCACAGTACTGTCCTTCCACGCTGCTACCCAGGCACTGGATTAGTAGCTGCTTCACTGAGTGAATTAAATGCACAAGACTGAACAATTTCCTATAGGTTTAATGAAGTATGCTTTTTTCATGTGTTATTAAATAGTGTTGTTGAGACTACTCTGGCACAGGATGAACATGAAATACCATGATGTGGCATCTTGTTGAAGCTGGACTACCTGTACAACCTGAATGCACTGCTTATATCATCTCCTCCAACCAGTACTGATAAAGTCACTAGGAGAATCAAAATCTACAAGAAAAAATTTGTCATGCATTAAGCAGAGAGCAATGGTCTTTGACTGTTTTTCTTTTGTTATACAGTGGACTTAAACTGTATCTGTCAGCTGCACATGGAAGCATAACTTTCACATGTTCAACTATTCGGTCATCTTTAGGTGTTTTCAGCAGTGTAACTGTATTCAGGGTTCCCTTTATTTAATTGCTAGATTTTTTCTCTGTTTTGTTTCTAAGAGTCATTGTGGACATTTGGCACAGAGAACCTTTATATGAATAACAATTATTGAAAACAAGATTTTTTGTCGTCAAGAATTTTGAATGAGGGGCAGTTGTTTTCTCTTGTGGTCTTTTTGTTAATTAAACACTGAGACACAGGAAATAAGACTGTAGTTTAAGAAATGTCTCTGTAAATTTAAATCTTGTAACTCTGTAATTTATATAATTTACCAAACTGTTTAGTTTTAACTAGTGTTGGGCAAGTTACTTTGAAAAGGTAATTAATTATAGTTACTAGTTACTTCTTCAAAAAAGTAACTGAGTTAGTAACTGAGTTACAATATTCTAAAAGTAATTAATTACTTGAAAAGTAACTATTGCAAGTTATTTGCAGCCATTTACCTTTTACCCTTTTTTAAAATAACCATTTCAAACTATTAACATAACAGTCAGCTGTTATGCCACACAAATTATTTGTGCCACTCCAAAAAAAATAAAGGAGAACATCACAGCCTGATACCTGCAGGTCTGACAGCAGCAGGTGTATCACTCATCCTGTTTTTTACCTGGACACAGCTGTCACCTCATTGTTCTGACACACAACTAGGGATGGGTATTGAAAACCGGTTCTTGTTGAGAACCGGTTCCCACTGTTTCAATTCCTTGGAATTGTTTGCCATTTTTGCAAACGATTCCCTTATCGATTCCAGTCGCCCCGAATGATGTCACCACGTTGCGGAGCGTCATTTACCTGGCAGGAAACACGGCGGCTCAAACGCTAAAAAGTTTGGTTATACTTTACGAGAACGGATGACAACAGGGCAACTTGCAATACTTGCAAAGTAGATATTTCATTTTAAGGGAGAAAACACTACGAATATGCAAAAGCATTTGCTCACAAAACACGCGATGACCTTAAATGAATGCCGTGTTTTTAATTCTGCTCCGGGCTTGTGAATCTTAACCCAGCAGCAGCGGTAACGTTTGCACGTCCTCTCCCGTTAATGAGGCAGGTAAATAATCAACTAACAGTGCATATTATGTTAGCGCGATCTGCCTTATTACAAAACCTGCTATTACTGTGCATTTAGGTGACCATGATGAGAGACAGGGTCTGGCTGGTGCTCGCTGGCAGTTCTCGCTGCAGTCTACCGGTAGTGTCTCCTTTCAGGCCAGGATAGACGAATGTCACCGAGCAGTGACTAAGTTTGTGGTCAAAGGCTTGCACCCATTTGCCACAGCAGATGCCCTCAAATTTTCGGTAAGTGAATGTGTTTAATTGTAGGCAGGGACATTTTGGATATTCTTGTATAATTGATACAGAATAATTTATGTTATACTTTGTTATTGCTACAGAAGAATATTTATTTTATTATTTTACATTTACAATTTTTTTTCCTGGGGACCCTGTGACACCCCATTGAAGAGCCGTAGGCTGTGGATCACTTAAGATCTCACTGTTGGGTTTGTAAGGCCATGTTACTCCTAAATTTCTACCTTGTTCAAAGAGAAGATATAAAACAAAGTTCTAAGCTATTTGACCTAAGTGTTCTCCTTTTTTAAAAAGAATCAATAAGAGAATCGATAAAGAATCGAATCGTTAAACGGAATCGGAATTGTGAAAATCTTATCAATACCCATCCCTACACACAACACAAAACTATCCACAACACCACACACTAACTACACAAGACAACACATTAACTACACACTCCAAACACGCTAAACATCACAAATCTCTCACATCTCAAGACAACCAAATGTCATGTTGCCATATCATTTTTTGATTGGTCGACATGGTACAGTTTTCCACCAACACGAAAGGCTGTTTTTTGTTTTTGTTTTTTATTTTTTGGTCATAAGCAGAGAGTGCTTGCTAGCGCTGTCCTTAGTCGTTAAACGTGATGAAACTATTGAGGAAAAAACACCTCATATACTAATATTGGATTTTCTGCAGGAAAATCTTTCATAAGCCTGGTGCATTTAGAGGCAACTCTGTACACAGAGCACACTGTGGCTTTCTGAAATGTCCGTGTGCAGTGACTTTAAAACAAATGAAAAAAATGCCCCCCCCTCCTCCCCATTCTTTTCAGTGACATCTGAAACTGATGGCAGCAAGAACAGTCATATGCAAATCTTTTAGGATAAATGTTGATGATTCTCAGTTAAAAAAAAAAAAAGGTGTGAATGCCAATGAGTGTCTGTGAAGTGGAGGAGTTCAAGTATGTTAGGGTCTTGTTCATGAGTGAGGGTACAGTGAAGTGTGAGATTAATAGGGTGATAGGCATACTGTCTGCAGTCCTGTAGACACTGACTATGTATTGGTCTCGTGTTCAGAGAGAGAGAAGCAATCTCATCTATGTTCTAGCCTTAGTCGTTCAGGAGGCCCTCGAGCTTCTCGATATTAGAATCAATGGAAATGCTTCATTACTAATGTATAACTCAACAGGTTTTCATAAATAACATATAAATTAAATGTCTTTGCTTATTTTGAGCAGAAGAACTGTGAAAACAAATTTGGTTTTAAGTGAGCAGAACGGATAACCATAAAGGTGAAAATGTGGATTTAACCCCTTAGCAGTCCTACAAATTTACAATTAGTCCCCTAAACCATCCAATGTACCGTGGGCGGTACGTCCGACTGCTAACAGGTTAATGTAATCAATATTCCCATTCTAACCTATAGGGCCATATGCTGGGGCTAGTGAATGACTGAATAACACCAGATACGAGTGGCAGAAATTAGTTTCTTTCAAAGAGAGCATGCGGGTCCTGCGCAGTATCTTTGCTGTTCCTAGGACTGAGATCTTCGAGAGAGAGAGATCTCGGATGTTGTTCTTGAATCTGCTGGAGTCACTCACCTAGCTTGGGGGTCACTGCACTGAGTGTTCCGATTACCACTGTTACCTTCACCCATCCACATCTTCTCGAGCTCTTCTCTGAGCCCTTGGTACTACTCCAACTTCTTGTGTTCCTTCTTCCTCATGTTGCTGTCATTCGGTACCACTACGTCTATCACTACAGCTGTCTCCCTCTGCTTGTCCACTATGTCCAGTTGTTACCCATCACCAGTCTGTGTCTGGAAGTCCCACAGGATCTTAGCTCAGGGGGCGTCTCCCATTTTGATCTCGGGATTTTCAGACCGTCAATTCCTGGTGGGACTAGCTGTTTTTTAAAGAGTGACATAAAATGATTCATGTGTGACATCAACTGTAGTAGCACTGCAGGAAGATAGTTGTGTCTCACAATGAGAACCAACCTAAATACTATTGTTTCCTGTCCTAAACATAAATATCTGTAAATATACTTTAGTAGGAGAGATTTTTGTAACTTAAAGACTTGTGAAAATATACTTATTGCAATGAGAAGCGTATAAAAGTTGCACTCACAAGCTCACATTTGTAGGCCATCAAAGGGTGAAGGAAAGAGGCTGAAACTAACAACTCTCCTAATTCTTTTACACGGGTGCCCAGCTTTGTCTCATTTGTTAGCGAGTGAATTTTTATACCCGTGTTAGGTTTCTCAGTGCAGGATATCTCTTTCTGTTTGGGATTTCAAGTGCTTTATTTAGTTGTCAGTCCACTGTTCACCTTATTTTGCATTAAAATTAATGAAAAGTACTGTAATGTTTCTCATTTGGAGGCTTTTTCAAAGTGTCTGGTGAGGCTGAAAAATAATCATGTCTCTTACATATTCTGCCAGGTCTTACCTAATGTTTCATCAGTGTTTCCCTCTTATTTTGACAGTAATTTAACTCACTTGAAATACAATTTAAAAAGGGAGGGTTTGATGGGGGTTGGGGAGGAGGACGACTTGATTGCTTTTGATCCTGATTTGGAAAAAGATGGGGTGGTGCTTTAGTTAGATACGTCAAGCCTTATGAGCAATGACAGCAGTGTTGATGTTGAAGTGCCTGGAGTGTTGAAACTAGTTGAAGTTTCATATCTTGTTCTTAGCCTGGTCTGGCTGCAAAGGTCCCTGGAGTTTTTTAGGGGAAATTCCCAATCATATTAAAATTAATAGGTTTTCCAATGTGAGGGCGAGGGAGCGACTGTGTGTGTGTCTGTTTTGGGTTAAGAGAGAATCAGAGAAAGAGGTTTGATTTTACCTCATCTCCTAGTGTGAAGCTGCTGCAGTGGGGTTTTTCCAGCCAAAATAGGTTAAAATGTTCTTTTTAGTAATTTCTGCAATACACTGACTAATGTGATGTGTGACAGCATTTGAATAAATATATTTAAAATTCATCACATTTAAAATGGTTGCATTGTAAAAGCTGGGAGTCAAATACATTGGCTCATCATAGTTTGTGAATCTTTGAGATATTTCTATTTTTTTGCATAAAGAGGACCTAAAACATTACTCCTAACACTAACCCTGATTGCCAACAGTAATGACCTCAGAGGGTCTAATTTAGATATTTCTGAAATCTGGGAAAAGAGTTTATGCTCGTGATGCTGGAAAATGTTACACCCCATAATTTTTTTTTATCCAGAGCTGTTCCTAAATAGCTATCTGATTGCCATTTAAAATAAATCTGGTCACTAGTTCTATTTCTGATTTAATGCCTTTTTTTTTTAAATAAAAAAGGGACATTATGCAAAAGGCACAGAGAACTTGGTTCTCATGCACAAAAACAGATCACTGAAATTTAAATTTCTCATCAATAATACATAAGTGTAAGCTGAGCCTCAAGCACTTGAGAGATTGGTTTTTTTTTTGTTTTTTTTTTTGTATGTGTGCCTTTGTAATGTAGGTAACAGCCCAAATCCAAACCACAAGGTAACTGAAGGTTGCTACTTCAGCAGTAGCAGCAGAGCTTCCAGGCCTGTTAAACAGCATGGGGTTAATAAGCACTCCACAGCCACATGTTCCTCCACTGTCTGCATTTCTGCAAGGTGTCAAGTATGCTAATGTATTTTTTCTATTTGTCTAATGAAGGCAAGCAGCACACTTTGTGCACTGAAATGTTGTAGTTTGACTGCACAATGAACACCTTATTGGGATTGACATGTTATAAAATAATGCACTGAGGTTCTGTTAAGACCCCCAAATGCTGTGTAATCAGAAGATATTTGCATGAACTAAAAGGAAAACAATCTTTATAAAAGTATAGACCAGATTCCTATATTATTGTATTATAATTCAAATTTGAATTTGATTTGTAGGGTCTACCTTACAATATAAAGCACCTTGAGGTGACTGTTGTAGTGATTTGGCGCTATATAAATGAAATTGAATTGAATTGAAACATTTTCCTCTGTAAAATAACTTTTAGGATTTCTCAAGGTTACAAAATGTGAACATAATGAATCTTGCTCTGGCTGCACTTTCTGGCTCAAGTCTAAGCACACACACTGAAAAAAAGGGATTGGCCAGCTCTTGGATTTATGTAAGCATCTTGTGTGTATTTAACACAATTGCCTCATGGTTTAAAGTTAAGTGTAACTATATAGTGTAGAAACCGCATAATATGCAGAGTGGGTAGATTAAATTGTTCATATCATGTTCGAGTGAAGTAAGTCAATAATATAGCAATGTTAAATCTTGTGACACTGCACGGGATTTCAGTCTTACACGCTTTGGATCGTGGTTTGAGGAAGGCATCCATTTCAGTCAAGTCAAACAGCCACCTCTGCTTTTTTTGGTAAACTGAAAGAAGTAAATTGGGTGGTTGTTACATTAACCCTTTAGAGCCGATCGGAGCGGACACGCGCTGTTTTGCGTAACTATTTTTAAATCCCGGTAGCACTGCAACCACGTAAGCTAGTGCAAAAAATTTTTTTGCATATGAAACCGGAGGAGTTGTACTTACATCTTATGCCATCAGCTTGTCCTAGGTCACGGTTTCCTTCCACATAAAGCTTTGCAAAAACTGCATAAAAAGCGCTCGCAGGAACAAAAACATAATATTCCAGAAACACGCTTTGCCGATCCAATCAGCTGTTCATAACACTTCCTACGTTGGAATAGACATCAGCGCGAACTTTTGCATTTCCGCCATTACCTGCCTGAAACCGGAAGTGACGTCATTTTCGCGGAAATGTAGTCTTTTTTACCATGAGGGCCTCAGGGCCTGTACCGGTCTTTTTAAAAGTTATCTTTGACTTTATGACTTTCTGTGTCGTTTCTGGGATGCTTAGGACTCATATTGCACTGCTGGAAATAGTTCATTTTGATGCATATGCTGCTTTTTTGCAAATTTGCAGTATAATATTTATTTTCGTTTTTCCTGCAGTGTATAAAAATTGGCGTATTTCAAAAATAAAACTATGAAGACACTCAAAATAAATTTCCTGTGGTGGGAAACTATTTTGTGCAACTTTTTTGTATTTACAGTTTTGAGGGATAAGCCTCTTAAATTTCTCTAATTACAAATATATGTTAAAAAATCAAAAACGATTTTCAATTTTTTTGTAGTTTATTGCACTTTTTTGCAATTTATGTAATTACTATGCACTTAATGAATACATATTATTAAAATCTGGGCTATAATGGTTGTATTGATGTATAGCAACTTGAAATGCTCCCAAAAATGGCTCCACAGCATGTAAAAATATAATATAAGCTCTGGCGGACTTGGTTCTATGGTAGGTCTTAAAGGGTTAAAAAAGTCTACCTTGTAATTTGAACACAAAATTTTCATGTTTCTATCTTGAACGTAATCATGTAGGATCTGTACGAAATTCAACAACTTAATTTGTTCTTGTTGAGATGACCTGATACAATCTAGTAAGAGTGGTTAGTTGCTGGACTCATGAAATTAACCCTTGTATGGTGTTCGGGTCTGTGAGACCCGTGTTCAGTTTTTGTCAAAAGAAAAATTAAACAATTAATTATTTTTTCACGTGTAAATGTGTTGTGTCTTTCCACTCACTCCACTTGATTATAACTGATTTATTTATAACATTTTATATAAAAGAAAAACGAGAAGCACATTAATTCATAAATGTGATCTAACAAAGGTAAAGGGAAAAAATTAACCATGTTTGCTGTTCATATGTCTTGTAATGGGGATGAAGTAAACATCTGTTGAGTAATTTAACATAAAATTGTTTGATAGTGTTAATTTGGAAAGCCAAAACTCTAGCGGGTCCACCAGACCCATGAACACTGGCTGAGTAACAAAAATACGAACACCACACAAGGGTTAACAAGATCACATGAAATTTCAAACTGCAGGAAAATCACTAGAACGTCTTGATGCATTCTCAGTCATCCAGGAAAGTAAATCTCCAAAAGTTGATTCTGTTCATCTGGGCGTAGCATTTTGTGGGATGAGTGACGAAACGTTTCTCCCACAAAACGCTACGTCCAGATGAACAGAATCAACTTTTGGAGAAAATCACTAGAGTTATAAGAGGCAGACAACTACACACACACAAAGTGTATGCTTCTCTCCCTAAGCCTGTCCCAACCTCCACATCAACCACAATGGCGAAGGCGGGACCAAACCATAACCCCCACCCCCGCTAGGTGATGGAGCCGATCAAAGGAGCTGTGCCGATAGTGTTAGGGCAGCTGTCCCTTTAAGAGTTCTGATACCTGGTGACATCACAGGAAGCAGGAAGTAGTAAGGTTTAGTGAAGTTTGCACATGGCCAAGGAGACTGCCATGAATCCACATGTCTTCGTCTTTTGGAGCATTGTCTGTATGTATATTGTTTATTTGATGCTTATCTGTAGTTCTGTGGTTGTATTTTGTGACATGAGGGAAGTTTAATGTGTAACTTTGATACGTTGTTGAAACCACATGTTTAGAGCACGGCTAATGCTTATTCTTGCAGCTAAAGTGCTACGCTACGTTGATTTAGATTATTGTAGACTTGTAGGTACAGTGTATATGTAAGATTTAAAGAATATACTGTAATTGTAATTGTGTTATGTTTGTTTCAGTTTCACACTTGGACAAAGAGTAATGGTCTTTAGAGTCTTGATGGAAGAAAAGTGTTGAACCTTGCTGCCGGTTCCTCTTCTGTGCAGTGTGAAGAGGGAAAGACAGTACAGGAGCCCAAAGCGATTGATCTAATGTGGTGGCAGAGGCTGTCTCAAGACTAATGTGATCTATTAGATGGTTTCTATATTGGCTAGAATTAAGATTATTTTTATTTTTTCCAGTTCATGAGGACCAATTTCTTGGCAATGCATAGGGCAGTAAAAACCATGTGGACTGTATTAGTTTCTGTAGTGACATCATCCAATTTGCCCAACAAGCACACTTAAAGGGGAGGTTGGAATTTTACATTTCAGACACTTTGATAAGTCTTCACATATCCCGCGCCAACACTTCTGCACTGGTGGACAGAACCAAAGAGCGTGGATGTAATTGTCTGGTGTATTGCCTTGACAGTGTGAGCAGTTGTTGGAAGATGTAAAGCCCATCTGGAACATCTGATGACCTGTATAGTGCACTTTATGTAGTATTTTGTATTGTATTAATTGCAGACTGGGATTTCTAATCAATTTAAAGGTTTTTAAGCATATCTGAGACCAGAAGTTTTCGTCTAAGCCGACCTACAAATCTGCTTCCCACTTTGCAATAGGAAGGGATATTGATTCATCTATTTTAGAATGTGTTCTGTATATTTTAGACAATAATTTAGGGGATTTAAGAATAAGAAAATGTACTGCGCTTGGTGGTGTTTGCAATTTAACTTGACTGAGGTTAAATTTCTTTTTTACTATGGATTTAATTTGTTGATATTCTAAAAATCTTTTCTTGTTGATCCCATATTGTATAACTAGTCTGTCAAATGGAATAAA
>NW_005187509.1:256780-259246 GCF_000239375.1 Pundamilia nyererei
ATCTCGGTCGCACGTGTAGGCTTCTAAGGATTTGATGGTTTTTTCTAGTTCCTGAATATTTTTGTTTTCTTCTTTCTTTTTGTGTGATGAGAAAGAAATGATTTTACCTCTCATCACAGCTTTCCCTGATTCCCATAGAACAGAAGCTGATGTTCCGGGAGTATCATTAAAGTCTAAATATGAAGTTCACTCTTTTTTTAAAAATATTTAATAAAGTCTTCATCTATGAGCAGCGATGTATTGAATCTCCAGTTTTTACTTGGTGTAGCATTCTTCTTATGTATTAGTGTTAAAGATACAGGAGCATGATCGCTGACAGCTATAGGGTGAATCTCAGTGTCTGAAATATCACTCAGCAGTGAGCTGCTGACTAGGAAATAATCCAGATGAGAGTAGGAGTGATGGACATGTGAGAAGAAAGAATATTCCTTACTGTTGGGTGAAGGGAGCGCCATGCATCGCAAAGACCAAAGTCGCTCATATACTGTTCGATTATATTTGTGGACTGCCAATTACACTGAGTTCCTGCTGTATTGTATATCCATTTCTTCATTTAGTCCAAGGTTGAGGTTGCCTCCAAGAACAAGTGTGCCATCTAAGTGTTCAGAGAGTGCACTGAAAAAGTCGTGAAAGAATGAGGGATCAACATTTGGACCATATACACTTACAATACATAGCTTATTATCACGTATAGATAGTTTAATGATTAAGAATCTGCCCTCTGGATCTATAACTGTATCGAGTACTGTGAAATTAACGTTTTTATGTATTAGAATTGCTACTCCCCTTTGTCTAGAATTATAACAGGCTGCGAACACATTAGGAAACTCAGGTGTTTTAAGTTCGTTTAAACCTGTGACAGGCCTGTGAGTCTCTTGTAATAAAACAACATCTGCCTGTAGTTTTTTTAAGCTGGTTAAATATCTTTAACCTTTTTTCTCTGGTGCCAGCTCCATTTACATTCCATGTGACAAACCTTAGTGTGCCCATAATTGTGTGTGTATGTCTAATGATGTACGCTAGGTGTTTCGTTTAGACGGGTGGAGAGAATGTGGAAACATCACTTGTTTGTAAATAGAAAGAGAAAAAAAAATATGTGGTGAGAGGCTCCATAAGTCTGACTATGTGTGTGTTTATTCACTAATATGAACAACCGTGGCTTGTGTGTGTGTCCTATAAGTCTGTGTGTGCTGTGAGGCTGTTGTAAATGTGCTGCCGTTGAGCGCATGTGTTTGCATGATCGTGGTGCGTGAATATGCAGAAATAGAGGGTGTTGTTTGTAGGTGAGTGGGGAAGTAGGTGGTCACAGCAGTGAAAGAAAAAAGAGAAAAAAAAAACCACGAGAACGGTAAGCGACAACAAAAAAGAAAAGAAACGGAAACATTCCAATTAAAGCAATGACGGAGGGTGATGGTGTTATATCGGCTATGAGATCATACTGATATTACTAGGTTAAACACATGTTAAAGGAGAGAGTGTGAATGAATAAGAAAAGAGTGTAGCGGGTTCTTATCTGGAGTGCAGTCAATATAACCACGGAGTGGTGCTGGCTACATAGAGCCGGTCCACAGCGATGACAGTGCGGGAGCCTCTCTGGATGAGGCTATGTGGAACTGGGAACAGGACCTTGCATCGTTCCAGGATCTCTTTGGTCTTTGGTCTTTTTCTGGTCGTTCACGCTGAAGTCAGTTCCTTTCAGCTCCCTGCCGCGACTCTTCACCTGTTCCTTCTGTTTGAATTGGCCGAATTTGGCCACAATTGAACGTGGTCTCCCAGTCGGCGACCTTATGGCATACAAGCGATGCATTTTTTTGAAGGCGATGTTCTTTACGGTGTCCTCCGGCAGCTTCAGGTGGATTTTAATGAAGCTTTTCACCGTTGCTTCCGCGTCCTCTCTGGCAGATTCTGGAATACCAGAAAACACAAGGTTGTCTCGCATGCTACGGGCTTGTAGATCGATAATGGATTCTTTTATTTTCTTTTTATTTTCTATGTTTAACTGGGTCACGTTACCGGTGAGAGATTTGCCCGACTCCCGTAGCGTGGAATTTTCAGCAGCAAGCGTTTCCACCTGCTCCTGGCTAAATTCCAGGGATTCTCTCAGAGATTTAAATTCCCGGTCTAAAATCTCCACCAGGGACAGACTCGCATCGAAACTGGAAAATCGCTTGTCGATTGACTCCAGGATGTCTGCAATGTCTTTGCCGGCAGGTGATGTTGTGCCGGGGGAGTCTGGCGGGCGACATCTCTTCAATGACGGTGTCTCAATTTTGGCCGGGGAAGATGCACTCTGAGCCTTCTTCATTACTAAATCTTGGAAGCACCGGTCAATGTAATCTTGGAGAGCGTCTAAACTCTCCCCATTGTCCTCCAGGGTGTTAGAGATTATAGGACAGATGTTATTAGTAGGGGTGCAACGATACACAAAATTCACGGTTCGGTTCGATACTTTGGTGTCACGGTTCG
>NW_005187509.1:260133-262001 GCF_000239375.1 Pundamilia nyererei
GAACGGTTCAATATCGATACGAGTATTGTTGTACCCCTAGTTATTAGTTATATGACAATTGATTAGTTTATTTGGCAATACTGAAGCTTAAAGAAACTTTGTTAAAGTCTATGCTACCATTTGCTTTTTTTCCACCAAATCTCCTGCGTCTGCGACGTCACCTACAACATGGGTCGCTTACCTTTTCCTGTCACTTCCATCACTTACCTCTCACTTCCTTCACTTACAGTGCTTTTATGTTAATAAAATTAACATCAGATGCACTAGACGGGCAACAATGAAACACCCCCAAAACAAGAATAGTTTTACAGGTGGAGGCCACTGACATTTTTCCCTCATGTTTTTTTTTTTTCCAAAATGCTTCTTTCTTTTCCCCCCTAGAGTCAGTATCACTCTGATAGATTGAGGGGACACCTGGACCCTACAGACAATGCCCTTATAGTCCAACTCTTCCAAGATGCCACATCAGTACATGCCATTGCCAGTAGGTTTGCTGTGTCTGCCAGCAAGCAGTGACTCTAGGAGAACTGGACAGGGCTGTAGAAAGTCCTTAACCCATCAGAAGGACCAGTATCTGCTACTTTTTGCACTGCCAGAGCTACAAAATAACATCTATCAGGCCACTGATGTAAGTTTGTGACCAAATAATTATGAGAGTGGGCTGAATGTTCAGTGTCCTCAATGAGCCCTGTGCTCTCTGGAGACTGACTGGGATTTGCCATAGAATAATAGAATTGGAAGGTCCACCTTATACTTTTCACAGATGAGTGTGACAAATATTCAAAAAATAAGAAATTAGATGGGATCAATCCTTTTTCAAGACTCTGAGCCCCTAAAAAAACTTGGTTAGTTTTACAAACTAAAAATGCTAAATTGCTGAAAGGGCAAGTAAAAACCAAGTGAAAACAAAACTAACCCGTGAGTTGTCAAACAAGCGCAAAAGATGAAAGTCTTTGTCTTTGTGAATAACAGGATGTGAATAACAACTTCTTGGTTGCTAAAAAAAATGCTACTCTTGCAGCTACCACCACCTTCTTTCTTGCATGGACTTTGTAAATTTGTAAAACATGGCACTTTATTTATCTGTAACCAGCATTACCATGACTAATTGGAAGGTCCTGTTTCTTTCTCTTTGTAGAAACTTTACAGATGCGAGTGACTCTACATGGAGTTAAATTATGAAACAGAATGAAAAAAGTCCACTCCTTTTCACCAGCATGGATTTAAGAGGTTTATATAGAAGTAACTTTTTTTTTCAATGTTATATAGTTTAAAAAAAAAAGCTCAATAAAGAACCTATTTTGTGGCTCTGCGAAGAACACATGAGGAGTTGGAATAGAGGCTGCAACCTCCCCAAGGCACTTATCTTTCCTATGTTGGCACTGGAAGCAAGCATTATACTGTTAGTGTGACTTTCTGAAACTGACAATCTGACAAGAACCTACTTTACATAGAGATTGGCTTGGTGTTTGAAAGTGAGAAAGTAAGCTGCTTCTCTCTTGAGCTTTCTTATTTAAATTCTTCGCACACCTACTTTTGCTACTTTTCACTTGTAGCAATTGCAACACCACAAGCACCTTTCAGGAGTGCCAGTTCATTGCATTTTGGTCAAATTTACATCAAGATTCTTGCCATTCAGTGTGCATATCAGTACCTCTGGTATTATATGCCTGTTCAGATGAGCACTTCTTTTGAAACAAACCCTTTCGGGAACATTGAAAAGTAAATTCATTTTCTCTAACAAAGTAAATACCTTGCCTTGCAGTAACCCACACTTTAAAAACCAAAGAATGTTTTGGTGGCATGAACAGATAAACATCCTCTTCACACACTGAGGTTAATTATGGAGTTCCACAGGGTTCAGTGCT
>NW_005187509.1:295639-303694 GCF_000239375.1 Pundamilia nyererei
AAAAGATGAAATGCTGTGTTCAGGCTGTCATTTACAGTATCTACATGAATTTTAAACTCATCCACAGTTAAATCTAGATCAAATTGAAGATAGAAACAAAATTGATTGCAACAAATAAATCTGTTTTCTTCAGTTTTCCAGTTAGGGTGGAAAAGGTTAAGCGTCAAGCTTTCAAATGAATTGAAGCTCTGTCTGGGTCTTTGGTTGGTTATATGCTGGAGTGGAAGATTGCTGCTGCACCCCCTCCTCAGCCTGTGCTTCATTGACTCTGACAGTTGATATAACTCTGGAGTTTTGATTCATTTATACGTACATAATTATCCCACTATATCTGGATTTCTGTTACGGGGGGTACATCAATTTATTGATGTTAAAGAGAGAAATCTAATTTTTAAAAATCCACGTTTCACTGTTTTACTCTTTGATGCAGTTGTCGATACTATATTGTTCTTTCTTTTGTTTTTCTACTTTTAAATAGTTTTTTTTCTTACTGATTTTTATTTGTTTGAGAGCAGACACATCCCCCTAAGACCTCATCCCCTTAGAGACCAGCAGGAGGAGGGAAGCTACTTCCAGGTCCCAATTCTGGATAGTCACATTTTTGGGGAGGTTAATACATTTGGCCAGAAATAAATGGCAAGAAATGAGAACTTCTCCATCCAAAGTGGGATAGATGCTGTCTCTCATAACAACACTGGACTTTGCCCAAAAAGGTTGCCAATTTTCGGTAAAGCCAAATTTATTTTTTTAAATTAAAAAATACAATCATAGCTTATGCTGACATCTTTAATTTAGAATTTAAAATGAAGAATTTTCACAGATGAAAGGAAGAGAATAATAAATCTGAACTTTTTTAGAGAAAATTTATCTGGCTGCTTCTTAGACTCTGATCTATATTCTCCAATAAAAAAAAGGCTTTTCTCATTAACAGACATTGCAGGAGAGTCAATTTATAATCAGAGTAAACCCATTTGTTTGGTTACTTGGGCCGATGCAGCAATTAAAAGAGTAATTAAAAGATTTAAAGTCAAACTTCAAAGCTCAGCAAAGTCTAAAAATGTGGGGTTTTTTTTCTTTTTGTTCCATTGGGCCTGTTTTTTATCTTCAAATTAAAGAACATTGTAATGTACTTTTTGATTTTGGCTTCTTTCAGCCTTTTACAAGTGCCACATCCCCATGTTGTAGCCATACACATTAGGCCAGTGTACAAAATATGTGGGAGAATTAGTAATTTGGGCCTCTTCTGTTCATATTCTTGCTGTTGTTGGTTCTTTAGCTTGTCTCCTTTGCCTACAATAGCAAGCACAAAGATCACTGTCCTCCATTGATAGCTAGTGCTGTGATTATTAAATTCCACAAAAATCAGTGTCTTCACACAGCAGCTTAAGTCAGTTTTCATTTATTTTAAGTAAACAGGATGCAAAACAAGCATGATAGTCAAAGTGAACTTTTTCAGGAGTACAATTTTGTAGTTTCGTGGCTTTTGCTTTAGTCATTATAATTTCCAAAAGCAACAGAAAGATGAATAAATGCGAAAAATATTGTCATGTGTGTATACTTACTATAAGTATGGCTGTAATTTGTTGTTGTTTCTGTGCCTTTGGAGCGGTGGATGTAGCCCATAAGACATTGTTATAAACTGCACACAAACAATGACACAGATAAAAATTAACCTGAGTGCACATTTCATTTATTAACTACACTCCTCGTCTTAATCGTATTACCCAAAGTCACAGCCAAATACCTCCACACTGCAGTTTCACTTGCTTTACTGCACATCTTGTTAAAGATACTGATTAACAACATCAAAGCAACATCAGGCAACTAAATTACCTGAAAATATGACTTGTTTGTACAACAGTGTGAGTATAAACTGTTGCCAGGCACTCCCGTGGTGCCTTCGATCCATTAACTTGGCCACTGTTCTAAAAAACAGCTTTAGGTTTCCACTGAGAGGAAGCAGATCTGAGGACGAGACAAAGGAGAGCCGCTCAGAGGCACCAACATGCTGGTTTTGTATTAAAATATTTCATTGAAGTTATACACACACAAACACACAGATGAAAGGACTCATAAGAAGTGGCACGTGCACACACACACACACACACACACACACACACATACACGTGTGCGCAGCCAGGATGCTGTTGTCATCTGCATTCTGTTGGTGAGATGGCAGATAGAGAGCATATCACTGCTTTGTTTTCACCAACAGAAATGAAATATGAGCTGTTCTTTTATCAGTCAGCCTGTTTACTCACTGCAGGCAACAAGTTTGTCTTCTTCTCTATTCAAAAACAGAAGGCCTCTATAGCTATGGCTAAAGTAAAAACTTTTTTTTCTCACTAAGGTTTAATGTTAACAACAATATGCACAAGGTCACTGGCACCAGATCTAAGGCTTTTTGATTTTTGAATCAGTTCTCTGACATGTATTTTGGTTTCCATAAAAGCAGGCAGTTATGAACCTCCCTCTAACCCCTTAATGATGAAATAAAAATGATATCATTATACATCATTGTAAATAAATAAATAGCGTTATCTTTTACACTTTACAATATTTATTTCTAATGCATTGATAAGGTACAATGTTATATGTTAAAATATGTTTACATATGCTTATTGTGCTTACAAAGTAGTAACTTAGTCTGAAATGTTTGATATAGCAACGTTAGATTTAAGGGAAGTGGGATACAATTTGAGGGGGGAATAAATTTAAAACATCCCTGTATTAGTACAACCCTAAAAGGTTTTTGCATCTCTCTGTGTGGAGTGAAGCTGTGCAATAGACTAAGTGAAGAACTGAAATAATGTCCCAGCAGAACTCTGCAAAAACCATATTTGAACCGCTTTATTAAACAAAGTACAGGGAGGAGGTAGGGCTTTGATGGCGTGTTCTCACCCACTACTTTCACAACAGGGATGTTTATATATGTGTGTGTGGGTACTTTGACATGTAACTGTGGTTATAAAAACAAATACATGTAACACATTGTAAGGAAGAATTTATGATAGGGCATAAACAGAAAGAAAAAGTGTTGACTATTAGTTAATAAATAGTGGAAAGGGGGTGGGATTTAATAAGCTTATGCTTCTTCCTACTCATTTTTTAATGTGAGTTATTTAAAATGATTATTGTTACTTTTGTTTTACTTTGTTTGTTTGTTTCTTTTTTCTGTTGTTGTCATTATACTGTTTTAACATGTTCAAAATAAAGATGCAATATATAGGTGAACAGATTTGTCTCACTATTTGGCAAGGAACCAGTAAGGTTTTTCTCATTCCTGCCCTTATTAAGGCATACAGATTACTGATGAAGGAATTACAATAACACTCTCCTAATAAATAGTTTATAGATATGTAAAGTGGTACCAATTTTTATATTAAATAACCAAATAGACACAAATGTTAAAATGACACATCATGTAAAAGGACAATTAAATATCGGAAGCTGCTGTAATATGACATCAGTACTTGCATGTGTGAATAGAATAAAGTATTATGAAAGCTATTCACATGGAGTGTTTTGAGGGTTTTTCTTTTCCTCTTTTTGTATAACAAACTTCAACAGAGTCTAGGAACTCAGTGACATGATGTTAGGATTCTATTAGTGGTCTTGAAGTCTTTCTCTGGCATCTCTCCATTTGCTTTTTTGCTTGTGTACAGCCACACAGTTTTGCATCATAACTTGTAACTAGCTGTGGCAGTGGTGTATTTCTGTTGTTTATCAGACAAATCATCAGATTACCAGAACATTTCACAGCTGAAACCTTTTCAAGAAACTAAGAAACTAAGTAATACAGACCTCAAAGTCTGTATTACTTTGTAGTAGACACACCACTGGGCTCCCCATAAGAAGAAGTAAAATATACATTACATAGCCTCATGGTGCCCCATGACAGCCAGATTAGACTACAACCCCCTACTGTGACCCTGAATTGGTGAATAAGTGGAAGAAAATGAATGAGTGGACACTCAAACTGCTGTTAATTGCTTTACATTATCAAAAAGTTGATTCTTCAGCTTGTGGTTTGAAAATTGAAACTAAGTATCCTTGCCAGGTGTTTAAAATATATAGTTAAATATAGTCTTCAACAGCAAATCAATTTTAGATCATTCCCAAGCTGTCTCACTACCATCTGAAATTGCTGTTTTGCATCTGAGAGGAGCTCCGGAGAGAATAACTCAAGTAAACAGCACACTCAAACAACAAGAGTTCTTGATTACATATTCACTTTCATGGCTACACTTAATTTTCTCACTGTGAAATCAGTATTTATTCAAAACCTCCCTAGGATTAAAATGGCACAATATTCTTTACATATTACAGTTCTATATCCTCAGACTGCAGCTGCTAACATAAAAATGCCCCCTGGTATACATGTACGAAGGGGACAGAATTTCGACACATCCACCACCTAAAACACATAGGACATATACAATTATAACTATAAAACTAATAAAACGTATACCGTATTTTCACGACCATAAGGCGCACTGTGCTAAAAGGCGCAGTCTCAGTTATGTGTGCCATTACTGTATTTAACACACACATAAGGCGCACTGGACCATAGGGCGCATACAAGTACCGTATGCGTATTTAAAAATAAAGTGGGAGCAAACCTGAATTCGGTACCTTACTCACATTTCTATTGCCGGTAATCCTCATCATCAACAACACACAAATATACAAGTGTGCATATTTAAAAATAAAGCAGCAGGAAAACTGAGTTCGGTACCTTACTCACATTTTTATTACCAATAATCGTCATCATCAACAACACACAAGCATACAAGTGTGCGTATTTAAAAATAAAGCAGGAGCAAAACAAAGTTTGGTACTCACATTTTTATCATCAAACCCATCGAAGTCCTCATCCTCTGTGTCTGAACAGCTGCGCTAAATCTCCATCAAACATGCCAGGTTCACTGTCTTCACCGTCAGAGTCACTTTCCGTGCCGTGCGGCTCCTCGGAAACGATGCCGTCTCTTGCGAAAGCTCGAACAACAGTGCCAGCAGACATGTTAGCCCAAGCATCTACAATCCATTGGCAAATTGTGGCGTAACTCGCCCGGCGCTGCCTTCCACTCTTAGTCAAACTGTGGTCTCCACCGGTCATCCATCGCTCCCAGGCCGCTCGCAGCCTTATTTTGAACGGGCGGTTCACACCGATGTCCAGCGGTTGGAGTTCCTTTGTCAGGCCTCCCGGAATGACAGCAAGCTCACAGTTCATTTGCTTCACAAGTTTTTTCACATCGGCTGTGAGATGGGCACGCATAGAGTCACAGATCAACAGCGATGGTGATGCGTGGAAAAAACCACCTGGTCTCCTTACATACACCTCCCTCAGCCACTCTCATCATTTCCTCATCCATCCAGCCCTTTTCATTTGCCTTAATGATGATTCCTGCTTGAAACTTCTCTTTAGGCAAAGTCTTTCGCTTAAAAATCACCATAGGCGGCAGTTTCTGTCCATTAGCATGGCAGCCAAGCACAACAGTAAAAGAAGACTTTTCGTGCCCCGTTGTGCGTATCGCTAGCGTGCTGGTCCCCTTCTTCTCCACAGTGTGACTCACCGGGATGTCAAAAGTGAGCGGGACCTCGTCCATGTTAGTGATGTGGCTGGGCTGGATGTGTTTGTCGGCGATGTGTTTGCTGCAGTAGGAGCAGAAGATGGCCAGCTTTTCCTTATAATCCGCTGGAAGTTGCTGCGCTACCGTAGTCCTGGTCCGGATGGAAAAATGGCACCGTTTCATAAAAAGTGAAAGTGAAACTGCTTTTAGCCGAATGGTGACCGTCGAAACGCTTCTCCCGCTCGCTCTTTGCTCGATGATCCACCGCTCGAGTCTTTCCTCCAACTCGAGCCACCTCGCCTTATGTCCGCGGAAACTCAGCTGCGTTTTCTTGACCTGCCGGAGCTTGTTTTCCAGCTTCCTCCATTTGCGAACCATCGATTCGTTAATCTTAAATTCTCTCGCCGCTGCTCGATTTCCATGATCCTCCGCGTAGCTGATGGCCTTCAGTTTAAACTGTGCTTCGTAAGCGTGTCTCTTTGCCATTTTCAGGGTTATTAAAACAACGATGTCCTGCATAATGCACATACCTGTTCTTTTATACAGGTATGTGCGATTGTCCCGGTATATACGATCAACGCCCACACTTCACCCTTTAACGTTCTCATGGTGTTCTCTACTACGTCCTTCTTACAACACATAGGGCGCACCGCGCCATAGGGCGCGCCGCACTTTTTGAAGAAAATCTAAGACTTTTAAGTGCGCCTTATGGTCGTGAAAATACGGTAGTTATAATTATATAACTATAATCTCTTCATGTACTGTGATGACAAGGGGTCCTGACTTTATGAGACCACAAAAGTTACTAATTCAATACACCTAGGGATTTGGTGTTACAGCCTCAACTGTTAGCAAATGCAGTTTGTGACCTTTGCATTTTGTCTTGTTCTAGCTTTACCTTTGTGACAAAACCACTATAAGAAAGAATGAGTACGCAATTCTTTCTTAGTGTAGAAAAGCCAGTAAATATGACAAACATTAACTACTATTAACACTATGAGATGGCAGTCAGATAAGTAGGGATGGGAATCAATTGGTTCTTGCACTTGTGCTATAATCAGCTGATTTCAGTTGTTGTAGGAGGAAAATAGCAGGTCAGTTTACAGCGTTAGTATGGACATAACTTTTATTTCTATTGCACAAAAGGACAAGAGCATAATGGCAAGTGCAAACTGCATCTAGGACAGAAACAACTGTATTTGCTGCTTACACAACTTAGCCTCTTTACAAGCAGTCGCACAGAAAGCATGCTAATGCTAAGCTAGCCAGACACCATGCTAACACTAACCTAGCCAAAAACCCAGAGTGACGCTAAAGCTGAGTGAATGCCGATCGCAGCCCAGCACCGTGGTCAAGTGAGCTGTCATTTGTGAGCCGCAGTGAAGCTGCCGCTGGCTTAACTGAGCCCCAGAGTAAAGGTATCCATGTCATGGGTCTGCGGGCAGATTGCCTCTTTGGGGGTACTGGTGCCTGGACTCGGGACTATAGAGTATGTATTAAGAGTGTGAGTGTGTGTACTCTGTTCAGTTCTCTTTGTCTCCATGTTGGGTGAGTGCTCAGTATTTGCATGTGTGTGCATGTGTGTGCATGAGAGTGCGAATGCATGTTAGTGTCTGTGTGAGCCCGTTGCTTTATTTACATGTGTCAGGTCGGAACATCTCGGCTTTTCTCCCCCCATCACACTCCCTCCCAGTGGCTGGTGTCCCCACCCGCCAGTGCATTGGTGGATCTCTTTGTCCAGGGTGGATGCACGGGGTGCGTACTGGCTCACCCCTGGCGAAAGTTCGGTGGTGCCTATCCCCGTGGCTCAGTTGTGCCGGAGGAGCCTGCGGGCTTGTCGCTGCAGCCCCCTGAGGCTTCTGCACTGTGGCTGCTAGGTGACCCCTGTCCTACATTTTCCTTGGCTCTTTTTTTTTTTTGTGGCTGTCCTGTTTGGCTCTTTTGCCATCAGAATTATTGTCTAAAGTCGAAGAAAGATGGCCAGTGGATTTACTTTACCAAATTGACCATCCCAGCCTTGCCATAATGGTCCATTTGATTCACCTTTTATTGTTTATTTTATTTTATTTTTTTTATTTTCACTTGCTATATACGGGAAAGACTTGAATGAGGAAAAGAAAAGGGAGAAAGGAAGAGGGGGAAAAAACAGCGGAGAAGAGGGAGATAAAGACAAAAAAAACAAAAACCAACTAAATAAGCAGACAAAAAAATACATATATCAATCACCTGGATCACCTGTTGAGAAAGAAAAAAGAAAACAAGCAGAAGAAAACGAGAGCAATAAAATAAACAACATCACGATGATCTATGGGAATATTACAGTAAATACTAAATATTAAACATTATTGTGTAAGATCGACAGTGCACAGTGTGCTTTGAGGTAGGAGCCAAAAAGGGTGTAGTTTGTATGTGTGAGCACCCGTGTGTACACCTGTGAGCATGGACGCGCTTGTTTTTAAAAGGTTCCTTCATGTAATGATCT
>NW_005187509.1:304138-306181 GCF_000239375.1 Pundamilia nyererei
AAAGAACCACCAACGCACCGATGTCTGAGGGCGTCTGCCACTGGCAGGGGGAGTGGTGGGGGGAGATAGGCCTCCATACCTTGGAGGGCCCGAGATGTCCCCAGAGAGGTGGCGTCTGATACCCAACCTGACATATAGACATACAGGCACACACAGATACAAACTTCCATTCCCACCCTCATGCTCTCATATGCAATTACTCAACACTCAACCAACGTGGAGACAGACATAGAGAGACACTGTACACACAATCACACTCCCCAAGCGTACTCTACAAACCGGGTCTAGGTACCCTTGCCCCTGGAGGGGGAAACTGCACCCAGACCCAGGTGGTGTTACCCTTTTCCCTGCGGCGGGGAGAAGCAGCCCCGACTCCGCAGCAGCAGGGAGGCCCCACATTCCAGACCCCAGTCGGACGGCCAACTCTTCCTCGGCTCTTTTTTAGGTGGGTAGCGCGATTGCCCCTGCGGCGGTCCTCCCTGGGCTCTCGTGCTCAGAGGGGCCTCTAGATGTCTGGGGCCTGGAGCTCCTCCACGCCTTGTTCATGTCCGGGGGGTCAGGGGTATGGCTCCCCACACCTACTATTAGACACATGGAGAAACCTTGTAAATACAAGCGTGCTCACACACGCATACACACAAGTTTTCACAGACACACACTGTCTGAGTTGGCTGCTGCCTCTAAACATATCAAGAATTATTAGCCCTGTATGCTGCTCAGTAAAATTTAATATTATTAACTGTTCCTTATGCATATGTTAGCTGTTAGTGTAATTTTCTTATTATGTTGTTTTCCTTTTGCTTGTTTTGTTTGTTTTACACACATTTTACAACTTCTGTCTACTTATTATATACTTCTTTTTAAAATTATGTGGATAAAGGTTACAGCTAGGATGAGGTTAGGGTTCAGGGCATAAAGTGAAATTGAAAAATGTAATGACATTATTTATCATATTTTTTATGATACTGTTCTGTTTACATAGAATAGAATAGAATAGAATAGAATAGAATAGAATAGAATAGCCTTTATTGTCATTGTACAGAGTACAACGAAATTGGAGTGCCACTCCCTTGGTGCAAGTTTCAATAATAAATATAAATGTAAAATATAAAAAGTACAAAAAAAACAATCGTAAGTACTCAAACAGTAGTATGTACAATATATACAGGATAGCAGCATTAATATAATGACAGTATGAATAGCAGCATAATATAATGACAGTGACGGTATGGAATAGGTTCAATTGTTTTTGTGCTTATTTACTACGGTGATAGCTCTGAGAAAGAAGCTATCCCTGAATCTGTTTGTCCTGGTTTTATGTGACCTATACCGTCGGCCTGACGGTAATAGTTCAAACAGTTGGTTGCTGGGGTGAGAGTGGTCCTTGATGATATTGCCAGCTCTGCTGAGGTACCGAGAGTTTGCAGTGACCTCCAGGCTGGGCAGAGAGCAGCCAGTGATCTTCTGGGCTGTGTTGATGACCCTCTGCAGTACTTTCCTGTCCGCAGCTGAGCACCCTGCATACCATGTTGTTATGCCATACATTAGGATGCTCTCTATGGTGGCTCTGTAAAATGTCACCAGCAGCCTCTCCTCCAGGTTGTTCCTCCTGAGCACTCTCAGAAAGTGGAGACGCTGCTGGGCCTTTTTAACCACCGCTGTAGTATTTGCAGTCCAGGAGAGGTCATCAGATATCTGCACGCCCAGAAACCTCATGGAGTGCACCCTCTCCACACAGCTCCCATGAATGTAAAGTGGGGCCGGGTCTGCTCTGCCCTTCCTGAAGTCCAAGATAAGTTCTTTAGTTTTCGTGGTGTTCAGTTGGAGGTTGTTAACTGAACACCACTCAGTCAGTCTGTTGACCTCATCTCTGTAGTCCGACTCATTCCCCCTTGAGATGAGTCCAACCACTGTGGTGTCATCCGCGAACTTTATGATGGTGTTTGAGAGATGGGTAGGGGAGCAGTCGGATGTGTAGAGCGTAAACAGGAGGGGACTCAAAACACATCCTTGTGGAGACCCGGTGCTGAGTGTGATGGTGTT
>NW_005187509.1:306427-307936 GCF_000239375.1 Pundamilia nyererei
ATTCCTCTCAGTAGTGGTTTATAAATCATTAAAAAAGAATGTATGATTTAATAGCAGTATATAAATCTCTTGGGTTGGCGTAATAAGCAAATGCTTCAGCCAATACTTTTTGATTAGCCTTGTCTCATGCTTTCTTGCTTTGTGGTAGATCTTTGTTCTGTCTTCACTGAGATATTTGAATGCTAATCAATAAAATCAAAATCAAATAAAACAGTCAGTATTTGAATGAAAAATAGTTAGTTTCTGAAGTGCTCAACCTGTACGTAACCAATATACAGTATGGGCCAAACAGTCATATCAAATATTCAGTTCAGTTCAATTCAGTTTTACAGTATTTATATAGCGCCAAATCACAACCACAGCCGCCTCAAAGCGCTTTTTATTGTAAAGCAGACTCTATAATAATACATACAGAGAAAACCCCAACCATCATCTGACCCCCTATGAACAAGCACTTTGGCAACAGTGGGAAGGACAAATTCCCTTTTAACAGGAAGAAACCTCCAGCAGAACCAGGCTCAGGGTCTCTTGTCTCTCCCCATCTGTCGTGACCGGATGGGGAGAGACAAGGAAGACAGGATAAAGACATGCTGTGGAAGAGAAATTCATAACAAGTATGATTCAATGGAGAGAGTTCTATTAACACATAGTGACTGAGAAAGGTGACTGAAGAAGAAATACTCAATGCATCATGGGAATCCCCTGGCAGCCTACACCTACTGCAGCATAACTAAGGGAGGATTCAGGGTCACCTGGTCCAGCCCTAACTATATGCTTTAGCAAAAAGGAAAGTTTGAAGCTTAATCTTAAAAGTAAAGATAGTGTCTGTCTCCCGAATCCAAACTGGAAGCTGGTTCCACAGAAGAGGTGCCTGAAAACTGAAGGCTCTGCCTCCCATTCTACTTTTAAATACTCTAGGAACAACAAGTAAGCCTGCAGTGCAAGAGTGAAGTGCTCTAATAGGGTGATATGGTACTACAAAGTCATTAAGATAAGATGGGGCCTGATTATTTAAGACCTTTTATGTGAGGAGTGGGATTGTATGTGAGAAGCCAATGAAGAGAAGCCAATACAGGGGAAATAATGTTGTATGCTTTCCTATTCTTCTCAGCATGTGATCTGGCTGAACTTAACAATTACTTGTTGGAATAATGGTTTTTGGCAAAGGAAGTGCTAGCTTTACAGGGAGAGACTCAGTTAAATTTTTTCTCCACATGATATCTACAGGAAATACACTAGCAAAAATACACTCCATCTGTATTTGTCCTTCCCTTTAATCACCCACCACCTGCTCTCTCAGGATTCACCTGGAGGCCACCTCCTGAGTATGGCAGACAATAAGAGAATAACACATCAGTCTCCTGTGTTCTGCACAGCTTGTTAACGTTTTAACATTTATGGTTGAAGGAAATTTCCGTCCCCGGTTCCCTCCAAGGCACGAGCGATAAGCAGAGTTCCGTCCTTTCCTTATAAGATTCCTAATTATTCAAAGTAACACTCAGGTATGCC
>NW_005187509.1:335515-344522 GCF_000239375.1 Pundamilia nyererei
AACTTAAATTCCTGTGTATTTGTTGACAATTATTAAGTTCATGTTACTCAGAATGTGGGTTTTTTTTGTGGCCAAAAAGTAATTTCACTATACATAAAATACACGTTGGATCAACTTAAATTTTTGTGTTCTAGTCAAAAATTATTAAGTTAATTTTACTTAAGAATGTTTTTAATTGTGGCCAAAAAAGCTACTTCACCATACTCAAAAATATTGCTTTGAATTAATGCTATTCTGCCAGAAGTTGGCTCAACTCAAAAATTCTAGTGGAAAACGTTAACATGTTTTTTTTATTTGAAACAATGTTTTATTTATTAGAGTGCACAGCCACTGTGCACCAGTCACACACGCTTTTAATCCATCTCGGTACAGCAAGCTACCCTGTTCATCCTGCACTAACCTGCAGGGGATTTTCATGCGGCCCTTAAATAACACTCAGTCTATTTCAGTTTGATTTGCAGCATGTTTCACAATATGAAAAAAACATAATGTCACATAAACAGACCCAAAATTGGATTTAAAAACATGAGGACTGAAATACCGCAATCGAAATTACTGACACTTGCAGTCATTCCAGTGTTGTGGCAAAACCAACAGTTCTTAAAATTTATCATATGGACAAACTTTGAAGCCAAGGAGCCAAGGTGTGAAAATGGGTGTGGGTCACAATCAGCCAAGGTTTCGAAAACACTGTGAAACCTAGCCCCACCTTATCACGTGATTCATTGAGGTCAAATGGGAAGGGATCTCAAAACTAGATTATAAATGGCAGGCAGTTGATTTTGTAAGCCATCGCCTCTGTTCAAAGATTGTGGTGGACATAGATGGCTTCTTTCACTCCTCTTTCAAATCTCTCCTGCCATTAGCTCTCCTGACCGGCTTGGTGACTACAAAGCCCAACATGGAAGCCATAAGCACTAGGAGGTACTTTTCCCATTTTTCCCCCTTGATCCTATGAGTTCAGCCACATCTATACATACCCAAGGAATAGTGCTTTTTATTGTGAAGTCATAAACTCACTATCCTCCTTATTCTCTATTGTATAGACCATATGCCTTCCATTCTTCTTGGAGGTATCACCGACTTCCTTTGGGTATCTCATCTTACTTCTCAATCCTGAAAAAGACTGTCTTTCTTTGTTGTACAAAACAATCCACTTTGTCATTTCTGTCCCAGTGGCCCCTTCCTTGACATTGGCTCTCTGTTGTAGGACTTGTAGAACTTTCAGCTTCATGTTTAGTCACATCTCAGCAATTTTCTTTCACAAATCTTTGGAAGGAAAATTGATTTGAAGGAGCTAAAAGCCAAATAGTGGCTCACAAATGGTGAGATCTTCTTTGAGTGCCTGTGTGCAGTAGTTGCTGTCTGTTATTATTGTGACCTTTTTCTCTCCTGTTTTTCCAACACCAGCACCCCTTTCAACACTGCTGCACTGACATCTACACTTCTCCATCCTGGGAGGGAGAAGTGCAGTGCCACTTCACTTAATAAGCACACTTATAACAAAAGTCCAGAAACATCATATAGAAATAATCAGCAATAATATTAAAAAAAATCTGAGCATCAAGTGAAGCATATTTATTGTGTAATTGTACGTTAACAAGAACAACAACTCTCATGCACAGAACGTGTGACTCAAATAGACCACTACAATGTGCTAAAAGCATGACCCACCAGCGCTACAAGGTGCCCTAGCTATTCAACGACTGGGGAGTGTGGTTCTAAAAGCCCTGAGCAATAAAAAAGAAAAATTTTGAGGATAAGACTGACATCTGCACCAATGTTATGCATCACCAGTTCTTCTGATTAATCGATACTGAAAATTACTTCCCGAGCAATTTAACTGTGTAATAATGCAATGAATTATGGAATCAAGTGTAATTTGCTTTCTGTATTGTATTATATCAAACTGATATGGCAATTATTTTATTATACATTTTCATGTAGATTATTTATGCAATATCAGGGGTAGATTGTGACATTAATACTGTACAGGTTTTAAACATGAACAATATTTGAACCTTGTCTCTGCAGTGAATTCTCTTTGGTCTTTCTCTTTTCCACCTGTATGGCACCAGCATAGAGAACAACCTTTGTCCAATATACCCACACTCTGCACATGTTCAAACAATTGCAGCCTCGCCTCTCTAACTTTGCTACAAACCACTTTTTGATTTCCAAAACCACCCTACTAACTACCATCCAATGCTGCCTTGTCTCTAAACATGTCTTTCCTCCTCCTCTTCCCTTTTTTTTTTTTTTTTTTTTGGTCAACAGTAGTAGAGTTTTCACCAGCAACATGTTGTCAACAGCACCAGAGGTGATAGCTGATAACCTAGCTTCTGACTGATACAGTATGGACATGATACATATGTCATTCTTGATAACTTCCATGTTTATTCCCCAAGGTTCCTGACACCACATTAAAGCGTTCTACCTGAACGTTTGGCTTCAGAAGCCTTCAGTAATAATACCTGGTTTCATTCCCTCTGTGCTGAGGGAAAAGAGAAAAAAAAAATCCCAGTAGCTCCAGGTAGCAACAGCTAAAATCGAAATTTAATCAAGGTAATCTGATCCTCTCCACGTCATCAGCCATAATGTATTCCTGTCTCATGTGATTGAATAGAGGGCCCCTGTAGATATGGCAAGCCATTTCATTCTCGCCGCACTAGCCAACATGGTCCCTAAACTATTTCAAAATGTCAAAAACAACAGTTGAAAAAGAAGTGAAGTAAAGACTAATTAGACTACTGGCATTGTGCTTTTGTTGTGCCTCAGTGTGAAAACTGTAAGACGAAAAAAAAGTCCAAAGTAATAAGAGGAATTCAAATAGGACAATTAAAATGTTGCTGCTTACTGCCCCAAAATCAATCCATTAAGTGATAAAGAAACTGCTTATTTGGAAAGGTTGTTGCTCTAACACACTGCACTAAAGTCTGTTTGCAGGAATTGTTTTTCTATAAATTCTACAAGTATAACGGCCTTCGGTATGTTGCAACAATTCCTATTTATTTATGTGTTTATTTAAGTGTCTCTAAGTGATTGTGCATTCTTGAACAAGCTAACTCAAACTTAGTTGTACTTATGGTCCTCAGTAAATCATGTCTACAGTTTATCTATCCTCAAATTATTTGTGATGTGGTAAATGATTTTGTAAAAACCCAAACAAGGCAGGTTTTCTTTTTAAATGATACAACACTAACTGTCACGGCAGAGTAGCCGGTGTTTTTATGGAGCACACTCATTTACAGACACACGAGAGATAAACTGAGATTTAAACAAAAAGTGAGCCTTTATTATGGCTGATTTGCTTTTCTTAATAAAAGAAAGTGCAACCTTCTCATGGAACCAGGCCTTGCAGTTTGGCATCAGTTATAGTATTAGTTCACTCAGTCACATCTCAGTCACATCAACTGTCAGTGCACGATTGGTCTTCCAGTCTGCATCTGAGACCTTTGGATAGTGATGTGCGATACCACTGATTTCCTTTCCGATCCGATACCAAGTACTTTTCAGGGTGGTATCGACGATACTGATCCGATACCGATACTTTATACAAAAAAACGTATTTTATTTATTGTATTTCAAATTATAGCGTCATAATGATTACAGGACATGAGATTACTTGTTCTTATCACTTAATAATGCAGAGTTCATCATATGGAAATTTAAAAAAACTGAAGTTGTGCTATTTGAACACGTTGCCTGCCTGTAGCACTAAAGGACTCTGTGAGAGACGTGTGTCTCGCCCTATCAGCACCTGTCCCTCTCCTCCTCTTCAGTTCATCTCAACATACGCGCCTCATATTCTGTGATATGATTTACTCTGAGGTGTTTGACAAGGTTAGTGATGTGCCCACAACCAAACATGCCAACCCTCCCGATTTTTCTGGGAGAATCCCGGAGCCACCATTCTCCCGAATTTCCACCTGGACAACAAAATTGAAAAACCATATTGCAGAATTCATAGCGCGGCCGAGCCAATTCCAGTTTCCAACAATGGCGGCAGCTACTTAGTTTTAATATTACTCTTATTTCTCTTTCTGGGTCCAAAAAACCCCCAACTTTTAACATGTTTTCAGGTGAGAATGTAGCTGTGTAAACTTCAATTATCTGAGCCGATCGACACATCGTCTTCAAACCCCCGCAGGCTTTCACTACTCGGGTTAAACATGATATATAAGTCACTTTGATAACTTAAAAATGTTATTGTTTGGCTTTTTCAGTGTTTTATTTGTTCGTGAGTAAATCGGTTTGGCTGAGATTAAAGTTATTAGATTAGATTAAATTAAATTTAACTTTATTAATCCCTCGGGTGGGTTCAAACAGAAAACTAATTAAAGAAAGTGTGAGACGGTCGAGAGTTTACGCCAGCGCCCGGTTATATTTTAGATAGCAAGGAGCAGACGGCTGAGTTTCACTCCACCGAGGGAACTCATGACGTACTACTTTACTAGTAGTACTACCGGCTTTCTTTAGACCGCGAAGGGCGGGTCCTCAGGTGGAAGCAGCCTCTGAATTTGGACACCCCCGCTGTTTCGGTGACATTTAACGTATTTTATCTGATAAATAAACCCTGTAAAATGTGCCCTTTTGATTGTCTCCCTAATTCTGAGGTCTCAAGGTTGGGAAAGTATAGCCACAACACCTCACTCTTGGAGCACTTTTTTGCTACATGTATTGCAAACCATGTCTCAGCTGTTTGTGGAGGTAAAATATGTCCGCACAATTAGGCTCAGCCATTGTTGTGAGTGCGCGCGCCAAGGGGCTGCGAGCCATTTATACAGCCGTATTTTGCACATGACTGTGAAAGGCGGAAGAGGAAGTAGTTCCTTTGAATGTAGACAATCCGAATGTTATAGTTTCTTTCCACTGTGTTGCTGTTAATGATAAACTACAAATTAACCCAAAATTACTAAAAATATCTAGATTTTAATGTGAGAATCGATTCTAGAACATAAATGACTGGTATCGGAGGAATCGATATTTCAGGATCGATCTGCACATCACTACCTTTGGAATATCCTTGCCTTTCCTCTCACAAAACAGCGAAATTTCTGCTCTCAAGTTCCATACTCAGGTAGCTCTGTAAACGCACCTTAATGTAGTCCCTTTCATTAAACACATTATTGCCAGCTCCTCTATAATCTTAAACTCTTTTGTACATGTAAAAAAATGAGTAGCTGGACTGTGTGGCAGCCATTATAGCTCTCATCCAGAGCCAAGGAGAAAAAGTCATTATTCCACTTTGTTTTTAACTGAAGATCCAAATTCCCAATAATATTTCATAATAATATTCTCAAAACATCTTGTTAGATAGTGGGTCACATTCTCAAATGATAATTTTTTTTCTTAGAGCATATTAACACGACAGAGCCCACCAAACATTCCTCATCAGAGAATGATTAACTGTTTTATTTTGTTGGGGTTTTTTTGTGATTTTTGTGGGACATCACAAAGGTCTTGACTGCCCCATCCCTAGATGTGTATCATCAGTCAAGTTCTTGTATTTCTTCTTTTTTTAGTTTCATAATTAAGATTGAAATTCCAAACCTTAAAGATACCAATCTGCTCTCCATCTTAAAAAAATGGTAAGATTCTGGCAGCTGGGGCGCCAAAATACTACTGTAAAATAACAGAAAATAACTTCCTCATAAAAAAACGGTTATTTCCAGTAATGACAATACAGTTTGTTGCACTAATTTTACATGGGATCTTGCCTTTTCAAGTGATTTTAAACATTAAATTAGGAACATGTTAATGTGATTAAACAATGAAATTATATATAAATAGAAAAAAAAACATTCTAAAAAAACAGTAAGAAGCAGCTGGGGCGCCAAAATACTACCGTAAAATAACAGAAAATAACTGTCTCATGAAAATACAGCTATTTTCAGTAATGAAAATTGAGTTTGTTGTGCTAATTATATATGGGATTCCTTATTCCTCATTTTTCCATTGTTATACCTCTCTGACCTGTCTTCCCCATGTGATGTTTTGTGTAATGTATATATGGTCGGAGGGTAAGATGGCGCCGCCATTGCGTGCAATAGGTCGGCAGCCTTATGAAATTTCCTCTTGTGGGACTAATAAAGGTATATCAAATCAAATACATAGCATTACATTTGAATTCAACAGTTCAATCTTTCAAATAACGGACAGATATTTGTGAAATCATGATACATTTGTGAATGTATTTTAACAATCTACATATGCATATGTACAGACAGATACATTTAATAATCATGAAAATTACGTTTTATTGCATTACAGTGATTTAATGTTAATTTACATTTGAAATGTGAAATCACAGTCTATTTACGTAACTTTAATGATATTCTAGAAGAACAGAACAAAACTGTAACAAAACTGTAAAATGCACAGTAAAATACCTTTATATCCTGCAAACTGACTTCCAGTGAACTTTAGAATTAATTGCAGAAACCGTCTTCTTGTTTACAAAGCCCTAAGCAGTCTGGCACCTTAATATAATTCTGACATGCTTGTCAGTTACACGCCAGTCAGGTCATCCAGGTGGTCTGTATGTACTGGCCTTTTAAAAATACCAAAAGTCAACTAAAACTGATAAAGCAGCTATTTGCCTTTAAGGTCTTGTGCGTTTAAGCAATTGCCCAGGTGGACAGAGATGTAAAAACCCAGTGTTATCATTAAAAAGCTAACTTTCAACCTTAATATTTAGCATATCACTTACCCAGCTAGGGCACAATCTGTGTTTACAGTCCTTGAAAACTCTGAGAGGATTCATGTGACTGTAGGCTAAGGATTAAGCAAACATCTAGCAAGGCAAATAATCTAAGATAATAACTAAATACTGATTTTAAATAGGCACTCGCTTCTTCAACTTGAATTCAGTCAGTCATTTATATAGTTTTGCCCATTGGGCATTCTAGATAGCAAATATGGACAGATTGCTTGTTGCACAGAGAAGTAAAATGACTACTCTTTGAATACATGAACATGTTTTGTCTTTTCTAGGAGTTTTGCATCTGTTGAGTATATTCAAGCATCTGTGGACTTGACGCATTTGCTACAAATACAGCGGAGCCTTGAAATGTCTTGTACAGTTAGAGTTCACGTTTAATAGACAGTAGGTCCCTGTTGAAATCCCTGTTGAGGGGTTTTTATTTATACATTTGTACTTATAGTACATGTACTATGTATTTATATTGCATGGCTATTCTCTGAAGGCATATTTGAGACACATGAAACCACCAAAAGCAACAGTTGAACTGATCAACTGTTGAGTTTTGGTGCAGAGTATATTGATAGATCGCTTATGTCTTTACTAATGCATTTATTGAATGAGTCATAATTTTGTGTGTTAGCCTGGTTGTATGCCAGGCTGTGGTACTGCTTACATTTGTTTTAAAACAATCAATTGACATGAATAATTAGACTGTAGAAGTAATATGTGTTTCATCTCATTACTGCATATATATGAGATATAGCACTATTAAACCCATGTATGTCATCTAGAGATGTATTCGTATGTTATTCCGGCAAGAGGTAATCCCAGCTGTGCACTGGAACTTGAAGAAAAGGCTACACTGTTAGACTTTTCATCGCCACTTTACGGTAACACTGTTGCCAGCGTCATACCGTGACGCCGTGTTACGGTAGCTTACTGTTCTGCAGGATGATACCGTTTTTGCTGGTATGGTATAATACTCTTGGACAAATTATGGTAACGCACCGTAGCCTTTTTTACGGTATCTCACTGGCGACAATGACGCCAGTAAGATACCGTTATGTCGTTATATCGTAAATTACGTCAACAAAGTAACATCATACTGTGATTAAGAAATTGGTATACTGCAATATATTAACCAGTAACTTACCGTTATCACGCATCATCAGTACCAAAAATATTCATCTCTGCTAGAGGATACCGTGTCCCAACAGGCGGTCATTTACTGTTTAACAGGTCGTAATTGACCGTAATTTCAGTTAACAGTAACATACTGTAAGAGACTGGAGGGTTCCAAAAAAGTTGGATGGCTAGATGGATGCATGGATGGATGGATAGATAGACACACACACACAAAATATAATTCATGTGCTTGACACCACTTTATTTCAGTTCTGATTTTTCCCTGCTGAAATACACATTTCCAAAATCAAAAACTGAAAAGAACTGAAAACATATTTTCATTGAGGAAGCACTTGTTTTTACTAAACCATGTAATCCATTATTTTCTCAGATGGTTGTACAAACAATAATGATATTATGTCATATCCATATCATGGCAGACAACATATGCTCAAGTGTTGGGTTTTCTTAGTTATATTTTGTAGGGTCCTAAACCTACAGTGTGAAGTGCCTTGGCATTCATTTTGTTGGCACCATATAAATAAACTGAATTGTAAGGAATATGATTTCAAGCCCCACACGTCTGCCTTTATATACACTTTGTCCAAAATACTGGCTCACACCACCAAATCAATGCACAACACAGGGTCCACAAGGACACGGATGAGGGTGTGTGGTGTGAAGGAACTGAACCCTGATCTTGCTTTGTGGACTGAGTTCATTGATTTGTAGGGTGAGCCAATACATGTGACAATTAAAGTGTAAGTAACTGAAAAATTTTTTAACTAACGGGTAAAAGAAGGAAAAAAAATCAAAACTGTTGCACTCAAAAAACCTATTGGACAGAGACAGCGTCTTGCAAGATGGCAAGAGAGCTTGTCTTCATTGTTGAAAGTTTATTTCAAAGGAGCTTGCAAAGAAAAGCGTCTGGACTTCTTTAAGTTGCTTCAAAGGAGCTGCTTGCATATACACATATGTAAACACACACTTGCAACACAGTTGGCTTTGGTCTGGCCTCATTGTAGCCCCTAGTAACTGTGAGTCATGTCGGAAAGCCAGGCAGAACTGTCTTTATACAAGCCACTTAGGCGAAAATATCAAACTCTGCGAGTCCTTGTGGATGATTTGTGTGTGTGTGTGTGCGTGTGTGTGTGTGTGTGTGTGTGTGTGTGTGTG
>NW_005187509.1:344542-350703 GCF_000239375.1 Pundamilia nyererei
CAGTTTTATGAATGAGCAGAAATTGAGATGTTTTTGGAAATGGACACCTGTGTTTGTATATTGACCGACACCTGTGTTTGTATATTGACCGAGTCGTGTGTGTGTGTGTGTGTGTGTGTGTGTGTGTGTGTGTGTGTGTGTGTGTGTGTGTGTGTGTGTCAGTGGGCGCAGAGGTTGAGTTCTTGCAGTATGACGAGGCGAGGGTGTGAAATGTGTGAAGCCAGTATGAATGAGCACGACTGCCTTTGCTTTTTGTATGTGAAAATGTCACAGAGAGGAGAAAATCATTTCCACAGATTACTCAGGAATCTGAGTAAAACCAGTAAAACTTATAATCAAGACGACTGTTGGCTGCAGAGTACTCAGATTACTTTTTATGGTGACAAGCTTTGGAAAAAGTAAATAACTGTGTACTTACACAGTTATTTACTTTTTCAAATAAGAAATCAATTGCAATAAAAATATAATTATATTTTGGAGAAATAGGAAATAGAAACCTGTTCATCCCCCTTTTTTATACAGCCTCTGTGGCTCTTTCAGTTCAGCTTGTTGTAAATTTGGCTGCTCACATCAGTTTCAGTAGCTATACTCTTCCACCACATTCACATCCTGCCTCAGGATAGACACAAGTCATATAGTCACCATGTTCCTTCTGAAATCAGTAACCACCTCTCTGGTCTTATTCAAATTCAGAAGTAGATTATTCCTCCCAGACTACTTGATGAAGTCATCCATTAGGACTCCATTTACCCCACTCGTGCTCACTGTGCCGTAGATGAGGAGTACACAGTCCCCTGAGGAGCTCCTTTATGGCAAATTACCAAAAGTAATTAACAAAATTAATTAAATCTAATTGAAAAATACATTAAATGTTATTATGAAAGCTTTTTAGTTTGTAACTGTCAAGGTGGCTGCGTGACGGATAGTCGGGCCCAGACACAGGACTCAGGATGTGAGAAATAAAAGCAGCTTTATTGCTGAACTTAAATGTAATGTAAAATAATGCAGTAACAGACACAAGGAAAACAAATCTACAAATCTTATATGAGGAAAAAACTGCAAATGAGGACACGCCATAAGGGAGGACTGCTGTAAAAGGCACTAAAAGTGCAAACCCAGTTGGAAGGTCCAGTTTGGTGACTGAAATTAGCAGGGTAGGGGCCTAGCTGCAGATGCCTGTGTCAGCAAATTAGCCAATCAAAGCAGCCATGCCATTAAATAACCTCCTGTACGTTAGAAGGAGAGAGCATATTTCTCCTGGCTTCCCTTCATTGGCTCCTTGTTAAATCCAGAGTTGAATTCAAAATCCTGCTCCTCATATAAAAGGTCTTAAATAATCAGGCCCCATCTTTTCTTAATGAACTTATAGTACCATAACCCCATATCACCCCAGAGCGAAGTGATCTGGGGTGACTTCACTCTCACACTGCAGGCTTACTTGTGGTTCCTAGAGTATTTAAAAATAGAAAGAGAGGGAGAGCCTTCAGTTTTCAGGACCTGAGGTTTCCTCCTGTTAAAAGGGAGTTTTTCCTTCCAAAGTGCTTGCTCATAGGAGGTCATATGATTGTTGGGTTTTTGTCTGGATTTATTATTGTAGGGTCTACCTTACAATCTAAAGCACCTTGAGGCGACTGTCGTTGTGATTTGGCGCTGTACAAATAAAGTTGAATTGAAATCGAACTGGTCATGCCCCTAATTGTTTTTTTTTGTTTGATGAAAAAACAAAAAACATTTAGCTTTCTCTGAAATAAAGGTTTAGAGTTAATATTACTGTTAGAGACTGGGTTGGAGTTGACACTGATAATGAGTCCTTCAACACATCTGAACTGTACCTCAAAACCATAACATATACCATACCATTGCCCTCAGCAGTCCAGTCTTTTATTATGTATTTCAGCTTGTTTCAGCTGACTTCATCAGACTTCTTTCTTCCTTCAAATGAAGAGACTTGACTTCTTGGAGATAAATGAAATTCAGCAGCGTGACCACACCTCCAAACATGTCACTTCTGGTTCTTATCTATTTATGACATCCCCAAGGTGTTCGCTCTCTTTTTCATGCCCCGCCCTCCCTCCTCTTTTTCAATTCTTTCACTTCTCATTAGTACTTGGGGATCTGCTTGGCCCAGGAGCCACTCTGAGTCCCCTCTGAGACCTCCCCCAAACCGCATCTCAATTCATATTTGAGCCATCTGCCTTTATCTACTAAAAAAACGCTGTCAAACCTAAAATGAGGACCTGGGCCCAGCTAGTGAAGGACAAAATCTGTTATGAACAGATGGAGAGTTAGTCTGACAGTAAAGCCTTAATCTAAATGCTCATGACATTTTTGAAAACCAGTGATGTTGTGGTTATCCCCATTATTAGTCTCCAGCAGAACCAGTAGTTCTTCTGAACACACCTAAATGAAAACATTTTGCAGGGCAAATAAAAGGTTTTTAGAGGTTAGAGCAATTGTATCAACAGTGAATGCACCTCAGTTATATGTTAACAAGATAAATATAAAGTCTTTACTAGCTTCCAGAGTAAGACTATGAATGTTTCTCTTGTATTTAAGATTTCAGTATTTCTGTGTACAAAGTTAGCAGTGTAGTGGGCAGCTTCACCAACGTCACACTATTTGGGTTTATAGCCTCTAAAGTTCAAGGTTTTCATGGAACTCTGCCCGAGCCTAGTGTGCTTCTTGTAGGGTGTTTTTCTTGCTACTCCAAAGATATCCATGTAAGAGTACTGTCACTGTGTACTGGCTATTTCTTACTTGTACCATTTTAGGGTCACGGAGAGTGGGTGAGCCAAGCCAGTCTATGTATATACTGTTCAATTACTGACAAACTCTATATTTTGCCATCACAAATTTTAATTCATTATATGTACCCAACAAGCTGCTGCTGAGCTACGACCAGTTTGACAAGTAAAAATAAATAAATAAAAATAATCTTGTTAGCCCTGATTTCTGGATTCTGATTTGGGTCTTTTCAGTTTATATGTTTGAACTGTTTCCAGTGCCATAACCACATCAGATATGTCACCTTCACTTAGTGTGCACACTTAAAGATATCTTTGTCAACTTTGTATGCTCAAATTGCAAATCAGCTCATTCACAAGATGAGATAAGCAAAACTGTGACGTTATCTTTATAAGAGTCATAATTTTCAGACATTTTTCTGCTTCTGTTTAATGTTTTCTGTTCACTAAGGAAGATTCATGTTTATATTTATCAAAGTAAATTTAACTTCACTCTGTGCTTATCTGAAATGGCTCTCCAATTCTCTCATTGCTGATGTGCCGCCCTGAGTATTTTGAGCATTAAGAACAAGTCTCAGATGTGTTCCTTATGTGTTCGTGCCCACCCCCCATCATCATTTTTTGCTATTTGTTGTGACAATAGTTTGCATCATAACACAGAGCGAAAAGCTCATTTGCTCCCACCTGATGTGATGTTAGGGCGATATTTAGTTTCGCCAGTAGGTGGCAGTGGCGGCTCAGCCAAACGGGTAACTGGCAAAATAATCCTTCACAAAAGTAACACAGGCCAGTTATTACAATGGAAGCCGCCAGTAACACTGAATTGTTTTGCTGTGTTTCAGGTGAGAGCAATATACGAGAACTATATACATTTATGTAAAGTTGATGCTTATTTAACATGTTTGGAGTGTAATTCTTGTTTATATGGTGTTTAATGTGAGCGAATAAGGGAGTTGTTTCACGTTATCTGTGGGTAATGCTAGTAACATTTGTGCGCTAGCTAAGTCATGTTAGCCTCCTGCATTAATCTCTGTAACCGTGTTGTTCCATCAGTAAGGTGAAAGGAAACTGTTAGCTGGGTTCAGTTAAAGTTATAGGAAATAGACCAGCCAGTACATGTTATGTTGTCTATTGTTTACTGGTCATTTTCTCTGTGTGTTAAGGGCTGATTAATACGTGGCCATTACACGTAATACTTCACAAAAGTAACGCAGGCCAGTTATTACAATGGAAGCCGCCAGTAACACTGAATTGTTTTGCTGTGTTTCAGCGCAATAAATCTTCATGTGCACCTGAATGAACCCTATCGTCCTTCAGTGTGTAACATAATTTGGCGAGCCAGCAGCCAGGAGCATATTTCCTGCTCCAGACAAGAACCTAGAACACATTAAATCAACATCTGGTAAAGATGGAACAACTACAGGATGAGATCAGCACAGCCTTGTGGACACTTGGGAAACCCGAACTCACCAAGGTATGCCAGCATCTTAAGTGCAGCGAACCAGCAGGGGTGGGTTTTAAAGGACAGTCCCGACGTGCTCTGATTCGGCTGGCAGAAAGGACTCTGGATGAGATTGAAAAAACAGAGGAATCTGAAGTGTTTCAGCAGTTCATCCATGATCTCCAGTCATTCATACAGTCGTTACAAGAACATCCTGTAGCTGAAGTGGAGATACAACGAGCAGAGCTCAGTGAGATAGAAAGACTGAAACAAGAGTACAGTCAGCTCCAACAAGCTCAAGCAGAAGCACGACGTGTTCTGGAAGAAAAAATTGAAGCGTTGGGGACCGAGTTTAGAGGTGCAGCTGGGATAAGTGAAAAACAAGTAAGTCAGCCTACACCCTTTACTACACCAGAAGTGACTCTGAGAAAAGACTTTCAGATCTGGGGTCAGATCGGGGAAGCAGGACAAAAAGACAAGTTATCTTTCACTAGCTTGACCAACCAAATTGATTCCGGGCTTAAGAAAGGCTACTCAGAGACTGAAATCATTGAAGCTGTGATTAAGGCAGTAAGCCCTGGCCTTCACCTTCGAGACTTGCTGGAAGTGAAGCGTGACCTCACACTTCCCACACTAAGAACTATATTACGGGGACATTACAAAGTAGACTCGTCAGCTGACCTGCTTCATCAACTCATGAGCATATCTCAAGACCCCAAAGAATCTGCTCAGGGCTTTCTGTTCAGGGCAATAGAACTAAGAGAGAAATTGCTCTGGAAGTCTGGTGATGACGATGAAGGGGAGCAGTTCAGCCCAGACTTAATTCAGCGCAAGTTCCTGCGCTCATTAGAGACTGGCCTCCTCAGTGAAGCCGTGAAGTTTCAGTTAAAGCCTTATCTTAGCAACTACCAAGTAACAGATGAGGTTCTAATTGAGAAGATAAATGAAGCAGCCAGCCTTGAATTAGAGCGACAAAATAAACTGAGGAGAAATACTACAGTAAAAACACCAAGGATAAATGAGGTACACACAGAGTCACAGCACAACCACACTCAGCCACCTTTGAACAGTGAACCAGACAGAAAGGATGAAACTCAGACAAAGGGGGGTGAAGGAGGTGCCACAAAGAAAAAGCAAGGACAGAATAAGGGCCTGGATTCAGAGACAGCTAAGCTGATTGAAGGCCTGAAAGCTGATGTGCTTGAAGTAAAGAAAATGTTTAATGAGACTTTAGAAGCAACAAAAGTAAGGTCAAGTATGGACAGTCGGTTCTCTCCTACAACAAGACGTGCTAGAGGTTGCCAAATGTGCAGAGAGGCTCAGCTTGGTGATCTGTGTAGACACTGCTACCGCTGTGGCCAGGAGGGTCACCTTTCCCGAGGGTGCAGGCAGGCTAGGATCACCCAGGGAAACGGGAGGGGGCTACTGAGCCGGGACCCACAGTAGCCCACTCATCACCCAGGTCCCAGGTAAATCCTGTCTATGTGCAAAACACCTCGCATCAACAAGCACCACAAAATGACTCCACACGCACTGAAACTGGCCCCAAAGAGCCAAACAGCAATAAATTGACAAGTGACACATCTAATGGTTATATACCCTCACAACGGCAAATCAAGCTCATCAGTCTCATTGGGAAAAGATGCACAGTTCAGTGCCACCTAGATAAGGTACCAGTAGAGGCCCTGTGGGACACTGGAGCTCAGGCAAGTCTGATTAACAATGAATGGCGAGAACAACACCTACCACACAGCACTGTCAGGCCACTTGCTGAGCTGTTGGGAACAGAACCTCTAGTGGCTTTAGCAGCTAATGGTAGTGAAATCCCATATGATGGGTGGGTAGAGACAGAATTCTATTTGGACTGTAACCCTGAAAATTGTCTTCTAGTCCCAATGCTTGTATCCAGTGACCCCAATGTTGCACAACTGCCCATTATTGGATTTAATGTAATAGAGGAAGTTGTGAGTAAATGG
>NW_005187509.1:356982-359882 GCF_000239375.1 Pundamilia nyererei
TTCAGTTAAAGTTATAGGAAATAGACCAGCCAGTACATGTTATGTTGTCTATTGTTTACTGGTCATTTTCTCTGTGTGTTAAGGGCTGATTAATACGTGGCCATTACACGTAATACTTCACAAAAGTAACGCAGGCCAGTTATTACAATGGAAGCCGCCAGTAACACTGAATTGTTTTGCTGTGTTTCAGCGCAATAAATCTTCATGTGCACCTGAATGAACCCTGTCGTCCTTCAGTGTGTAACACTGACACATGTGGCAGCCACCATTCAATATATTTTGAGCACCAATTTAATATTATAATATGTTCAAAAGGTTAAGCTCTCAGTTTGGGTGGCTGTGGTAGAGCAGGTCACCTACTAATCTGAAGGTTGGTGGTTTGATTCCAAGATCCTGGTTTAAGAGTTTCCTGACTTTGCTTTGATCGATCCTTTAAAGGAACAATTCATCTCAAGTGTGAGCTTTGAAAACACATCTTTCTCCAACACGAGTTTGAATTGGAGAATGAAAATAAACTGTAAACCACTTTGTATGTCAAGGCAGAAAAGTGCTGTAAAATTTATCATATTGCTATGACCTACTCACTGACCTGCAATTGCATACTGAGTAATGAATCACCAAGCAGCGTGGATATTTTCCCTGTTAATCTGATGTGTCAACCATAGCCTTTGAAAAGATGTCCCTGTGTGTCTAAATCTGATTAAAATGTAAAGGTAAATAGCATTCTTTAAAGACTTGGATTTACCCAATGGCCTGTTTTCTGTTATTATCTTAAACTTCAATTGTGATCAGGGCAAACATCACATGAATTTTCTTTAAAAGTTTAGTAGACGATTGATTACACCTGGCCTTTGTTTCAAAAATGTAACTGTATTTGAAAGAGTATATACAGACTTTGGAATGGCACTGTAGGATGATTTATTATTCCTCTTTCTGGATACCTAAGGTCAAGATGAATTATGCTGTTCTTATCCAATCAGGAGACCAGACCTCAATTTCAGTTATAGAGCAGCCTTCCTGCTCTGTAGCATTTATATTATATCAGTATTATTGGAATTACTTAAAAAAAAAAATCTAAGAATTCTGTTTTGAAAGACCAAGCAACCCTTTGAGAGTCCCTGCCAGAGTGCTAATTCAGATTATTCCAGTACAGTTCTGAGAGCAATTTGTTCTGGTTAAATCTTCTGTCTGTGGATGATTATACAATGTACCCACTTTCTAGCATGTTCTTCTTTCTGATAAATGTGTAAAAGACAGACATTCAGTTGGAGCAAATGAGATGTAAATGTTGATATCATTCTGTTTTTTAAAAAGTGGCTTAAACTTAGACTTTGTATTTTTCAGCACAATGAGAATATTGATCTTACTACTGCAATGCTAATACACACACAGTTAGTCCCTGAGATTCACTTCAGAAAGTTCTGTATTTTCTGGTTAGTTTTGTGTTTCTGCTTTTAGAGTCTACATAATACATATTTTAAGATTCAGACATTAACCTGACACAACAGTAATACAGTCACACTGACTGCTGCATTATGACAGTCATTTCAGTATGGCATGTATGGGTTTGACTGAAGGAGGTTTAAAAAAGAAACTATATAAAAATCTCTGTATGCACACTGCTGAAAAAACACATGTAGACATTTATTAATTATGCACCGATCTACATATAGAAATGTGAATATTGTTAGAAATATCAGTACTATTATTGAACAGGAGAAAGAAACTCACCTCTATACATGCAGAATGAGAGTTACATGGCAGAACCAAAGTTTTAACCCCGCACTCACAACTTCATACAGCTGTTCTGACAGAATTTCCTCCATCATCCCCAACTATTAAAGATCCCACAAACAAAATAAAACATGCCTAATTGGACTCATCAGTCTCTTAGATTAATGTATGAATTACAGTATATAATACTGCCTTTAATAAATACCTAGCATTACATTTTACACACACACACACACACACACACACACACACACACATGCATATAAAAGCTGTAACACAGCACACTGGTTTACATAGTGGAATACTTAATAAAGTAGTCCTCCTCTGAATGAATCCTGCTCACCACCTGAGCTGTCAGTTATATCTATAAATCTAATGTTAATTCTGTGAAAAGCAGTGGAGTCAAATTTCATAAGAGTATACATGAGGGAAAGAACTGGTGTCAAAGTTAGAGAGAGAAAGGGGAGCTGTCCCACAGGAAAGAATGAAGACAAAAGAGAGAGCATGAGAGGAGACAGAGGAGAGGAGGAGAGCGCTGTAAGCAATATGTAAAAACTGAACAAGACATTCAGACAGATTTGATCTCTTTTGCTTCGTTTTAGTAACAAATAACTCAAATGTGCATAAGCAAACATGTGACTGATGTGCTTCGCTAGTTAGACAAATAGCACTACATTGTGCTATTTGCCCATATTTGCCTCAAAGCAATTTATTTAAGTTCATTGTATGTGTGTATTAGTCTTTGTCACAAGCCAAAGACTTTAGCAAAGTCAAAAAGTTGTCCCTTGATTTCCGGAACAGCATACATACATAGTAAGCACACTTTAAGGCACTCTTTCACTTTTACTTGAAGAGAGAAAGTGCTAATACCACATTCTTTAGTTGCGAACATCCACCAACTGTGTATTTATTCTGCCTTTTCACACAGTAACAAATACCTTGAGCAACATTAACATTCAGCCTGAAACACAGATCTGACCACCTCGTATGAAGCTAATAATAATTCTCCTCTAAAGTTATATTCTGGTCTCCACCAGTTCCTGAGATGAACAGCTTCTTATTAAACTTACAGTGGGGCAAAAAAGTATTTAGTCAGCCACCGATTGTGCAAGTTCCCCCACCTAAAATGATGACAGAGGTCAGTAATTTGCACCAGAGGTACACTT
>NW_005187509.1:361187-365521 GCF_000239375.1 Pundamilia nyererei
TTTTTTTTTCACATTCTGTCTCTCACAGTTGAAGTGTACCTCTGGTGCAAATTACTGACCTCTGTCGTCATTTTAGGTGGGGGAACTTGCACAATCGGTGGCTGACTAAATACTTTTTTGCCCCACTGTATAACACAATAATACCCCGTTAGAGCACTTTGTTCTCAGACTGTTTTCCCTTTTGATAAAGCTCAAAGTTAGGGCTGGATTACTTTACCCTGAATCCCCTATTAGTTATGCAACAATAGGCCAAGACTGTTGGAGGCCTCCCATGATGCACTGAGGGTTTCTTTATCACTCTCCTCTATTCATTCATGTTTCATTTCATGTGTTTATACAACACTCTGCATTTAATTATTTTTAAGCTTTGGCTCTCTTCCACAGTCTTTTGTCCTGTCACCCTTCCCTCACCACTAATCAGCGGTGGCAGATGGCTGAGTCTGGTTCTGCTGGAATTCCTATTAAATCTTCCTATTAAATGGGAGTTTTTCATTCCCACTTTCCGATACGGGGCCCACACAGAGGTCACCCGATTGTTGGGGTTTTCTCTGAATTATTCTAGTGCATTTACCTTACTGAAACAAAGTGCCTTGAGGCGAGTGTTGTGATTTGGTGCTATATAAATAAAATTAATTTAATTGACTTGAAAATATTGCTCCCACTATTTCCACCAGCTAATCACTGGCAGTGTCATTCTGCATTGTACAACAAACAGTGGATTTATGAGAAGCTGTTTTGGCTAAGAATACCTGGGTACTGCACAAAATGAGCTCGTAAAATTGGATGTAAGCACTTCGGGAGCAGGTAATGTAACTACAATAAGAGATTACAATATACTAAAACCTTCTGCTCTGAGCTGCAGAGATGAGTGGGAGCTTTGTCTTTGGTAATATAAAATAAGTGATGTTACATCTGGCTTAAATTGCTGAAACACAGTTTTAATCTTTCTCAGACAGTGCAATCATTTTCAAGATTTTTTTATAACAATAATATATATATATATATATATATATATATATATATATATATATATATATTTTCACTTCTTGGGCATGAACTAGAAAAGTAAGACAACCAACAGAAAACTCTATTTTAAGGAGACCTGTTGTCTCAGAGAAAATAAATCTTAACCAATAAAGGCTGAATTGTGTCTTTTCTTCCCTGCTGAATTTGATAGCATGAAAAAAAAACTTGCCACAGAGAATAATTGAGGCAGGGGATTGCTAAAAAAGTGGAAGAGTAATGGAAAAAGCAAATGATTAAAGCAACATAAAGTCTGAGTATTGCCTATTTCTTGAACCATGCTCGATTTAACAAACAACAAATACAGATGACAACAACCAAAATACCATGGGTCCATTTTTGTTTGTTTTTTCAGAATGGATACACAGTTTCTTATCACTATAGCATACATATATATTTACACACAGTGAAGGTTTTAAAAATGTCAAACACTGTGATGTGTAAGATGGTAGTCATTGGCTCTCATTAGGTAGTCATAGATTATTACAGTCTTTATGTGTCATATAGATGAGACACTGCTCTTATGGGGTGCGTACAGTGAAGGTGATGATGCATTTTGGTTATTGAGAGTAAATAGTAGCTTTAGGCCAGAACTGTTTTCTTTTCTTTTTTTTTCTAAATATATTTCTAGAAAGTAACGTGGCATCTGGCAGAAGATGAAATGCTGATTGCCTATGGGGAACACAGAGAAATAAAATAAAGCAAGAAAGTGGGGCAGGAGATTGAAAAAGAAAACATTGCATTAATCAGCTGGCTGTGGTTTTGGACCAGCAAGCTACGGACGACAATGGAACTTTGAATTAGTTGTGGAAGTCAGCTCATTCCAGCTGCCCTACTTTTCACAGAAAGCCCTAAAAAACTGTGCAAGCTCATATCAAACACATATCCTAACTGTGCATAATAAAGGTACTGGATATTGCTTTTCATTTTCAGGGCAAATACAGTTAACTACAATTGATCTCTGAGTGTGTACTGAGGGATCCTCTTTATTACTTCTACTTCTAAAAAAATGATTATTTGCAATCATAACCATGCAGCAATAACTTTCAGTTAATGTAACTGAAACCAAAGCCTTATTTATTGAAACAATTGATAATTAGGGAAGATATGCTTGGTATTGTCATGGTCGGCTGTGTGGCAGGCAGGCAGGAGTGGTGGACCCAAAATGCAGGATTCTCAGGACACGAGGTTTAGACAGAAAATGCAGCTTTATTGCTGGAGCAGAACATCAAGATAAAATAAAACTCACAAAAGCAAACAAAACTCTAAAAAGAGATACAGGAGGACTGGAAATCCTAAACACGCAGCAAGTGAGGGTGAACAGACGTCAACGATGCGACACAGAGTAGGGGAAGACACAGACACTAAATACAAGAGGTGAACGGAGCAAAGAGGAAACAGCTGGGAGACACGGCTGACGTTGATTACACTGACGAGACAGGGAGAGCACAAAGCTGAACGCACTGACAAAGGACACAGACCTACAAAATAAGACAGGAAGCACACGCCAGACAGAGACAGACTCGTAAACAGGCATAATGACGTCATGGACAAACAGAGGGACATACGGGCAGAGAAGACTAAGCACAGGCAACCTAAACCAAACATAAGGGCAAGATAACAAAACCTAAACCAGACATAATCATCATCGTCATCAACATCATCATCAGATAACTAAAGAATCAGAATATAATTGTAATCAAAACAGTATCACCAGAGAATAACCAATCCATAATGCAAAAATAAACCAAAACATAAGAAACTCAAAATGCTGGGTCGACCCGACCCAGGACCGTGACAGGTATAAACTAGATTTACACCAGTCAAGTAAATTTGACCGAGATTCTATTAAATTGTGTACTTTATTTTAAGTTTCCATTCAATATAGCAGTTTACTCTGTTCGTATGTAACAAATTGACATGAAAATATACACAGAATCAAATTACTTAAACTCAGCATTTTGGATATAAAGATGTTTTTAGTGTAGTTTGATAGTTTCCTTCCAAAAACAAATGAAATACACGAAACACAAGCTTGACAGTGGTGTTTGAGCTATTTCTTTGTGACATATCTTGTTTTCTAATATATTATTACTACTAAATTGATGTTATCATTCATTCTGCTTTTCATTGTGTAACAGTGATGATTTAGCTCATGTGCAAAGTGGTGGATTTGATCATATCTTTTTGAATGATGTTTGATAAATTTAAAACCACAGCAACTGGTGTAAAGTAAAAATTAAACGGGGAAAAGTGAAATGACAAGATTGACGTTTTAAGAGCAAGAATTTGAAAAGCGTTTCTGTCTGTCCCTTTGTTGAACTCAGTAGTAAGCTCATTATAACTCTAGAGCAAACACCTCTAGCTTGAGGTCAAGAATGGAAGCACCAAGCAAGTGATTCCAGCTTTGCCCCCTCCCCTAGTCATTTTTTGGCTTTTGTAGAGTTTGTTTAACTATTAGCAGATGAAATGCAAATTATGTTTTTATGCTTAACATGTGACTGATCATTTATGAGTGAACGAATGAGTTTAAAGAGTCTGTATAGTTTCTGATGTCATGGTTTTCATTCATTTCTCATTAGAAAAAATATCTGCCACAATCTTTGGAACCCACCACAATACTCTGCACTCGTTTTCATCAAAAATGACAGTGTGAACAGGCAATACGGCACATTTAATTTCAAATCGATGTGTAGTTAAATTGAACTGCCACACAATGATTTGCACACTTAATATTCACAGTAGTGGATTAACACTGACTGGAAAATAAACAGCAAATTAAAAGTGTGGTTCCTAATGTAATTTCTTTACCAGCATGCAGTGGGTGGAAAGAGAAAAAAGGTTCCTTGGAAAGGTTGCATGTGTATTCATATTGGTTTGTTTATTAGGAATTGCAACTGTGAGACTTCTGGAGAAGACTGGACCGGAGTCTGTACCTCATTATACCATTAAATAAGCACGAAAGGTGCTGATTTCCCCCGTTCCTGAAGTCTGACCCAGCTCCATAATATATTCTTCTCATTTATAATATATTCATTTATTTCACATCCACCACAATGTGCAGTGGTTAGACTTTTGCCACACCCACTCACAATGCTTGAATTTTCACTTGCACCCAGTTTTAGTATATGTCCTTTAGAATGCACATTAAACAAATCTGTAGAACTTTATTAATTTGTGTAATATCACTAAAATTAGAAACATCCTGTCTCAGAGTGGTGTTGAAGAGCTAGCTCATACATTTACTATTTTAAGGCTGAACTGTCCATCCATCCATCCATCGTCATCCGCTTTGTCCGGGGTCGGGTCGC
>NW_005187509.1:367130-369377 GCF_000239375.1 Pundamilia nyererei
GCGCTCCGCCAGCACTATACACAGTGCAGGTAGAGCACCGCTGAACTGTTGAAGTCATTATTTATTATATTATTATTATTACACTGAAAAAAAGGGATTGGCCATCTCTTGGATTTATGTGAGCATATTGCGTGTATTCAACACAATTGTCTCATGCTTTAAAGTGAAGTGTAACTATATAGTGTAGAAACTACATGATATGCAGAGGGTATATTAAATTGTTCATATCATGTTGTGAAGTAAGTCAATAATATAGCAATGTTAAATCTTGCAACGCTGCATGTGATTTCATCTCGTGGCTGTTACATTAAAAAAGTCTAACTTGTAATTTGAACAAAATAATTTCATGTTTCTATGGTGAACATAATTAAATCATGTAGGATTTGTATGAAATTCAACAACTTAATTTATTCTTGTTGAGATGACATGATACAATCTAGTAAGAGTGGTTAGTTGCTGGACTCATTAAATTCACAAGATCACATGAGATTTCAAACTTCAGGAAAATCACTGGAGAGGAAGAGAACTACACACACCACGTGTATGCTATTGCTAATTATCGTGGTTTATCATAACTTTCCTACTGAATGATTAAAATATTCCAGGAGTTCAACTTACTTCATCTAAACATGTTTCAATCATGTTTAATCAACACAAAATGCACAGGTTTATTGAATATGAATAAGTTGTGTTGATCTAACTAAGTTGTTTAAGTTTCTGCCAAAGCAAAACAATTGTGCGCAACCAATGTCCACTATTGAATTAAGTAAATCCAACATGGTCTTTTTTTTAGTGTAGTTCCTTGAAAAGCCTTCAGTTATGCTTCAGCGAGAACACTGACAGAGACTAGAAAGAGAGCTCCTTTTTCATACATATTAGCTTCTCTGGCACCCTGTTAAATCCAAAACGGAATTTAAAATATGACACTGATTATTAAATAGGCACTGATTATTCAACATTTTGGATGTGAGGTGCAGGATTTTGGGAATGGATGGCAGAGCCTTCAGCTTGCAGGTCTTTCTACTATAGAACCTGCTCCCATTTTGGATATCAGAGACAGACAATTCATTGATTTAGCTTTATAATTATTGTTGGTGACCTTGGACCATCCTTTAGTTATGCTACTATCTATTACTTACTGTATTTAATTAATAGTAATTATTAAAAACTGATTCTTCCACAGATGCTGTTTTTGTCCTGCCTCTCTCTGCTCTCTTCTTCTCCCCCTCAACCCTAACTTGAACATTTTTCTCCTACTGTTGCCAAGTGATAAATGGTAAATGGCCTGTATTTATATAGCGCTTTACTAGTCCCTACGGACCCCAAAGCGCTTTACATATCCAGTCATCCACCCATTCACACACTGCTCATAGGGAGTGTGTGAAACCCCAGCAGTTTCTTTCTAATTTTGTAGGGTCTTTACATTACAATATAAAGTACCTTGAGGTTACCATTATTGTAAAAATTACACAGTGCACGTATAATTGAATTATTTGCTAAACGTAAACTGAATCCACAAAAACACATTATGCATGCACAACAATCAAGGAACAAACACAACTACAATAATTATCCTCCTAAGACCCATGCTTTTTTAATTTCTTTTTGCTATTTGGGCTGATTGGGGCCTGATGAATGCAAAAACAAAGAATTATCTTTTTACCTGATGTAGAAAAATGATGGCCACATATTAGGACATTCGTTTTAAATTTCGATAGACCACTATAAAGTCACAAGTAAGTAATGATGTGCAAAACTCTTTATTTTTTGTCTGAACACAGCAGCAATTTTCCTGAGTACAAAAAGAAAATTAGAAACAACAGTTGTTCCCCTTTGTGCAATATGGCTCATTTGAAGTTACAGGAAGACAGATGTCTGTAACAAAGTACAAAAAGTAATAGAATTCTGAACATTGGATGTAGCAGGAAACCTAACACTTCAAAACTGCTACTTCAAATTTTTTCCCCATGTTTACACCTATGTGTGAAAGGCTGTGTAACAGTTGCCATCTGCCTGTAAGCAGAGGAACACCTTGCATGTAACACACTGTACTCGAGTTCTCCCTGAGCAGCCTTTTGCTCTGCAGCGTGCTGCATTCTTCAATTTTGCCACCTCTGGCAGATGTGCATTAGCCTTCCTGCGGAATGAGACATGGGGCACTGCCTTCACTGGACACCTTTTCCGTTGGAGGTGAGCTTCCCTCCCTCCAGGACATCTACAGGAAGCGGTGCCTGAGGAAAGCGGGGA
>NW_005187509.1:369849-391278 GCF_000239375.1 Pundamilia nyererei
TATTTTGCTTGTTTTACGTTATTGTATTTTTGCACAACTCTGTTGCTTGTGAAGCTCGCACACAAGAATTTCACTCACATGTACTGTACCAGTGTAACTGCACATGTGATGTGACAATAAAAGTGATTTGATTTGATTTGACCTTGGATGGACATGAAGAACCAATCACAGTAAACCTTTGTATTAGGATGCAGTGTTTGAGACAGATGAGACTGACCAAGCTTCCCAGACCCAGATCCCCTGGTTCTTCAACCTGCTCAAGGAGTGCAGGAATTTTTAATATTGTACATTTATTATTTTGCAGCGTACTGCTCATAGCTCAGATGTGTTTACATTACATTGTTTTTGTTTTCAAATTTGTCAAACTGAGCACTTGGTGCAGCAGTTGAGCACACTGTTACTTTCTATTATCTCAACAACTTTAACGTCCCATGAGTTCAAATGACTGCTCCCTTGTTCCGACCAGAAGCTTCTGTTTTTTTTGTCTATCACCTCTGTAAGGACAATAATTAGGAACACAACTGACTTTTTAATTGCCTTATTCAGTGACATTTGGTGTCTCACATCAACAGATTTTAATGCCTTTTCATGCTCTTTCAACACTGTTAATTACCTGACACCAAATAAAGAGAAAGACTATACTTGGTATGGCATAATCAGTCTTTCAGTCCATAACACCTAGGATAGGAGTTTTTTTTCTTCTTTTTGTCCCCATGCATTCAAAATGAATCCTTGCATCCTTGTGATCACCTCAGGTACACAAAATAAAAAAAAAAACTATCATCTAATAATGCAGTCCCGTTCTTAAAAGGATTTATTCATCATATAATGAATTCTGAGATGTCTGGGCTTAAATGAAAAAAAAATGTGATCACTTTTACCTAAAACTGCCAATTATGTCATTTTGGCGTCATAGAAATCAATGCAAAGTCAGTCTGGTTGCCTAGAAACACGTGTTCTTCTAAACACTTATTGTTTAGGCTGCTACTACATTAGCCAGAACTAACTAGATGTGACTGACAGATAAATATAAATTATATGTGACCAATAAAGATGATTGCATGGTTCATGGGTTGCAGATATAAGAAGGTTTGGCAGAGTGTGTGATTGGACAATAGAACCTGATGAAGGTCAAAGGTTGTCACTTGTATGTCAAACTAAAAACTTGGAATAATCTGGAGTACTTTCACACTGTTTTTTGCCAATAGTGTGTTGTTTATATCAAGTAATATACAACGCATAAAGTCATTCATACCAGAGTAGCCAGAGAGGATAATATATACTTAACAGTGGAGTTCTGAAGATTTCCCTGGTGGTGAAGATCATGAGTCATCCTCGATCCCTGCAATGAGCTCCGGTCTTCCTGATGTTTCTGAAATGATGCCTCTCTCTGTGGGTCAGCAGAACATCTGGCCCAGGACAGCTGCGGTAAAAGAAAGGGAGAAAGTTTCTCCAAACCTCTGGACCCAGGAAACTCAGCTTGGCCCTGATGGTCTCACTCACTATAGTTTCTCCCCAGGGTGGATGTAGCTGTTAATAATAATGTGGACTCTAATATTAAATGAAAATAACAAATTACACTTCTGTGAAACCTGCTGCTGATGTTTTTATTTAAAGTTTCCATGTTAGCAGGCTGTGGAGTGCTCTGTGAGTGTAATGGTTCTATAACTGTTTAAATATTCAGTTTTATATCATCCTCAGTCTTATGTTAAAATCTCAAAGGACAGCATTATATTTTTGATATTAACAGTCACTCTGGGCCTCTATGGGGTGTGCAGCTGATCTCATCTCGGTCTAAAATGGATAACAAAAACGAAGTAATGCCGAATCATTTAAATATACAGAATATTAAAGTAACAGGTGTCTAGCATGCTCAACTAGCTAGCAACAAGCCTCTAACACAGTGCATATGCTAACAGCTAATCAAGCAAAGAAAAAAAAATAACAACAGAAGGATTTTAGATGTTGTAGAACTATAAAATGATAAGCTGTGTGTCTTTTTTCATTTCATTTCATATTCACCTTAATTTAACGAGTCGTCAGTTGCAGTAAACCCATCAGTAGATAAACTTTAACAGCCTAGCTACATGGGGCAGACGCTCCACCTACTGATGATGACGATGATCCCCTTAAACCAGGGGTGGCCAACCCGCGGCTCTCGAGCCGCATGCGGCTCTTTGCCTGGTTTCATGCGGCTCTTACGTTCATATCAAAGTTTGTGTTTTGGGTTTTTTTTGTGATGTTGTTTTAAAATGTGCACGTTCGCTTCGCTTGAGTTCAATACGGTATTTTCATCAAATGGCCATGTGTGTGAGATGAAAATACCGCAAAGTTTCCCAGTAGGAGCAAGTTTGCCCTTAAAATGGCAAGGAAAAGATACACAGCAAAAAGAAAATATGAAGATGAACACAGGACGTTTTTAACAGAGAGGGAGAGTTTATATTTTTTTGTTGAATGCAATGGCAAGCCATTCTGCCTTATATGTCAGACGTCATTAGCGCATTTCAAAGCTTCAAATCTTCAGCGCCACTTCAGCTCACTCCATGCTAACATCGACCAGAACCATCGACCCAAAAGGGATTGAACTTCGCAAGCACGAGTTGGCCACTTTGAAACATACAGTTTTTCTAAAAATTTACGAAGCGGTCAGAGACCATAACGCTCACATCCTATCAGCTAGCTTGGAACATTGCATGGGCTAAAAAGCCATACGATGAAGGGGAGTTCGTTAAAAAATGCCTCAGTGACGTTGTTGAAATCTTGTCTCCTGAAAACGACAAATTAAAACACATGGTATCAGACGTCCAACTGTCCCGCCACACTGTTGAACACAGAATATCGGACATTAACACGGCTATTGAAACACAGTTGCACTCTGACCTTCAAGCATGTGAGTATTTTAGTGTCGCATTGGATGAGAGTTGTGATATACAAGACAAGCCTCAGTTGGCAATATTTGCACAGTCTGTGTCAAACGATTGTGTGATCAAAGAACTCCTGGATATTGTGCCATTAAAAGACAGAACCCGTGGCACAGATGTGAAAGAAACCATGATGGCTGCATTAGAAAAAGCAAATCTGCCCATAACGAAATGAACTGCAATAGCCACGGATGGAGCACCAGCCATGATGGGATCTGTGAACGGGCTTGTGGGGCTGTGCAAAGCTGACCGAACTATTCCTGACTTTTGGAATTTCCACTGCATCATCCACATGGAGCAACTCGTGTCTAAATCATTGAATTTAGATAACGTCATGAAGCCTGTGATGGAAAACGTCAACTATATCCGCACACATGTGCTTAACCACAGTCAATTCAAGAATCTCATTGCTGAGCTGGACCAAGGGCTTCCAGGTGACCTGCCGCTGCACTGCACTGTGAGGTGGCTGTCAAAAGGCCAGGTACTCTCTCGCTTCTTTGAGCTTTTGGATGCCGTGAAACTGTTTATGGAAGAGAAGGACAAGGACTATCCCGAGCTCTCGGACCTCAAGTGGATTATGGATCTGGCCTTTTTGGTCGACATGCTGTGTCACTTGGACAGACTGAACCTGACCCTGCAGGGTAAGTTAAAAATGCTGCCTGACCTGGTGCAAAGTGTGTTTGCGTTTGTCAACAAGCTGAAGCTGTTCAAGACACATATTCAAAAGGGAGATTTAACGCATTTTCCCACTCTGCTAAAAGCCAAGCGGGCAAGTCACCAGCGCTGCCCTGAGTAAGCAAAGAGCCAGATATGCAACGCTGATTGAAAACTTGCACGAAAGCTTTGTGACCCGGTTCCATGATCTACAATTGAAAAGGCCACAGATTACGTTCCTCGTCGACCCATTGAATGCAGAGACCGGCTGTTTGAAAGTCTCGCTAGTCACAGATGAAGCTGCGGCTGAGTTGGAGATGATCGATCTTTGTGAGGAGGACCAATTGAAACCTGCTTTAAGGGAAGGGACCATTGAGTTCTGGAAAAGTATGCCAATGGAGAAATACCCCAATGTCAAACGGGCTGCGCTTAAGATACTGTCAATGTTTGGGTCAACATACGTCTGCGGGTCTGTGTTTTCTACCCTAAAAAATGTGAAATCAAAGCATCGATCTGTTCTGACTGACACTCATGTGAAAGAATTGCTTCGAGTGGCAACAACGGAATACAAGCCAGATTTGAAGAGGATTGTTCAAGGCAAGGAATGCCAGAAGTCCCATTAAACAACATGCATTGTAAAAGTAAATGCTATTGTAGATTATTATTTTATTTTTGTTTATGGACTTGGTTGAACTGAGAGTTTGTGTGTGTGAGACAGTGCGCACAATTGTTGAAAATGACTGGCCTGTGGTTTTAGTACTGTAGGAGTCATTATCATGCTGGTGTGTGACATTTACAATAAATCTGGCTGAGCAGAATGTGTGTATTTTGTGTGTGTGTGTGTGGGTGTGAGAGAGAGAGAGAGAGGGAGGAAAGGATGGGTGATGTTCATGTGTGCCCATGCGTATGATGTGGCTCTTTGCGGTAACACAGTAAAAAAAAAAGTGGCTCTTGGTCTCTGACTGGTTGGCCACCCCTGCCTTAAACTAATCTTTGGTTTTAGTGTCCTTATTTTCCTGTGAGGTATTTTTTCTGTTATTGGTTAGCTAACATAAAATAATTTAATTCTATGACCTCAGTCATAGTTTTTTGTGTTTTGTGGACTTGGAGAAGGCATTCGACCGTGTCCCTCGGGGTGTCCTGTGGGAGGTGTTGCGGGAGTATGGGGTGTCTGGCCCATTGCTACGGGCCATTCGATCCCTATACAACTGTTGTAAGAGCTTGGTTCGCATTGCCGGCAATAAGTCGGACTCGTTCCCGGTGGGTGATGGGCTCCGCCAGGGCTGCCCTTTGTCTCCGGTTCTGTTCATAATTTTTATGGACAGGATTTCTAGGCGCAGCCAAGTGGCGGAGGGCTTTCGCTTTGGTGGCCTCAGAATCTCATCTCTGATTTTTGCAGATGATGTGGTTCTGTTGGCTTCATCGGGTGAGGGCCTCCAGCTCGCACTGGAGTGTGAAGCAGCGGGAATGAGGATCAGCACCTCCAAATCCGAGGCCATGGTTCTCAGCCGGAAAAGGGTGGAGTGCCCACTCCCGGTCGTGGATGAGTTCCTGCCCCAAGTGGAGGAGTTCAAGTATCTCGGGGTCTTGTTCGCGAGTGATGGGAGAAGGGAGCCGGAGATCGACAGACGGATTGGGGCTGCAGCTGCAGTAATGCAGACGTTGCACCGGTTCGTCGTGGTGAAGAGGGAGCTGAGTGTAAAAGCGAAGTTCTCAATTTACCGGTCGATCTACGTCCCTACCCTCACCTATGGCCACGAGCTGTGGGTAGTGACCGAAAGAACGAGATCGCGGATACAAGCGGCAGAAATGAGCTTCCTCCGAAGGGTGGCTGGCCTCTCCCTTAGAGATAGGTGAGAAGTTCGGCCATCCGGGAGGGGCTCAGAGTAGAGCAGCTGCTGCTCCACATCGAAAGGAGCCAGCTGAGGTGGTTCGGGCATCTGACAAGGATGCCCCCTGGGCGTCTCCTGGGTGAGGTGTTCCAGGCATGTCCCACCGGGAGGAGGCCCCGGGGCAGACCCAGGACACGCTGGAGAGATTATATCTCTCGGCTGGCCTGGGAACGCCTTGGTATTCCCCCGGATAAGCTGGAGGAGGTGGCTGGGGAGAGGGAGGTCTGGGCCTCTTTGCTTAGGCTGCTGCCCCCGCGACCCGGCCCCGGATAAAGCGGATGAAGATGGATGGATGGATGGACCTCAGTCAGCCAACCAGCCTGGTGATGTAACCTTCTGTACTGTACATAATATTCTTCTTCTAAAATAATTGAATTATTATTTTAATTATTGTGCTGTTTTTTATTAGTAAATTCTGAAATATATGTTACTAATGCAATCTGTGTCCCCTTACATCTGGCGTAAAAATGACAGTGTTTCATAAAAAGAACATCATAGTTAAACACTGTGACGGTAGTGTGATTGTCTGGGGCTTATTATGTAGCAAGACAATGAGCAGTTTCACCTCTTAATGGTTAGAACAAACACCAAAATTAAGGTTTTGGAGAGGTTCAGAGAAGTTTGGACTTTTTACAGTTACAATGAGTACAATTGCAGATACTCCCTGAACACCATTATTGAATTAAGACATAGCCTGAATAACCGCCTGTCCTTTATTCACCCAAATCCTGTTGTAAATAATCCTGTTATTGTAGGCTCTACCTTACAATGTAAAGCACCTTGAGGAGACTGTTGTTGTGATTTGGCGCTCTATAAATTGAATTGAACTGAACTGAAGTGAATAAGTCTTCCAAATTTGTTTGAGTCTACTCTTTCATAGTTTTACAAACGACTCCAAACTACTTAATCCCCCAAAACTTTGCAGAGACTTTGCAGACTTTTGCAATAATTTGCAATGATTAAAATAGTCACAGTTTGGCAAATAAGTCTACTCTGTTTTAGTAAAGTTATTAAAAGTGTTGACAGCTAACACTTAAACAGCAGTAACGTGAGTAGAGTGTTGTACAGCTTTTATCACGGTCTGCTAAACACACTTTATATTCTGTAACATAGCCTCACCTGCTTTATCCCTCATTTATCATTCTACAGTGTTCAACTTACACTGTCATTTATCATTCAGTGAGTGGAGAGGAAGAACTGTTAGTTCTCAGTCTTGTTCCATTACGGCAGAATGTGCTGAGTATAATTTAACATTAATGAGCCACATTGTGTGTGTGTGTGTGTGTGTGTGTAATCTTCTGCCCTCTCTTGTTCTTGTACACCATGTGACCCTGGTTTCCTGCGCAACTGTGTGCGTGCATGTGCATTCCTTAATGATTGTGTATTAACCAGCTAATAAAGGATTTGCGGTTCCAGATGGGAAGACACAGTTTGACTTCCTGATTCATGATCTGTCACATCCACTTTACCTTTCACCACCTCTCAGCTGACACGTGGGGCTCAGGCATGGCTTCAAGTGACCAACAGGCTTTAAAAGAATTTTAAGACTTCTCTTCCATTTCAGTGCCTAAACTTTTTAAGGTTAGGAAAGTCCTTTTTGCCTTTTCTTCTCATCATCAAGGATCACTTAGACCTCACAGCTTTAATGCCAACATAAGCTGCGTAAACGTTTCAAAAAATTATTGTTTAAAATATTTTCACTTTAAACATGAAAATATTTTTTTAATACTGTATCTCTGTAGCCATGTTACTGAAATGGTTTAAAGCTCTGGATCATTGTGTGCCTGTGAGCACACATGCAAAGCAGTGCTGAATGTGAATCACTGTGAATAATGTTTAGGCACAGAACTGGATTGGAGCCAAAGACCATGCCAGGCAGGCACATGGCTAAGAGTGCTCGAGCGCCTGCTCCTCTGCCCCTTGACGTCCAAAGTGCCCTTGTGTCAAGACTTTATGCATTAAGTAGGCTCATATAAAGTGGGACATTTAACAATTTAACAAAGACTTTAAGTAGAAATAACATCACTAGCATGGAGGTATACCAAAGTCAATTAGATTTATTTAATACAGTCAGAAATGTCCTTAAGTGTTTGAAAAATGACAACCAAACTTTGCCTCTGTATACTACCACAGTGGATTTCAAAATGATTGATGTGCAGACTTTTAGTTTTAATTCAGAGGATTTAACTAAATTATTAAGTGTTTAGGAATAACTACTGTTCCTATATATAGTGAAAGTAGCACTGTGGCACAGTGTTTAACACTGGGTTGAAATCCACCATCTGGCCAGGGCCTTTTTGTGTGGAGTTTGCTTGTACTCCCCGTGTCTCCATGGGTTCTCTCTGGGTATTTCTCCCACAGTTCATGCACTTAGTGGGGTTAAGTTAATCGGTGATTCTAAAATTGTCAGTAAGTGTGAATGGTTGTCTGTCTCTCACTGTGTTAGCCCTGCAGCAAACTGGTAACCGCTCCCCCGCCTCTTGCTCTATGACAGTTTAGTGATTTTAAAATTGTATAGTTCTAACTACCTCTGGATCCAACTAGTTCTAGTTTAACTCTATAATCAGGAAGTGTGCAAAGACGACACTCTTAAAATGTAAGTAAATAAAGGTTAAGTGGATCTAATGTGAAGAATGACTTACATTATCACCACTTTTTGATTTTACTACTGAGACACATTTAATTGGGAACAACATTCCCCGAGAATTCCAGCTTCTGAGGTAACCTGAATATGACTGGGAAGAAGTAAAAACCAGGACCAGAACAGATTTTTTAAAATTGAATTCAAGTTGAATTTCCCAACATTAATCTTCCTGCTGCGTACCTATCAACATATAACCTTCAGTGTGTTTTTCTTTTATTGACTTTATTGTGAGCTGTAAGAACAAATTGTCACAGGGCATTATATTGAAAAAATTTAATATGTTGTATAGCTCTTTCCATGCCTTTTCATATGACATATTACTTAAAAAAGGTTTCTTGAATTGTCCATACTCCTCAGGAGTACTCAGGAGGAATACTTGGCTGGCTGGAGAATTGGCAGGCAGGTGGAGAGCAGGTAAGCTCTTCATTTTGCAGTGACTGAGCCAGCACACCGACAACAAAAAACTGCTCAGCTGTCTTACAACAGCAACACAAATGGTGATTGCCCTTTGATCTTCGCTGCCTTGAAGGAAAAGTAAAACAAACATGGATAACAATAAATAATGTACGTAGTGATTTTTTAAAGAACAACATGAAGACACCACCCTTTAACTTACACCAGCAATTTCTTTTAGCGCTATGCACCATGTCCAGACTGTGGTGTATTCCAAGCACCTGCCTGAAGAGGTGAAGAGGAAAATCATTCTGTTCTCTATCTTGCTACATGCGCATTGTTATACATTTTTATCTCAAAAGCATTTATTCATAACGGCTCTTATCTGCACATGAGCAGATCTCAATCAGCCTTCTCTCTTTAGAAAACGTATCCATGGTTAGATAAAAACCTCCTTCTCCATCATAGTACAGTTCCAGGATGTCTGCCACTTGTCTGTGGTTGCTAGATTAATGACCTCCTTGTTCTCATTTTCCACAGTGGTGGTAGGATGCAGGACCATGATATCTTTCCTTTTGAAGGCTTTAGACATTTAAAGAAAAGTAAGCAAAAGTAGGTATTGCAGTTTATCATGTCTATTTTCATAATCTTTAGCAGGAGAACAGTTTTTTCACAACTATTTCTTGATAATAAAATCTCAAGCTTCAAATTTCATAACAGGCCTGGAGTTCCATATCCATCGGTAGTGTCCAGTGTGACAAATCTAAACGTCAGAGAAAAGTAAATGAATTCGGGCATGATGGTGGTGGTCAACTGGTGGTGACAAGAAACTTATACAGTTATGCAAGGATAGAGTTAGAAAATGTGAGCGACTGCCGCAACTGCTGTGCAAATGGATGATCACTGCTGTGGCTCTTGTAGTGATGTTGGCATCAAAGGTGCCACGCTGTCACACACTACAGCAGTCCTGAGAGCATTTGTATATCTCTAAATGGCAGGTTCAAGTATGTTGCAAGCTGCCTCCAGCTGTTCTCATGCAGCTTATAGATGATTTTATCTTCATGTAGAATCCGCTGCAGCTGTGCTAACATAGACAAACCAGCACTAGGACAGGGTTCTTCACGAGGGTTTTCATCAAACACAATAACAGGAAGTTGATCAAAAGTTGTGTCCTTGTAATTGCTCCTCCCAGTCTGTGGAGGCAGAGCATTAAGAGAGCATGCTCTCTCATGAATGAACAAACAACAGCAGTGATTAATATTTCAGTGCCAGGCTACATTACAGACAAGGGTAAGACAGAGCAATATGAGGAGATGATGTAAGGGGAAAAACGTGAGGACCTAAGCACAGGTGAAAACAATAGCATAACGGGACTGGGAAATACAAGACACAACAGATAATGATTACCAAAATAACACAAGTTAGACACAACTAGTAAACTGGGAAAGAGATTGACTTAACACAGGGAGGACAGAGACGGGAAGATACTGAAAGGCAAAGATGAGACAGAAGAAGGACAGACAAAAGTCAAAGTAAAAAATATTAGATTAGAAGACTCAAAGAACAACCCTAGAAAATAAACCATTAAAAAAACAAAGCAGAAGATAAACAATACTTCAAAATACAACATAATAACAAGTCAATTAATTGAAAACCAGACTCTGATTAAACAAAATGCTCAGAAACCAAAAGTAAAGGTAACCTAAAATGTAATACTTCAATAATAAGTAACGTACAAACAGAGGCTGCTGGAAAGTAAAAAAAAACAAAAAAAACTTCAACATGACTCTCTCAAAACCAAAACGAATAGTTGATGATCAAATTCAAAGAAAAATATCAACAAGTCTGTTCTACAAGCTCTTTTGAGTTCTGGCCCTTTATTTGTGATAATAGCTTGGCACACCCCCCTTCCCCATTTGGAAGAAGGTTATTTACACTACTCTCTTTTTTTGTTCATTTTGGAATGTTAGGAGGTGAAATATGTCATGGTTAAATGATAAACATGAACCCTTAAATCAGACTCACAAGCAGGCAGTAATTAAGTAAGAATGAAGCTTTTATTGTGGGCAAAAAAAGAATCATCCAAAAGGCAGACGAAAACCAAGCCTATGAAAAACAGGGGACATGCTAGGGGGTAACCCCGGGAGCATGGGGACAACAGTAAAAAATAATTATATGACATGACAATGAACAAAAATAAACTCAGGGAAATTTAAGAATTCAGGAAATAAGAGGAGGGGAAGAAATCTGAATACATAACATAGAAAGGTGACCAAGAGTTAGAGAGAAAAAAAGAGAAAAAAATAAAGGAGGAAATAACATAACAGGAACATCCAACACTGTGTCAAAGGCTAGACAGGATACAAAGAACATGAGGGAAGCAGAAAGTATAATCAGAAATCAGAATTGTGTTTATTGGCCATGTATATGTGCAGACACATACAAGGAATTTAGATGGTGACTCTCAGCACAACAATGTAAATCACACACACACACACACACACACACACACACACACACACACACACACACACGTGTCTATATATACATTACACATGCATACAAATACATACACAAAGCCGTGTAAACCAACTATAAATAACCAAGTAATCTAAACTTACATACATAAAATTCAGGATGATAGAAATGAAATGAGGTGGAATGAATACCACAGAATGTACATAAGGTGCAGTTGCAGTCTGCTAGTGGGAGCAGTGTGACAGGTCAACTGTTTAGGAGGAAGATGGCGAGGGGAAAGAAACTGTTCCTATGTCGGGTGGTCCTGGTCCGCAGGCTTCTATACCGTCTGCCAGAGGGCAGCAGATAAAAAAGTCTGTGTCCAGGGTGTGAGGGGTCTGTGATAATTTTCCCTGCCTGTTTCCTGGTTCTTGAGAGGTGCAGGTCCTGGATGGAGGCGCCAATGATCCTTTCTGCTGCTCGTACAGTCCGCTGCAGTCTGCTCCTGGCCTGTTTAGTGGCTGCACAATACCAGACTGTGATGGAGGAGCACAGGACAGACTCAATGACCGCAGTGTAGAACTGGATCAGCAGCTCCTGTGGAAGACTGTACTTCCCCAGTTGTGTCAGGAAGTACATCCTCTGCTGGGTCTTTTTGAGGATGGAGTTGATGTTGGTCTCCCACTTCAAGTCCTGGGAGATGGTTGTACCCAGGAACTTGAAGATCTTCACAGTCAACACCGGGCTGTCTGACATGGTGAGGGGGAGCAGTGTTGAGGGATGTCTCCTGAAGTCCACTGTCATCTCTACAGTCTTAAGCTTGTTCAGCTCCAGATTGTGCGGACTGCACCACAGTACCAGCCGCTCAACTCCCCGCCGGTATGCAGACTCATCAGCATCCTGAATGAGGCCAATGATGGTGGTGTCATCTGCAAACTTCAGGAGTTTAACGGCCGAGTTCTTAGAGGTGCAGTCGTTAGTGTAGAGGGTTAACAATACTGAGGGGCCAAGTTTCAGAGGTGATCCCCCGCAGCCTCACTTGCTGCTTCCTGTCTGTCAGGAAGCTGGTGATCCACTGACAGGTAGCTGGTGACACGCTGAGCTGGGAGAGTTTGGAGGAGAGAAGTTCAGGCACGATGGTGTTAAAAGCAGAAAAGTCCACAAATAGGACCCTGGCATAAGTTCCCAGGCAGTTGAGATGTTGCAGGATGTAATGCAGCCACATGTTCTCTGCATCATCCACCGACCTGTTTGCCTGGTAGGCAAACTGCAGAGGGTCCATTTGGTGGCCTGTAATGTCCTTCAGATGGGTTAACACCAGTTGTTCAAAGGATTTCATGACCACAGGTCTGTAGTCATTCAGTCCTGTGATGGTGGGTTTCTTGGGAACAGGGATGATGGTGGAGCGTTTGAAGCAGGAGGGAACTTCACACAGCTCCAGGGATCTGTTGAAGATGCAAGTAAAGATGGGAGCCAGCTGTTCAGCACAGGTTTTGAGGCAGGAGGGTGAGACACCGTCTGGCTGGGGGCTTCTGATTCTGAAATAGTCGGCTCACATCCTCAGTGTGTATTCTGAGTTTCAGGGAGGAGGAAAGGGGGGTGAGAGGTGTGATGGAGGTCGTTGAGTCTGGATTGGGGAAGGTGAGGGGGAAGGGGGGAGGGGTGGGAGGTGTGTTGGGGTCAGTGTCTGAAACAATGTCTCTGGGGAGGAGAATCTGTCCGTCTCAAACCTGCAGCAGAATGTATTTAACTCATTGGCCAGGTCTTTGTTTGCTTCAACAGTGGGTGTGGGGCGTTTGTAGCTGGTGAAAAAACTACACCATAAGGAAACTAAGAATTAAACTAAACATAATTCATGATAAACAAAACTCAACAGGTCAGGACCAGGACACTGTCACAAAAATACTGCACTGTCCAGTGGTATGGTGAGACTACTAGTAAAACTAGCACTTACAGAGTTCCGGTAAATATGCTTTTGCAAGGGAGATAAATGTTACACTAATATTTGATATTGACATGTAAAAAAATGTTACATTTAGATTTTTAGGTTGTATTACCAACGTCACTTTTAAAATCCTTCTCCCTGTGAAACTCCTTCCATTTAGGAAATGCTCCTGTGTCAGTATTTACAGCTGATTTATCCTGACCGGTCAATCTGTTCCTTTCTTTCACATTTTCACTTGTTTGATGAAGGCAAATCCTTCTCTGATGATAAAACAGTTATGATCATTCATATCTTGAGTCTGCTTACTCTAGCCACATATGTAAAACTTTATTAGCTGGAACAGAGAGTAACTATGGGTACAAAATCTAGTAAATTAATGTCCAAAGATTACTGACTGCATCTTTAACAAAATGTTTGTTTCTTTAGGGTCTTTATGGTTGTGCAGAGAGTCTCCTGTTCAATCAGCAGTTTTAATTCTGGATGTAAAGATTCCAATAAAGCTTATACTGAAATTGAATACAAAATTCATGTCATTTCCCAACATCAGTCATGTTTTTAGAAAACACCACCGCATAATAACTCCTGCTATTAAAATGGTGGATAACAGTATTAATGCAATAGAGAGCAAAAAATAAATAATGGCTGTGCTGTTCTTCTTCTGGAATGCCAAAGGCCTTTGACACAGTTGACTTTGTCACCTTGGTGAACCGAATACACAACATTGGCTTATCTGTGAATGCTGTTCAATTGGTTTTGAAACTGCACAACTCAGTGTGTGCAGTTTGCTGGGTCTTCTTTCTCTCAAGGACTCCATATTGCTCTTTTCTCACTAAATAAATAACTTTTGCGAACATTTATCAAAAGCTACGTTCCATTTTTAAGCAGATGGCACCAATTTTTTTTTCAAGAGCATGCGCATGAAGGTGTCTGTTGATTCTAGAATCTACCTACTCAAGAATGTTCATGTCTTTGTTAGGTTTGCAGTCTGGTAGTGATGTGACGGTCGCGAACAAAACAGCTCTTAGAGCTGGTTCCTGATTGGGAGCCGTGGGTTTTTTTTTTTTCTTTCTCTCAGCCTCTCTCTCGCACTTTTTTTCAGCTTCACTCCACATGCGAGCCTTGTGCTTTGCGCTGGGAAGAGGGGGGAGGGGCGGTAGTTACACTCTCAGTAACACAGGAACAAAGCTGGAAGGAAAGAGAGAGAAAGAGATCCAGGGACAACAATGTCACATTAGAAAGGTATAATAATCATCCACAACTATTTTCAGTTGCAGATGATAAAGAATTCAGAAAGTTTATTCATGCAGGTCCATATGACAGAGAATATGCATGTTCTTTTTGTTTTCATATTATAATTTATATTTAATTGTGTTGTGGGTTTGTGCTGTTTCACTTTAAATTTGTTTAAAAGGAAAAAGCTGAAAATTTAAACAGTTAAAAGTTGAAATGCAAAAATATTATTTTTTGTATTATATGATTTATTACATTTTATGTGGAGTGAATAAATAAAAGTATATTTACGGTGGCCTCTAGAGACAAAGCACATACGAACTCCAAAACACGTACAAACCCTGAAGCACGTACAAACTCCAAAACAAGTACAAAACACAAAAGAAGTGCTCCAGGATGGTAGGGGCAGTGTTGAGCTTTTGTTACCTAGTGGTTACACAAGCCAGGAAGTACCAATGACCGGATTTGGTGTGTGGTAGTAACAGGTAAATGAACTTTTTTTTTAAATTATTTGAATATATAATACACATATCCTTTCAATTGTGTAATTTAAGTGATCTAGGTAGCTCTGTTTTAGAAGTTCAGTTAATGCTAGAAATGTGTTTTGGAGTTGGTACGTGCTTTGTCTCTAGGGGCCACCGTATATATTTATATATAAACATATATAAATAAAACCACTTTTTTTTTTACATTAGTAACTCCTTTTGTGCATAATTTTATATTGTTGTTAATAATAAATTAATTAAATCAACAAAACAACCCGAAGAGCTGGTTGGGCGCCAAAAGAGCCGGCTCTCTAAAGGGAGCCGGAAATCCCATCACTACAGCCTGGGGACTTTCAAGTTTCAAGCTGGCTCCAGTAGAAAGCTGGGCCCTAGTTGGAGACTGGAGGTACCAACTTTAAACTGAGAAAGCTTTTGATTTAAAGCTGGAAGATGGTTTAAATTTCACTATGTTGGTGAATTACAGAATCAAAATAACAAAAATGTTTTGCAAATATTTACGGACCTAAGTAAAATCATTTAGATGGGGTCACAGTATATCTGTACCCTTTTTAGGAATTGGTGGGGTCCATCAAGGTGGGACCTGTACTCTTCAATTATATTAAATAATTTAATAAATGTGATGCCCCACACTGGATGAACAATGAGAACAGCATATTAATCATCTTATGTATGCTAAAGACATAATTATCCTCTTTCTTTTAGTATTTACTTTCAGCAACTGATCAGTCTACCTGTTATCTTTATAATTTGCAGTATGACACTGTATGCAATTTTAATTTCAACTACAACAACAAGAAGGATCTCTAATTTTAATGCCTATTTTTGTTCTAAACAATAATGAATTTTTTTTGTAGTCTTTGTGCTGTTTCTTTATTTCCTCTTTTGCATTACAGTCGACTGCAGTGTTTGAAACAATTTTACCTAATGTTTGGGCTTGCTCTGTGATTTAATTCACTAGAGCCTGTTATAGTACACCTTACATATATGCAGGTAAACTGAGGTTACAGTATACTCTCACAGTATACTCTCACCTCAACCCTGGGGCAGAGCCGCAGTTACATTCAGCATAAAATATTATGATACAGTCCATAATAAACATCTATTAATGTAATATACAGTTTTATTCCTTCAAGGACTCTTCCTCCAATGTCCTTGCCATAGCTAATAAAGCAGAAAGGAGAAAGTTCTAATTAAATTATTTACATTAATTTAATAGCTGCTTCTTGTACTTTATGTAATACCATTTTATGCTTTAGAAACATCATTTCTTCCAGTGTGTGTCTGCACTCAGCACAACCCTTCTGCTGTTTGTGTCATTTGAGACTTTAATGTGCACTAATTAATGAAGCTGGATAAAGCAATGCTTTCTCAATTAAGTTACGCTTCTTGTGCAGTGAGTGCTTTAAACATACAGAGTGGTTGTTTATCTGAAAGGAGTTTATGTTGCAATTAATTTTGCAATCTTGTATCAGCCTTCTGAAAAACATTGCATGACATGATTTACATGGGTACAGTGACCAATGACCAAGGCAACTGCTTGCTAAGTGCAAAAAAATTTAATGAAATCATGACTCAAAGGGGGATTTTTCCTTGTCAATAAGGGGTTACCATCCTTTCTTTACTGAGCCATTTTATGAACTTTTGACATACGTATTTTTACATTGTTCGTGTTTTTCTTTTGCTTCAGTGCTGCTTTTATGTTCAGGATTAGTTTTCTTTTAAATAATTTCTTGTTATTTTTCTCCTGTTTTTAACTTGGACACTTTTGAAATGCATAGGAAATTTAAAAAAAAGATATTTTCTTTCAGCATTTTAATTAAAAAAGTGGCTCACTTTCTATAGGTATACTTGAACCATATACAAATGATTACTATTTGACTTCTAAAGTTCTGTTCAAGTGTATTTTGTTTCTGTGTCGGTGAATTTAATAATCACGCCAGCTGTCCTTGCTGCAAATCCAATTCTTTCAATTGCGACAAGGTAGTGGAAGAACTGAGTGGCTTTGCCTGAGCTGCTAGAGCCTGGAGGGAAATACTACTCGCAAACAGCTCACTGATTAAGTTATTATGGTGTTTTCACCTGTGTGTGTTCAGTATTCTGTGTGACGCAGCACTTTAAGGGAGGATACAAGGGTGGCAAAGTTAATTACGGCACTTATTTTCCAAAAGCTCAGCATATTCTTGTTACATATTCTATTTTCCTCATTAAATGAATACAAATGCACGCTACACTCACCTTAAACGCTTATGTAAAGATAAAATAGTGTCCAAAAGCAGAAGCACCAGCCCGCTGTAATATAACATGGAACAATAGAAAATGTGCCAAAACTAATGTCCGCCTGGCACTTCAGTGCTGCTTTTGTACCTTAATATAACTGACTGAGACTTTGTATAAGACTTTATGTAACATATTTATTTGGGCAACCTGCTGCACTGAGTAAGCCAACATACAAGACTGATCAAGCATCATCATCCACTGAACCAAGTCAAGAGCTCGATTATGTTGTCTTCTGATAAATTTAGATATTATTTAGATATTTGCTCTACCTTTTGTGGTCTATGCGACTTAGACTCATGTCTGTTATCGCTAATGCCTCATCTGTTCCATCATAGCACCAAATAGAAATTACCATAGATGGAAATGACATTTTTCTTTTGATTATTGTGATTTTAAAATCAAAATTAAAATGCACTAAACAGTTTTTTTATATGCAAATTCTTCATCCTCCCTCAAATGTGTAGTTTGTTGTATAGTGATCCCTTGTTTATCGCGGGAGTCATGTTCTAAAAATAACCCGCAATAGGTTGATGCTTTTGTTGGGGAGAAAACTTACGAACATACAGTACATCACTTCAGAGTCTGTCAGGACTTCTGGGTCGTTGACCCAGTATTTTCAGTTCACGTTCACTGTTTATCTACTGCCTGTTCCACTTCCTGTTTTATTGTGTTAGCCTTGGTCTGTGTGCATTATGTTCAGTCCTCTTCCCATTTATCATTAGTTCATTATGTTCAGCTGTGTACTCACCGGTCTCTCATTATCATTATCATCAGTCTGTGTATTTAAGCCCTCTGTTTCTACTCGTTCACTGTCGTGTCGTTGATTTTGATGTACATGTGATGTTCCTGTCGTCTCCCCGTATGTATGTTCAGTTAGTCAGCCAGCCATCCATCCAGTCTTTCAGTCAGCCAGTCCTTCATTCCTGCTTTGTTCATTCACCCGCTCCAATAAATCCCCGTCATTTCTGTACCTGCAAGTCCTGCGTTTGGGTTCCTTCTTCCTCGCCTCCACACCACGCCTGACAGAGTCACACTGCTAGAGATAGAAGATTATGTAAATTTGACAACCTGAACGCATTCTGTACTGTAAAGGAGACACGGCATGAGATTCAGTCACAATGGTCTATAGCCAGTCAGGACGCAGAGCACAATGCCCTGTGTTAAAAAAAAAAAAAAAAGGCATCCAAAATTGCACAAAAAACCCCCAAAACTGCAAAACACCAAGACCGCGAAAGGCGAACCACGTTATAGCGAGGGACCACTGTATTTCATATTTGCATTTTCTCCTGTCACCACTTATTGACTGACACAATTAAGTCCTAGACAGTCACAAGTAGGGGTGGGTTTAAAAAATCTTTTTTCCTAATTCAAATCAATTTTAGTTTGAGTAATGCAATATTAATTCATTAAATCCGGAATCAATTTTTAAATACAAATGTATTTGCCAGAAATGCCAGAGTCTCAGCTTGAACCTCTCAAAACTATTTCAACAACCACCAAAAAGCTAAAACAGCAACGTACGCGTACAAACCGTCGTGTGCTGAAAGCCGACATCTCACAGATTCTGAAGCTGCAGGTTTCATCACTCTGACCAAAACTCACTGAACCAGCAGCAAAAGATCAAAACTATGCTTCATGTTTGAAAAACATTGTGATTAATTTCCTCGTACCTTTGCCGTTTTGCTTCCACCATGATAAATCACACTTCCTGCACAGCTCTCTTTCTCTCTCTCTCTATACTCAGAGACTAGTTTACCATCAAAAATCTCTATTTTCTGTGTTATTTGCTTTCTTATTATGCACAAGTCTACCGATGTGTACAGCGCTGTTGCCCACTGTTTTTTTTTTAAATCAAAACTGACCTCCTATATGAAAGCCTAATTTCTGCTGTTCAATACCAAAGAAATGTAAACTTTTACAAATTTTGCCAAATTAAAAAAATGCTAAGCTGTGTCTTTAATAAAACCTTTATAAGTTTACTCTGCTTCACTTCAGCAGCATCAGGTAATGTTCATATGTTTTTTTTATGGTTTTCTTCAGTTTTTGATCTGATTTGATATTCATGTTGCGCTCTAAAAATAGTTATAAAACTTAAATTTTTCTGAATTGTTGGGAAAATCTTTAAAGGCTATTCTTATTTAATTGTATTTTGTTTTTGGACACATTTCTAGTTAATTTTTGTAGTTTACTGGCTCCAGGAGGTCGGAGTTCAGATGTGTGATGTCATCAGTAAGCGCAGGAAAAAAACAGTGTCTGAGACGTGAGGGAGTGATGTTTTGCTGATGATACGCTATGCTGCCTGTAAACTCCAAACTGAATTGAGGAGAATAAAGTTGCAAAAAAAGGAGAATGGAGTTATGTCTCTCTGAGGGTGCAACATTTACACCTCTGATGAAGTCTCACAAGCTTTGTTTTTACACATAAATATAAAAATATGGATATGTACTGATAAATGATCTGAATTATAATATTCAAAACTGAATCAAATCGAATCGGTTATAGTAATCAAAATCGATACCCAGCCCGAGCCACAAGGGTAATCCCTAACCACAGTCACATAACAACTAACAACACATACAAAGCATATGGACTCTTTTGCTGGGTTTGCCAAGTAAAGCTGTTCCTGTTCAAAGCATCCAACATTATTATTCAAGTAGTGCCTTCTACTACTGTAAATGCCCATCTAAAATCTTTGTGGCCTGACTAAACTACTACTGTGATCAGATTGATTACTCTGATGAGTACCTTGTTTTCTTGTCAAGATCATTTCTGTGTAGGTTCTTAGTCGTTCAGGTTATGGTAGTCTTAAAATCTTGAAAGAAGGTGACTGAACTTCTTGAAGTTATTTGAACAACTTAAAGAAATCCAGTTGCTTTCTTTCAAGCTCTTAAGAAAGTCAACCTGATCCACAATCTTGGCAAATCGGGTGATTTCAGTGCTAACTCAGCTTATGCTCTTCAACATATCCAATTGGCTAATTAATTTAAGTTGTTTTACAGTAAGCTACCTCCTTTTCATGCCTGATCTGACTTAATGTTTTATGTTTAGCATCTTGCAAGATAACTTGACATAATAACTTACACAGAAATGTGCAGATTACAGAAAATCCAAATTTGTGCACCCGCTTTGTATTTTTGAAGTCATTAAAAAGACATGCTGTACAATCATTTGACCCTGGAAAAATAACAGTTCAAAGAAATCGATTAAAATCCCCAAACTATCCATCATTGTCCATGATGAGTGTACTTCTGATCACAGACAATTACATATCCACATCAGCTGTCCATTGACTTCTCCTTTGTCACAAGGAGGCATCACAGCAAGTAGCTCTGCGTGTTTGATTTGGCAGATTTCTACACCAGATGCTTTAATTTAAGTCTCCATCTGGAATCAAACCAGGAAGCATTAGCTTGCCAATTAGCCTATTTGTTAAACCTCTGCTACAGAGACTTCAACTCAAAAAGCAAGGACCACAATGCCAAAAATGTACCAACAGCAATAATTAATTGTGAGAATGATTGAGAGTTCACCAAAGATCTGCTGCACAAACCAGGCATGCCAGATCCTCCTGCTCCCAATGAGAATGGGTGACAGATAAAGGAAGAGGGAGGGAGGTATTTATAGACACATGACAGGAATACGAGAGTCTGAAGTGTGGTCTTAAAATTATCTCCAGTATTGTGTCTCTGAAAGCATTCTCCTACTTTCCTCATATCATATCTCGTTATATAATCTTCCTGAAATGACTCCACTGAAATCAATATAACCTAATATAGGTCTACTTAACCTCAGACCATTCCAACATGAAAATGAGTTTGATGTCCTTCTAAAGCACTCGCTGGGAGCCAAATGAATTATAGAAGGGACTTGAATGAACTCCATCCGACTTCAATCGCAACTCGATAACTCTCGGTGTCTGAAGATGACTTCAGTGACCGGAAGATGAGTGGAGCACGCACAGTGACTTGATACTGTTGTTAGAAGCCCCTACACAGTACATATGGAGCCATAGGACTGCAGTCAGTTAGTGATGACTGCAAAGAGCTTTGAGCGTATATAGAAGTTTTGTGCCAAAGGGAAAAAAAGATATTGTGATTAAAGTACCTCAGATATATATGAGCATGTTTGTGTCTATGAGTGTGTGTGTTTGTGTGTGTGCTTGATTGAACTTTGAAAGGCTTACTGCGTGGCTACCTACATACATCTATCGTTTAACCCACGCACACACCTACACACACACAAACTACTTGTGAACTTGGTCTTGAACTGCTCTGTGCAAGATTCCTGAGGCAAAAAAACTGTGTATGTTGTGTGTATGTGTGTGAGTCTGTGTATGTGCGCGTGTGCGCATGTGAAGTGGAAAATCAACATAGCCAGTCTGTATCACATGCCCTGGGGAGTAGACCAATCAATAATGGAATGAACTGCAATACATCCACTCTGTCTCTCTCTCTCTCTCTCACACACACACACACACACACACACACACACACACACACACACACACACA
>NW_005187509.1:391355-399188 GCF_000239375.1 Pundamilia nyererei
TGTGTGTGTGTGTGTGTGTGTGTGTGTGTGTAATATATAGAGACTAAGAAAAGAGGGAAAAGGAAAATGTGTATATGTGAGAACATGTCTCTCACACACACACCAAGCCACAGGGAGCTAAGGTGCTTCCTGCAGGTGTTGTTGATATTGTGAATGTAAATCCAGGCTTTGTAGCACGTAGTCTCATAACCAATGCTGCAGGGTCTCACTTGAACTCACAGCTTGTAAACTCATCATAGGGAACATTTCACTTCACTTATCTGCTCGATTACTAGTTATTATTCTGGGTCTTCCAGAGTCCAACACTCTTTCTTCAAAAACGTCATATTACTCAGCACTCGTACCAGTAAATTCTGATAAAGTCTGCTCAAAACATTTAGCAGCTTTTTACCAAAGAAAGTTTAAAATGCTTTTTTTCTCAACAAACTATATTTCTACAGCTAAAATGCAAGCTTATGAACATATTGGTTTTAAGAGCAGTTTGGCTCATCCCACCAAATAAATTTCAGAAGCCGTACTGCATACATTTATCATAGGGATATAACCTGAAGGCAAAGTTGCCATAACATTATAGGTATATATACCTATATATACCCTATATGTATATATATATACATATAGGGCCAAATTCTGATTGCAAGAGAACTGGGTCAGAGCATCTGCAAAACTGCAGCTTTTGTGGGGTGTCCCATCAAAAGAATCAGTGGTGGACAAGCCAAGGTTCAATAATGCCCGTAGAGAGTGAAGCTGGCTTTCTGGTCTGATCAGACGAACTGCATCTCAAATGTCTAAAAAAAATAATGCTGGTTTTGATAAAAAGGTGCACTCAGTGAAAGAGTAAACAGTGCATCACAGTTTGTTGCTTTGTTATGGGGCTGCATAGTGGGAGACCAGTCAGAAGGCCCATGCTGGCTCTTGGCTCCTGTAGTCCATTTGTATGTTAACTTTGACAGGTACCATCTACGTGGTGGTTCAGGAATGGTTTGAGGAGCACAACAACAAGTTTGATGTGTTGACTTGGCCTCCAACTTCCCCACCTTTCAATCCAATTGAGCATCTTTGGGATCTAATGGACAAACAAATCCAATTCATGGAGTCCCCAGCTAACGACTTACAAGACTTAAAGGATCTGTTACAAACATCTTAGTGCAGATACCACAGCAGACCGGCCTTCAGGGTTCTACTGGAGTCGTTGTCTCAATGGGTCAGAGCTGCTTTCGCAGTGAAGGGAGGACCAACACAATATTAGACAATCTTTGATTTAAAAGTTCTGTCTAAATAAAAATGGTTAGTTTTAACCTTCCCACAAAGATTGCCACAGAGTTGCAAGAACTGCTTGGAGAAGGACTTTAGGTATCTCACAGGTGTGGCCAGGGCAGACAGCAGTCTATGGATCAACACTACATGAAACCAGAAACACATTACCTTGACTCAGGTCCTGTTATCATAAACTCAACTCAACAGCTTTTCCAATATAAAAAAAAACAAAAACGTTTCAACTGGGTCATCTCAGTGTAAACTCAGGTTTTGGACAATAAGAGGTACTCTCAAAGTAGTACTTTGATGATTTAGATGAATTATGTGTTCACTTCCCTTATTTATAGCTATACTAGTTAATAGCCTTAACACATACAGGTATGTTTATCTCTAAATTCTTGCCTTTCTAAGTAATTGTATGCATTGCAGTAGCAGTAATTAAAAACGAAACCTGCAGTTCCTACAATGTCCACTTGAGGCAACTGAGGCTAGCTCCAAAAGCCAATCAATCTCCATAACTACAATGTAAAATTGACCAACTTTACTGCGATAAAAAGTATGTTTATAGTTGAAGTTTGGCCTCTATGGAAAGTTGCCCATAAAGTGGGTGAATTATTATTATTTTTTACTTATTCTTTTTAATGCATCAAAATTGATAGGGCTTACATTTATGGATGTGGGTGTTTGTGTAGCTGACTGGTGTCTGCTCACTGAACTGGCTCTCACCACTGTTTTTGTGCTGTTTGTGTATTTTGGAGCTTCATTAAATTATCTGATGAATAATATGGCTAGCTTCAGGGTTGGTGAGTGAAACTATAATAATGTTGAGGATTTAAGGTGCAGAGCACAGTCACATCCATATAACCTGCTCTCTGTAGACTTTCCCAGGCAGAGTTTATATGTGGCAACATCCCTGATGATGATGATGATGATGATGATGATGATGATGATGCTAAAAATAAGAAAATAATAATAAAAAAGTAGCTGCACTAATGAACATATTTTAATTTTTATCACATATGGCATACGTGTTCATGGTATAATGAGTCACCGCTATCGCACATTCCAGAACATGTCAGAAATCATCATCTTCATACTTGCCATTAACATAATAGGTCATGTGGGAGAGGAAGTAAAGATTGTTTCAACACAGTAAAAATCATCTTAATACTGAAACATGGTATGCTGTGTATGTGTGTGTGTGTGGGAGAGAGAGAGAGAGCAGAGTAATCCTTTCCTGTAGTCCATTGTGTCTCTTGAGATTGAAATCTCTGGTTGATTTTACGCACGATGTCCTCCCAGCACTACTGCACATAAAACAGACGAAGCATTTCAGACACTGAGAATGACCAAATTAGTGGCACAGTTAATGCAACGCATGCCGCCCTGCACAGACCAGGGAGAGAGAGAGAGAGAGACTGCAGAGTACTGTCTCTCTCTCTCGTCCCCTGATTTCACTCTATCTCTCATGATGGAAGAGAGCATCCGCTGTAAATCTGGAATGGTTGGATGCACAACACACACATGCACACACACAGAGGTGGTGAATCTAGGCTGGTTGCTTCTTTTATAAATGAGCTCTGCTGTGCAGGGAGGTCTGCAGTGATGACGCTGCAGAACCAGGACGCCGTGGCTCGCGCACACACACTGCAGAATCAAACACTGGCACACTAGACAAGTAAACACACATTCCATATACATGTGATTAGGAATGTGTAAGTTTGGGGCTAAGTGCCCTGGAAGCCCCTGACTGATCTGCTTCTCTGTAAATGGACTAATTATTATGTAGTGCTTTTCTTCTCACACAAGCACTTTGTTTTTTTATAGCTAAATGCTTTCTTTCTAACTTTAACATTTAGACAGAGACACATTATTTTAGATCAACTTGGGGTTAAATATCTTGCCCAAGGACACTTGGCAGGCTGGACCCAGTGATTGAACTACCAACCCTCTAATTAGTCAACTAGACTACAGATACCCAGTCTACACCACAACACACTGTTGCTCTCTCCCCTGCTACCTCCAAGGGTGCTTTCAAGCCAACTGGAAGACGTGTGTTACATGTCCTCTCTCTGCCCCAGGATCTTCTACCAGCTGGACAAACCTGAAATGAGTCACCTTGAAGACATCCAGGTATGAACCACCTCAGCTAGCTCTTTTCAGTGCAGCTGAAATAAACAACCTTTGGAGGAAGCTAATTTCTACCGCCTGTATCAGCATTCTTAAGGCCTTTTCACATCAGAGGTGTAACATCCGTGTGAACGTTTCATGGGTGTTTTTCAAACTCACCTATTCTTTGTATTGCAATTGTACTGTTTATAAGATTGGGGAGACCTGCAGTCAGCTGAGACTGAAGAAGTCACTTGGATGAGTGACAAAATGTTTCTCCTACTGAAAACGCTACGTCCAGATGAACAGAATCAACTTTTGGGTGCCTATTCATTATGCAGTTGTTCATACAGACCATCTAATTTCACTGGACAAATATGCAGCATCTCGATTTTTCCGATGTTTCGGATCCGAATAAACAGATCTGACCAATCAGATCACTGCACTGGGCAACAAGTGTGTGCATAGCTCAAATCGCACATCTGTACTGACTATATGATATGGAAATACTATTTTAACTCAGACACATAGCCAAACACTCTGGTTCACTTGGCTCTGTCAAATGATTTCTCTGCCTCCTATGATCTGGTCCCAACTCTGGTAACCAGAGTTCACACTGACATCTTTTCATGTGTATGAAAACTGTGATACAGCTTCAACTCCTGGATCAAACCATAAAATTCTCCATGCTGCTGCCTTCTTGTAAGAATTGGATGAACCAGAATTACCGTTTCTTCACTTTCTCATTCAGGAACATCAGGACAGCTCCTCATCACTTCATGTCAATTTCAATTTTTTTTCAGAGTCTGTTTTTTGAGGGTGGATTTTGCTCAAGATTATGTGTCTTAAGTCTTTTAAGGCTCACTACAGCAGAGGAAATCCACATCCCAGAGCATGCATCCCACATGGCAGAGAACCATGAACTTGGAGGTGCTTATTCTCATCACAGCCACTTTGCACTTGGCAGCAAACTGCCCCAGTGGGAGCCAACAGGACCACATCATTCACAGAAGTAGAGATGTGGTCCTAAAACCACTGAACCTGACATCCACCCAGATCTCCCATAAAGGTTTTGCTGATGGTGAAAAAAACAAAAGGGAACAAGTCAATCAGTCTCCTTTATGTTCAGTGATTGATGAACGAATGCATATCAGCATTATACACGCAAACACATCTGCTCCCTAATACATTCACACAGCGATTTAAAAACAGCCTCCCTGATACTTACAGTTTGGCTTTTCACCAGTAAGCAGTGACCCGCTGTTAATGCGTCGGAGTAAAAAACTCGGATTGCTGATGCAGCGTTTCCTCTATCACACCGACTCATCTTCTGTTGATTAATGTGAATATTTAATACTTAAATCACAATACCCTGTTGCCATACTTTGTCAGTGCAGCCACCAGTACACAGCTGAAACAGATTGCATTATGGGTGTGTTCAGGTAGTGTACTGAGTGGGTCATTTAAGTTCATGTACGGGACTGCAATAGAAAAACACAGCAGAAACACTTCTGTTTGAGGATCACAGACGTAGTTTCCACTTCCCTGCAAATGAGATGAGCCCTGTAGCTTCTGGAAGCACATTGTTTTTCAGCAGGCAGGCTCAGAACACAGTGGAGCATTTGATAGCCTTTTTGCCTTTTTTTAGCCCTTTTTTTTCCAATTTCAAATCACGTTTATTTCTCCTCTGTTGCCAACTCACAACAACAGTCACCTCAAGGCACTTCATGTTGTAAGGTAAACAGCCTACAACAAAAAAACGACAGTGTTCCCACATAGCAAAATTAGTATGGCCCGGACCTGTCCCAATGTGCTTATACATGGCCCACATACTGCAAAGAATGACGGCCCTTTGGTGACCCAAATCTCGTTTGCCAGATGTGGCCCACACATGGGCCAGCACAAGGCCAGTTGCAGACACACTGCTGGCCCTGTGCTGGCCCAGAACAGTTTCAGCTCTGGCCCCAGATGTCAGCTTGATGTGTACCTTAATCAAGCCATGTAATAACAACATGTGCAGGAACATAATAGTGCAAAAGTAACATGACGAAACTCTGTTCAGACACTGATTCTTACACAGACCTTTTTTACTCTCCCGTATTACTCAAAGTGCTCTATACAACATGCCACATTCACCCAATCGCACACTTTCTCTAAACTGAGGGTTTCCTAACTGCATTCATACGCATTCACATTTGACGTGCAGACTGGAGAAGCCAGGGATCGAACCACTAACCTTCTGATCAGTAGGTGACTTGCTCTACCTCCTGAGCTCCAGCCACCCACTTGCTACAATGAGTAAACTGTCACTAGGTTTGTACACTCACAAACTTGTCAAACCTGCATTTGAAACATTGGCTACCATAGCAGTATTGTGTTACAACATGGCATTTGGGTCAAACATAAATAGTGCCATCATTGCCAGACCTGGCCGACATGTGGTTGACAATACACTCTGCCATGACACCAGTCAATCAGAAGTGTCTGCTTGATGCAAGATCCAGGGAAGACCTGTTTTCTATGAGCCTGGGCCACATACACCAAACCACAATCGAGCCAGATATAGCATGCCATTGCATAAATAGTGGCATCATTGCCAGGCCTGGCCCATATCTGGATGACATACATCTTATCATGCCAGAAGTCAGCCAGCAGTGCTGGCTTGATACCAGATCCGGGCCAGACCTGGTTGCTATGTGGGTTTGAACCAGCACCTGGGAAGGAAGAGCTCCTTTTTTAACAGGAAGAGACCTGTAGGTATGAATGACTTAATGTCTGATTGCCACAAAATAGCGCTAGTCAATTTCATGAGGTCGTCACTTGTGATAATGATGCTGTCCATTTTTCTGGAAAAGCAGCAGTGCAAAGCTTTAGATGTGAGTGAGCAAAATATTGGTTCCCTAATTGTCAAGACTTCAGAAGACATTTTTTTAGTATAAATGACATGTCCTGATTATATAAAAGGTTAGGATTCATTTTGAGGTGATCACTAATGATGATTTAGTCCTCACAGGGTTAATAAAATTGGGATCTGTGAATTCTATGAAATGAGTCTGTGCTGTTCATCTGTTTCACTTTGTGGAGGCTCTGAAAATTCTTAATTTTTGTTTTTATTTTTCAATTTCCTCTAGTCATTTTCCACCTGTCACCCCTTAATACTGTAAAATGGATTAATTATGTGATGTCAACTGGAAAGACGATGAAATCATGATTCCTACATCAGTGTTTGTGTAAATATCTGTAAACAGGACCACTGATTTAAATACATAAAAGTGTAGTTAGTGCAGCATTTACAGACAAATATCTGTTCCTACATATTCAGGCATTCAGCATGATTCTCGTAGTGCCCATGCCTGTCACTCACACACACACAGCCATATCCATTCACAGAGCGCCCCTCTGAATCCTCTCCTCGGGTTCAGAATATCGACCTTGTCATCAGAACGCAGTGACCCCCAAGCAACAAATAATGAATGGTTTGACATCAAAAAGTGCTGAGATAATAGAAACTGTCAGCTGTGATGGGCAAACATTTGCTGCCTAAGCATTTTGGCCTGCCACTCAAGATATTGTTTATGTGTTGACTTGGCAACCCTTTAAGCTATAGTGTCTCAGGAATCCTAATGAGTAAATAAGTATTATTTATTTGCACAGCTGCAGGGATCCTACTCCTGACAAAGCTGATTGTTCCTGATTGGCAAATGACATTTGTGTGTGTGTGTGTGTGTGTGTGTGTGTGTGTGTGTGTGTGTGTGTGTGTGTGTGTAAATTTTCAATGAAAATGGACACTGATGATTTGTGAGATTTAAAAGTTTTGACTTGCCTCAGCATTCACTTTGATCTATTAGCTTCAGTTGTACTTTGTCTTAGAACATAAAGTTGTTGGAGAACCAAATGAAGTAAGTTTAGCTTGTATTTTAGCTATATGTTAAACAAGCTAGTTTCTGGAACTACATGACAATGACCTCTCAAATGAAATGGCTTATGTGCAAATGGGACTTACAGTTGCTATAGTTTATGTGTATGTATGAACATGAGCATGAACTCCTTGCATCACTATGCTGTATATCTCCAGTCAGAATCATTGGGAACATCCTACAGGACTGGAGATCACAGTGGAGGAACATGCATCCATTGTCTCTCACTGTGCAGGTTCTGTGCAGCTTGGTGATGAGCTGTTTCTGCAACACACAGCCCACTTTGACCTTAACTGGGCCAGAATAGTGAAACTCCTCTTCCTGACAGTGTAAATAAAATTTAACTACACACTGAATCTATCAGATATCTTAGCATAAGGAAAAAGACGAGCAGTTTTAGCAGTGCATTTCAGTTTTTCTGCACGACAAAGAATTGCTGCTGTAGTTAATAGAAGAAATCTGTCAGCACGACTCTTTGAATAGAATAGAATAGAATTCAACTTTATTGTCATTGCACATGCACAGGTACAGGGCAACGAAATGCAGTTTG
>NW_005187509.1:400415-417433 GCF_000239375.1 Pundamilia nyererei
TGGGTGAAGAGGGAGTAGAGGAAAGGGCTCATCACACAGCCTTGTGGTACACCGGTGTTCATTGTGATTGTAGATGAGCAGTGGTTATCCAGCCGCACATGTTGGGGGCGGTTGGTCAGGAAGTCCAGTAACCATTTGCAGATGAGGGAACTGATGCCCAGGTCTGTCAGTTTCCTGATGAGTTGTGAGGGGTGGATTGTATTGAATGCTGAACTGAAGTCTATAAACAGCATTCTGGCGTAGGTGTTGTTGTTGTCCAGGTGTGAGAGGACAGAGTGCATTGCGATGGAGACTGCACCCTCTGTGCTCCTGTTCTGGCAGTATGCGAATTGGTGGGGGTCCAGGGTGGGGGGGAGACAGGATTTGAAGTGTGCTAGGACCAGTCGCTCTAAGCACTTAGTGATGATGGGGGTGAGTGCTACTGGGTGGTAATCATTGAGGCAAGATGGGTTGGAGTTTTTGGGTATCGGGATGATGGAGGTGGATTTGAAGCAGGCCGGTACCACAGCGTGGGCCAAGGACAGATTGAATATGTCTGTGAGCACTCCTGCAAGCTCCCCAGAACACGCTCTGAGAACACGCCCGGGGATGCCGGGCGTGGACTTCAATTATAAGAAATACATGTGCAAAATATATTCCCTGATTCTGAGCGTTATTCAAGTGTGCTTTTAATTTCAGATTCAATGAGCTTATATGACTCTTCAGCTAAAAGTTGTACAAACTCCTGGAAAAGAAGTTGAACAATGTTAAATTAAGGGTTGGAGAGCATGTTACACATTACAGGACAAGTTGTTTCATTTATTTGGAGAGATGTTTTCTCTACAGACTTTGTACCTAAAAACTGTACCTAAAGCCCAGGATGACTTAAATATGAACTATTGATTTTCATCTAAGTTGGCTGTTTACATCAGCAGAAAACAGAAAATTGACCATTGATTGCATTGTGATGTTAATGTTGATCAGAATGATTAAAACGCGCATAAACATTGATTACCATTATGATCATGTGATGAATGATAAATATAAATAAGTAAGAAAAAAATTGGGTTAGTACTTGCAGGAAGAGAGGAACAATTTGGGGGAATTATAGATTTACATAAATCTTTATATTTGTCTTTTGGATAAATAAAATGGTTTTTAAAAAATTCCACAATTCTCTGTCACACTCCTTCAATCTACCTTTTCCATTTGTTCTCATGATTTTTTTTTTTTGCCCTGATTATTTGTAAATTCGCTAAGGGTAGGAGGATGCAAAGAACTGAACACAATTTATTCAAGCACAGAGTTAGAGTAATAAATCACTTAGCAATTAGAAATCAATGAAACTATAAAGCACCAGGAACAGGTTTGTAATCCAGTAATTTATTTATTTTTTGTCCTTTTCTTGCGAACTAGAGTGATGACAACAGAATAAAGATCTTCTTTACTGAACTTCCAGTTAAGTCTTGTTAAATATAATCTTTTAAATAAAAGAAACTATTAACAAAAAACCCCAAATCCAATTCAAGCACCACCAGATACCAGAGTAATGAACATGTGCATACAGATGGATTTGTTTGTGACTTTAAACAATATTAAATCATCAAGCCATACTGAATTCTATCACAGTTTTTGGGTTCCTAAGCATTCATTGTTGATTTAAATTAGAAAAACAATTCCAGGATCTGCATATCACTTATATAATTTTTACATGATTTTGTACATTTGTCATAATGCTGTTATACTTACTAGTTTGAATTTGCATTGTTTTATTTGCTGAAAACAGCAAACACTTGAATCTTTATTTCTAATGAGAAAGCAGAAACTGCTGTGAAATATTTGTTTTGGGCTGATTCTAGCTTCCTTTTTCTTCCTCAGTGTTAACACAACTCATGACGCCATGCTGATGTTTAACTCTTGGTACATTCTGTCAGCCACTGATTGTTACCCAGCCATTAAGCCTGATGTTAAGTGGTCAATTACATTGCAGTGAGCTCTTTTTACACTTCCTGAGGTGCCCCTAGGTCTAATTAAACTGACTAAACCTAGCCCAAATTCAGCACTACTAAAGCTTCTCTTTTATAAATGACCATTGCATTATCTCTTTAAAAACAGGTATATGTTTTCCACTGTTGTACAGATAATGGAAAACAATACTAGGGTCATATAGTGGGTCCTCGTGTCTGACCAACTGACAAGCAACTCCAAAAACATTTGTTATCTGTGTTAGTCTGTGATCCTAAAGAGAGACCTGAGTCAGAGTCCCAAAGCCAAGCTCTCAATTCAATCATCGATCTTGATTTCAGTCCTCACTAGTGGTCTTGAGCCCTGGCTGCTGACTGAAAGAATGAGATTGCAGATGCAGGCTTCAGAAATAACGTTTCTCCTAGGGCTTCTCCTGTGCAAATTGAGTAGAGCCAATTTAAGAGTTTCAGGCAACTGGAAGAAAAGATTCTACTACCAATGGAGTGAGATAATACACCTGGTTTCCAACTCTCTTTCACAAAATGAAATGAAAAGGGGCTGAAAAGAAGAAAAGATCATGAAAAAATGTGCACCCTGTGATTAATGTCCAGTGGTAAACTTCAGTGTTATTATGAAGCCATAAAATAATGTTATCGGCTTTTTTCTGTATAGGACATTATAATATAAAAGTGCCTTTGAGGATCCTTAGATTTTAATGAAACTCAGTTTTGTGCCATTGTTAGACACCCACAAAGAACAAGTGGGGAGAAGAAGAAAGTAGACAGGAGTACTGGACAGCTTGGAAAGAGAGAAGTGGCAAAGACAAAGGTAAAGGCTTGTCGTGAGTTCTAAGTGACATTTTCTCACAGGAGAAAATGAGCGAGAGAGGACAGCTACAGGACAGTTAGCGAATCATAAAGTGCAGAGGATTAGTAAAGGAAGAAGTGAGGGCAGCCATGAAGATGATGAAGAGGGGAAAGGCGGTTGGTCCAGATGACATACCTGTGGAGGTATGGAGATGTGTCAGAGAGAGGGCAGTGACATATTTAACCAGATTATTGCATACAGTAGATGCCTAGAGTGGCACTGTATGAGGAGGCCAGAGGAGTATGTGAGGATGGTGCAGGACATGTACACTGAATGATTACTATGACTGAATGACCCAAGCTGCAAAAGTTAAATAGTGAGCATTCATCCATACCATAGTAACCATGGCATGACATGGCATTGTCTTTAAAAAACACACAATCTATTTTTTTTACTCAATCTTCGTACTGTTTTCTGGAATTTGAGTTACCGAATATCACTACAAAATGAGTGTTTTCCAAATTAAATAAAAATTCTTGAACCATATAACCTAAACGGATTCTTTTAAAGTTTTACTTTCTGATGGAAATCCTTCACCGAAGCCCTTTGCCAGCATTTATCCAAGTATATGCCAGTGTTTAATCTGTTAGGGCCCACTTGGCCGTCTGGCAGTTAACTCTGGATATAGCGCACTATAGAGGTGAGAGGTTAACGCTGTTAATGGTGGGCAGAACACACCAGCAAATATCTTCCTCCTAGTTTCTGCCAGTGGCCATGGTAACCACAGTGAATCCTAGCACAGAATCTATAAAAAGGCTGCAGAGTTGGAAGAGAAGGAGGAGAAGTCGGGAGGCTGACTCATATTAAAAATTGGTAGCAGATTTCAGAACCACTATTTGATACTGGCTAATAACCAACAAAGCCTGAAGGAAAATGAACAACTGTGACACACAGAGACTAAACATGTAACTTAAGCAACTTATCTGGTTACATTGCTGAATATGAAAACTCTTCCAAAGAGCTATATCGCTTTAGTAAAATTGTGTTTCTCTCCAAAATGTCTGCCAGAATTTAGAGAAACAGCAAGGCAGGGAAAAGAGAGGTAGAAAGATGTCAAAGTGGGAGCACTGCTAACCTTCAGCAGGTTATGAGATTCTGTGGTGGATGTGAGATGGAACCAAAGGCAGAGGACATGCTTTTTAAAAAAAAAATTCAATACATCGCTAAGTACCACTCAGATTCAGATTCTATGCGCACACATGCTGTGGTAAATATGTTATATCATCACATCAAATGAATTTTACACTGATTTCCCAAAAGGTGGGCACAGTCTTGTAACCTCGAGCAGGCTTCTGTTCTGTCTGCACTCGGGCAGACTGAAGTTCTCCTGATAGTGATTATAAGCAGAACTGTCAAACTAGGAGTTAGCAATGGACCCAGCAAAACTCTTTTGTTGCAGAGTTTACATTTATTTTAATCTCCCTCATCCATCAGTTAGACTTTTGCAGTGGAGTAAATCTGATTTCTTTAAAATGTCAGGTGTCCACAGAATATAACTCCTAGGTTATGATGACCTGCAGTTACTGTGCTGACTGTGAAATGCAGCAGCTCATATAAACCAGTAATTGCTGACAGTGTCTACAATGTGTGATCTAGGACTGATGATTTTATGTAATTGCATTTAACAAACTGGTAGAAGTACACTATGAGTTCTGAAGAGATTTCATCGATACTAGTATACTGAAAGGATTTGCACAACCACTCAAGTTGCTCTGTGAGGCTATACATAGTGTGTGTCTTTACATTATCAGAAATAGCAGGAGGATAACATCATTTTTTGTACTATCTACAGTAAGAGTACCCCTTAGGGTTAAGAAGTTTAATATGTGTACATCTTAAAGAAGCCACAAGACAGTGTATTTCTACTGCTGGTCCCACTGTGTGTGCAAGACAACAGATAAAACAGAAGCAAGGCCAGCACTGGAGGAAAGTTCTACTCTTCTTCTTCCAAAATAATCGACAGTGAATTATAAAGAAATGAATTATAAATCTAAACAAATTATCTGCAAAGATGAACAAACATAGATAAATGGAACAATATATATAAAACGTTTCTGGACATCCAGAAGTTAATGTCATCAGTGCAGCTCATTAGTTTGTGAACAGAGGTTAGTTGTTTACATATTTATATAATAATTCATTCCCCTCGGGTCCTTTACCAGAGGTCTGGGAGCTTGAGGATATCTTAGCTGTTCCTTGGACTGCGCTCTTCTCAACAGAGATCTTGGATGTTGTTCCTGGGATCTGCTGGAGCCACTTGCCTAGATTGGGAGTGTGTTTTTATGACTTGTTGTGTTATGGTTTATAATCTGAGAATAACCTCAGGATTACCACTATGTTAACCATTGTACATTTAGGCTCCCCTCACGTCTTTGCCCCCTATCTGTGTTTGCGTTTATGTGTGTTGTGTCTTGTTTCCCCTCCTTGAGGTTTATTCATGTTTCCCAGTTTGCCATGTCTCTCTCTTCGCCTCCCCTCTCTCTCCCTCATGCTCCTTGTTCCCTCGCTCTCTCTCGTCTGACTCTTCTTCACTCCTTTGTCATGTTCCCCAGTTTCCTGTTTTATTGTGTAAGTCTTGTGTTTCCATGTTTCATGTATCTGGTTGTCTTGTCTAATTAGGTTCAGCTGTGTCTCCCTCCTGTGTGGCATTTTCTTGTTACCTTGTGTGTATATTTAGTGTGTGGTTTCATCTGTTCCTTGTTGAAGTGTCTGCGTATCATTCTGTGTATCATGCCTGTTGGTCATCCTATTCATCTTCCCCAGTGTATATCCAGCTACGTTTCCATGTTTCAGGTTGTTTAGTTTTCTTTTTCTAGTTTCCTGTTTAGCTGTCCCCAGTAAGTCTTACAGCCACAATAAAGGCTCATTTTCAGTTTGAAACAGTTTGCCTCGCAAACTGTGACATTTAATGCTCCCAAAAGTAATTTTACTACCTGCACGCTGCTCAGAAACAAATCCTCCGCATACTCAAAGATCTGTGAGAAACTCCAGATTATGTGCAAAACCTTAATGCGCCTCCTACATATTGATACATAACAAAACTACAGAGTCTAAAATTATTTAACAGTGGATTTCAGATAAAGAGTGTGAAAAAAGGAGCCCTTTAAATTGAATGACCTTTGTGTTCAGTTTAACCATTGGTGCCAAGTGTCCCATTACAAGAGAAGAAATATTGATCCCAACTGTCTGCACACTTGCCGTCTACCAAACAGCAAACAGCTTGTGTCCTACTTAGAAAGAAACAGACTGAATGAATAATCCTTTTTAACCTTTCATGTCTTATAAACATCATTACCTGAGATTAAATTCTTGTAATGATATTACAAAGTTTGGCTTTGTAGTGACACAGATGTTAATTATTTGTTAGATATTTATGACTCTTTCTGTAATATTACCCAGGAATGTGGGCTGATAATGGGCATGAAAGGAAAATAAAGATGGTGACAAATGATACTGACACACCTTTGCACAAGAGGGTTTGGTGTTGATTAAACATAGTAGTTTTGTTTTTGGAACAAACTGTGAAAACTTCCCCTCCCTTCCACATAATGAATTGTTCCCCTATGATGCACAAGGACAAAACTTCACTGCAAGTTTAAGCAACATAAATAAAACCTGGGCTGACAATGACTCGACTAAAGTAGTGACCAAGGGACATGAATAAACAAAAATGGGTTCTGACCAAACCCTGCCAGCTGATACACACAAAATGAACGCTTACATACAAGTAGCAAGCGCACACACATGAGACACACACACACACTACTAGTCTAGCCTGGGGCTTTTTATCCCATTTTCTAATGCACTGAAAAGGTCAGACTATCAAAAACCCACTTGATAGAATAATGAGGCGATGTACAAATCCCCGAAATGCTCTGACAGAGCGTGCTGTCCACCCTGCTTACTGACATTCTTAATTCTGTTGTTTTGCTTGACTTCCACAGAGACTTAGTAACTGCTGACTTTCTGTAGGATTACAAGAGTTTATTATATTTCTTGACAGTAATAATAATAATTGTGAAACTGCATTCATTTGGTGGTATTGGTGGGAAAAACAGTATTATACTGGCTAATGATATTTAAAATTATGTATTTCAATGTTTGAAATTGACTGGATACATTTTGATTCACATGATATGAGAGGCACATGAGAAATGTCATACTTTTACCTGTTTATTAATCATGGTCAGTGTAGGGACTAACGCGTTATTAAGTAAAGCGTTATTGTTGTGGTAACGAGCACGGTAACTAGTTATTATACCAAAATCAGGAACGCGTTTATCGTTACTGGGATTTAGATAGGGTTGTTATTCGTTAATTCATGTGGTGGCTATCGCAGAGCTTCCACAGATTCAGTAACATTAGCAAGTGGTGGAGGCCAGCAGGTGGATGAGGGAAAGGGGACGCAGGAGGAGGAGAGACCCGGGGCGGCCGGCGGTCCGAGTGTCAGGTGAACTGAACATCAGGTAAGACGTTATGACCTGCAGTCTATCTGGGTCAGATATAAACCAAGTTTAGATGGAGTTTATTTTCGTTGTGCTGACTTTTTTGTACTGCGTACTAGCTAGCATGACGGAGTTTCTATACAGCTGGGTGGGTGCTATGATGTTACTGATGTTGAACTTTATTTTGTTCATACGGTTATTTATTAGAGTGGCCAACCTTCCCCTGAAAAACGGAATCGTCTCCTATTCAGAGAAAATATTTTTATATTTTTGTATTGAGCTGAAAAGGAATGCAGTTTGTCCCGTACCTCAGCTAGAATGGAAAAAGCTGGAGTTATTCTGTGTCTTTGCTGCACAGCTGCCTCTTCTTCTCTCATTCTCTCCCCTTCATCTCCTGTTTCTACTTCAATCATGAAACTGATCAATGATCAGCTGATCGGCTTTTCTCTCTTGTTTGTTTATCGCCTACTTTGCGCCAGAAAGAAGAAACCAGCGGAGGTCGCGTCAAACAACAGCTGGTCAGCTGTTCTTAGAATTTAATTAATATTAATTTCTAGTATCAGCTGATGTTTGCTGGAGCCAGCTGTAAAAGCTGCTGCTCATGATATCGGTTTGGTTATCTGGTGAGAGGGAAACATGAAGGTGATACCAGGAGATGTTCTTACTGAATCATCACACCTGAACAGGTGATGGAGAAACAGGTTTACCTTTAGGTGACATGAATGAGTTAAAGTTATGAACTGTTTCTGAGAGACAAATAACACCAGGATCCTTTTCTAAGTAGCTGACAGCTGGTAACTGTGCAGGGGCGGGTCTAGCAAAGTTTTGCCAGGGGGGCAGGTAGGGCATTAACAGGGAAAGGGGGGCACAAAGAAATACTTAAAATGCATAGGTTTTATGATTTTTCCTATAATGGCGGGCCGGTCTCTAGTCAAAATGCCCGGGCCGATTTTTTGTCACAGTCCAGCCCTGTATGCAGCTCATCTGCAGCCTGGTGTTAACTACATCTTTCTACTCGGAGGGCAGAATTTCCGAGTTCTGAGCACAATCGAAAGCACCACGACTGCAGTTTTCGTGTTGGATGTAAAAAGCGCACATGACGCTGTGACGTAGGCTAGAATCATGGTGGCGGTCAATGACGGTCCAGGGGTGGGATTTCTCTTGTGGAAATATGCACGTTATTTTTCCTTCCTATTGGTAGGTGGCACAGTGCACTTGTGCCAAGTAAGCAAGCTAGAAGCCTGGCAGTCTTGCTAGATATCCAGTTATGGAAGCAACAAATTAACAAGAGAATTTTGAGTAAAACCAAAGTTACTTTCCCTAGTAACTAGTTACTTTGAAAGTAACGAGTAACTTGAAGTAACTGAGTTACTTTTGATAGAAGTAACTAGTAATGTAACTATGTTACTAATTTAAAGTAACTTACCCAACACTGATCATGGTGTAAACTGGAAATGGCAAACAAAACACAGCTCTTAAGTCACTCTTGTAGCCTTTATTGCACATATATGAAAAAAGAATTGCAACATCTCTTCCATTATAGGGCCTTAAAATTCCCAGACACTGCAGGATTTTAAGTGTGAGGCAGTTTTACATTCAATAGATAATTATCCATTATGTTCCAATGAAGACAATGTTCTTTGTCAAAGGTGGAGAGAAGCTCCACACACACCAACATACAACAGAGGGTCTTTTCCACCCAGTCTTTGACTGGCAGATGCAGGTGGATTGAAATTTCCAGATCACATTGCTAAAAATTGCTTAGACCAGACTTGAAAGATGTGATTATGCTGGAATTCACATGGAATGCATAGAATGCCCTGGGAAGACCACATAGACTCAGCCAATGAGAGAAAACATGCTAGGTACCAAGAACTGGTGGAAGAATGCTGTATGTGTGGAAACAGACATGATTTTGAAAAAAGAAAGTAGATCCATGCCCCAAAGCCATCATCCATCTGGCATTTTACATATTGGTAGGCTATGATTTTAGAAACGTATTCAAAGAAATTAGAATCTCGAACATGTGTGACAGGTGGATAATTGTGGACAAATTAAAAAAAACAAAGTAGATCTAAAGTTGGTTCAAAGTTAGGCTAATTACTTTTTTACATAGAACCTGGTAGGTTTGGATAGCTTTTTGTCTTAATTAAAAAAAAAACCTAAAAGAACAATCAAATATCATTTCAAAGCTGCATTTTGCATTTACTTAGGTTACGTTTGTATAATATTAAAACTTCTTTGATGACCTGAAACATAGCAATTCGGGAAAAGGGCAAATATTTTTTCATAACACTGTGTGTGTGTGTGACATCTTCTGAATCTGAAGAATGTTTTGAACATGAACAGACTAGACAAGTGGACCTTAGTTAGGATAGTTTTGTGGGCAGTTTGAAGAGGTTTCATCTCTCAGCCAAGAGGCTTTTTTTCACTTTCTGAAGAAGATAGCTGTATTTGCATCATGGCTGATGTTGACCATTACTTTAAAATATTAGGACCTCCATTACAAAACGGGTGTCAGATCTTCGGAAAGCTGCAGCCTCAGGCAACACTGACTCTGTAATAGGGGAGAAATCGTCATCATCATCTAGTCTCTCTTGTTTCAGAGTTTGCTTCTGGCTAGAGACTGACAATTGCAACAGTTACCTGCAGATCTTGTGATTACATTTTGGGACATTTGAGTCAAACTGTTTGCTATAGGGCTGACTTGCTGAGGCAGCCATTGTACTACCAGTTGGTTTTACACCAGTGGACATACCATTAACTATTAGGACTGATCGACAGTGGGCCTGGGCTTGGCATTGATCCACAGTAGAAAGATCTGGGAACAGGCGAGGTCAAGAAACAGAGAGGATTCTGCAACTCCTGTGTCCTGTCCAAGAGTGCTCTGTGATGAAATATGGTTGCTCCTGTTTCCTTACGGGGTTTTTTAAATCCCTTGCCAGATGCACAGACAACTCCCAGTTTTTTCACATATAAGTTTACCCAGGAAGAAAGAATGTTATCAATGTGGTTCATGCCTTTCTGTATGTGCTACAAGCCATTCTCTGTAAAGAAAGAAAAATGGAAAGTCTCAGGTTGTCTTCCACCAGCCTTTGCCTCAGTGTGGTGTACGTCTGATCCGCTGTTCAAAAAGCATAAATTAACTGTGAGACTTTGATTAGAGCAGGTTGAAACGATGGCCGTAGGGAGAAGCAATGGAGAAAGAACAACACTTAATTTAACCCTGACTGGATAGACTTTACAAAAACAAAGGAGGGAGGGGTTATCCATGCATTCACTACTTCATTCCCTTTCTGTTTCCGTGCACATAAGGGTGCAGTGCCCAGAACAAACTTTCTGCCTCTGTTGTTCTGTTTTTTCATTGCACACAGGCCAATGCACACAGTCTCTTACTATCTTTCATTCCTTTTTTACTCTGTCTCAGCCCTCCCTCTGCACACACACCTGCAATCTCTGCAGAAGCTCCTTCAGAAATGGGTCGCTCACTATTGTTTTCTCCTTCCACGGCTATTTATTTATATATTTGCTAATGAAGAGATGGCCGAACTTGTACGTGAAAAGCCACTGACCCAGTTTCCCGTGAGTCTGCTTGAGGTTTGCTTGCAGCACTTTTACCAAAGCATACAAATGGAAAAAAAAAGTTTTCTTGATGATGGCAGTTTAATGACCAAAAAAGGTTCCTCCCCGATCCAATGTGTAATAAGAAAGTTGCATTTACTGCAGGCAACCTAGAGCATCACTAAGTGCACATTTGGTGCTCGCAAATGTAGTTGTGTAGATATGCAGATCTGTGTATGAGCTGTGTGTTTGTATGGTTTTTAGGACCAACACACACACACAAACCTGTATATAACTCCATTTTCAAAGAAAAGCTCAGAACACACTCTTGTGGCTTGACTGGAGTTGTTGGTAAGAAAGCATGGATCTGGGTTTATTTAGCGATCACACTACAGGGAGTGCAGAATTATTAGGCAAATGAGTATTTTGTCCACATCATCCTCTTCATGCATGTTGTCTTACTCCAAGCTGTATAGGCTCGAAAGCCTACTACCAATTAAGCATATTAGGTGATGTGCATCTCTGTAATGAGAAGGGGTGTGGTCTAATGACATCAACACCCTATATCAGGTGTGCATAATTATTAGGCAACGTCCTTTCCTTTGGCAAAATGGGTCAAAAGAAGGACTTGACAGGCTCAGAAAAGTCAGAAATAGTGAGATATCTTGCAGAGGGATGCAGCAGTCTCAAAATTGCAAAGCTTCTAAAGCGTGATCATCGAACAATCAAGCGTTTCATTCAAAATAGTCAACAGGGTCGCAAGAAGTGTGTGGAAAAACCAAGGCGCAAAATAACTGCCAATGAACTGAGAAAAGTCAAGCGTGTAGCTGCCAAGATGTCACTTGCCACCAGTTTGGCCATATTTCAGAGCTGCAACATCACTGGAGTGCCCAAAATCACAAGGTGTGCAATACTCAGAGACATGGCCATGTAAGAAAGGCTGAAAGACAACCACCACTGAACAAGACACACAAGCTGAAACGTCAAGACTGGGCCAAGAAATATCTCAAGACTGATTCTTCTAAGGTTTTATGGACTGATGAAATGAGAGTGAGTCTTGATGGGCCAGATGGATGGGCCCGTGGCTGGATTGGTAAAGGGCAGAGAGCTCCAGTCCGACTCAGACGCCAGCAAGGTGGAGGTGGAGTACTGGTTTGGGCTGGTATCATCAAAGATGAGCTTGTGGGGCCTTTTCGGGTTGAGGATGGAGTCAAGCTCAACTCCCAGTCCTACTGCCAGTTTCTGGAAGACACCTTCTTCAAGCAGTGGTACAGGAAGAAGTCTGCATCCTTCAAGAAAAACATGATTTTCATGCAGGACAATGCTCCATCACATGCGTCCAAGTACTCCACAGCATGGCTGGCAAGAAAGGGTATAAAAGAAGAAAAACTAATGACATGGCCACCTTGTTCACCTGATCTGAACCCCATTGAGAACCTGTGGTCCATCATCAAATGTGAGAGTTACAAGGAGGGAAAACAGTACACCTCTCTGAACAGTGTCTGGGAGGCTGTGGTTGCTGCTGCACGCAATGTTGATGGTGAACAGATCAAAACACTGACAGAATCCATGGATGGCAGGCTTTTGAGTGTCCTTGCAAAGAAAGGTGGCTATATTGGTCGCTGATTTGTTTTTGTTTTGTTTTTGAATGTCAGAAATGTATATTTGTGAATGTGGAGATGTTATATTGGTTTCACTGGTAAAAATAAATAATTGAAATGGGTATATATTTGTTTTTTGTTAAGTTGCCTAATAATTATGCACAGTAATAGTCACCTGCACACACAGATATCCCCCTAAAATAGCTAAAACTAAAAACAAACTAAAAACTACTTCCAAAAACATTCAGCTTTCATATTAATGAGTTTTTTGGGTTCATTGAGAACATGGTTGTTGTTCAATAATAAAATTATTCCTCAAAAATACAACTTGCCTAATAATTCTGCACTCCCTGTAGAGGTATACTTTGCCAAGCCCAGTTATGTCAAATAGCTTGCACAAGCAACTACAACTCTCTCTCCCTCTTTCTCTCTCACTATGGCATTTTTTTTTATATTATTTAATTGCTGGAACATTTGAATGTTTTGTAATTGGCTGGCACTTGAAAAATTGCACATTTCTCAACTTTTCAGTGCAAGCATCACACCAAAGTAAAGCAACAGGTCTGCACAGTTCAGTTTGGCAACAAATGACATCACCCCATTCAAAGTGAAGAGGCGCGGGCACTGGAGCCTGAAACTGCTAGATGTGAAGCATCCCTAACTTGGGATGTCTAGAGTGGTTTGGGTCTCTGCAAATGAATGCAAAAAAACAGACAATGCACTTACACTGGAGCCAACACAGTTCATCCATTCATTTCTTCTTTTGTTTTTTATCCACTGACTTTACAGCCTTTCCATTTACTCTCAAGTGGATCAAATGATATTCCCGCCTTCATGTGCCAAGCAATAAAGATTTTTTTCATGGAAGTGCACATATTGTATTAGTTCTGGGACACTTATGTGTGAATGTGTGCGTGAATGGGTGGATGACTGGATATGTAAAGCGCTTTGGGGTCCTTAGGGACTAGTAAAGCGCTATATAAATACAGGCCATTTACCATTTACTTACAGTTTGTTATCTGTTATAGCCACCTAAAGCTAAAGTGTGTTACATTGGTTCAAAGATTTGCAAGGTTTTTTTTTTTTTAGTATCTCTCTCTGGTAGTCTCAAGCATAAAGTTAGTTCACACAGGCCTCAGTCATGGCATATAAGCTGATGATAGTGCCAGCCCACATTAGCTGGCAGCTCAGCTGATACCCTTCCGCTTTACCTGACCATAGAAGCTGCATATCTGCCAGCTACTTTGCAACCCACTTCCATCCTGGCTTCTTTTATCAAAATCATATCTATTGTCACTGATCCCTTCTCTTTGTTTCCTTCTCTATGTTGAAGGTTTTTGGGATGTTCTCTTTAAAATCATATTTAATTACTGCAGGATGGAAATAAGAATGATTATCACTCCATAGTGTGATGGTTATCACATTCACTGGGCAACTAAAAAGGTTTCTTGTTTCATTCCATCCAGAGACACACAACCCCAAAGGGCTTGTGTCAGGAATGGTATGTGGTACAGAACTTTGGTTAAACCTTGTGACAAATTAGCAGCCAAAAGTAGCAAACAACAATGTTCAGTGGATTAAAGTGGTTGTAATTTGTAGACATACTTTGTCCAGAGTAACAGTGGAAATCTGAGTAACGGCATGTTTTATAGGTCAAGTGATGACTTTTTAAGTAAAGGTTTAATAGCTACCACCTTAAAATTCTGCAAATTATATAACCATCACAACCATTAAGCACTGTTGTCACTGTAATCTCATAAAAAATCTTTGTAAGTACCATCTGTAATTATCAATATTAATTAAACATTAATTAACAAATAAAAACCTATTAAAACACATAGAATAGTTTTATTTTGTTTTTTTGTTTTGTTTTTGTCTTTTACTCTAAACTAGGCAGGGGATTCAAAGCAATGGCAGGAAAACTCACATGTGTAGGATTTGCACATGTTTCCTACACTCACTAAAATGACAGCTCAGGTGCCTTTATGATGTTATTAACTCAGATATGTAGCATATATCAAAGTTTCTTCTTGAAAGCCTAGCATCCAGAAGGGCACAAGTATAGACAGAATCAATAATGTGGTAGCTCCTCTGGCTCACGATCCATCACCACATAACCTTGTCCTTGAGCACAATTTGGTTGAAGACCCATTAGATGATCAGTGTTCAAGTTTGATTAAATTCTAACCAACCCTGTAGGAGGAATAGCAGCGAAGAATGCCTCGCCATGTCATAAGCTAATGAAATGCACAAACAATAATAAACCTCATTTGTTTAAATACTCTCAAGTTAATAGAATTTTTAGGAAGAAACTCATACTTATTCAATGTGTAACAGTTGGTCTATTTTTTTCAGCATGCTTCTCTCAAGCAGGTATTGTTGCTACGTAACAAAAATTGTTTTCTTGAATGTTTTCTTCTTTGCCATAATATCCACTACTGATGTCATAAATTCCACCCCTTTTTCATTTGCTTGATTGGACAGAAGTGACACTGATAAATGTAGTAGTGTTCCCAAAGTGGAACTGTTTTCAGCTGGGAGTGGGGGGGAAAACTTAAATGGAATGTAAGTTTGGTGAAATTTGTTAGAATTTTTGTAATTGTTTTGAAAGAAAGTCATTCAGAATACTTTGGTGTTAAAATTGAATATTGAATCTTGTTATATTTTCTGAATTTTTTGCAATGTTTTATTCTGGAGTTTCTTGTGAATTGAAATTGTGTGTTGATTATGATGAGCAGATAAAAAATTTTATTATCAAAATATCTACTTATCTGCAATAAAAAACATTCTTTTTGTCATTTGTAAATCATTTGTAAAAGCTTTTGACAAGTATTGGTGTCTGAAAGCTCAAGTGAGCTATATTTCATAGGAAGAGTCTTTTTTTCTGCTTGGCATGCAAGTAGTGTTATCAATTCAGAGTCCAGTATTAGTAGAAAGGTCAGATTTGGATTGTATGGCTATGTCCGGAGCAGCAGATAAGAAGCAAAGTGTGAATAGACAGACATGGATCAGCTCTTCAGAACAGTGTGAACAATGTGATCATCTAAGGACATGCTTCCACATGTGCAGGGCTGTCTGTAACAACCTTGAATTGTGTGGGGTTTTTTGTGTGTGTGTGTGTGTGTGTGTGTGTGTGTGTGTGTGTGTGTGTGTGTGTGTGTGTGTGTGTGTGTGTGTGTGTCTACTGAACAAACTTGAAAAGGTCAAGCAGGAACGGTGGGTACTTTTTGTTTGAAAAGTTGACATTATAGATATGAAATGCTTTCTTCCGACAGGTGACATTATAAAATATCTCTAAATCAGCCAGGTATAAATCTGCATAAATCTGCACATTATTAAGATCTAACATGATTTTGGCTTTGTGGAAATATTTTTCTAATGAGAACGGACTAGACTGAAAGACACTGGATACTATTTAAAAGTAGTGCTGCATACTTACCAGTAAGATAAGTCTAAAGCTGACTAGCACCTAGTTATCAGGACCATGCTGTATATAAAAGATCACCCACTGGATTCTGAAATCCTAATTTTTTTAGAGCCAAACATGATGAGCTTTAAGTGGCATCTAGAGGAATTACAGTGTTTGGAACTTTGGCTCTCTTTTTTTAATTCACATAGGTTGCTGCTTGGTCAACACATACACCCTACTTTGACTGCAGATGGCCCAGACCAGTATAAATCCCCTTTATGTCACTGTATTGCAGTTACACATCCAATACTTAATTATAAGAAAATGTCAGTTATTATTACATGGTAAAGCAATATCGCTGTAGTAAACAAAGAAGTCTGTCAGCACGATTCTTTGGGCTTAAATTCTAGGAAATATACAGTACTGTACAAAGATTTTAGGCAGGTGAGAGAAAATGCTGTAAACAAAGAATGCTTTCAAAAATGGACGTGTTAATCATTTATTTTCATCAACCAAAAAATGTAATGAATGAGCAAAAGAGAAATTGAAATCAAATCAATACTTGGTGTGACCACACTTTGACTTCAAAACAGCATCAGTTCTTCTAGGTAACTCAACTGGTAGGTTGTTCCAAACATCTTAAAGAACTAACCGCAGATCTTCTGTTGATGTAGGCTTCCTCACATCGTTCTGTTTCTTCTAGGGGTGCAACAATACTCGTATCGATATTGAACCGTCGATACAGTGCTTTCGGTTCGGTACGCATATGTACCGAACATCACAAAATTTTTAATTTATTTTATCAACTTTTCTTCTGACGATGCTGTCTGTGTTGAGCGCTCAGTGGATCTGCGCTCGACAGTGCAGCCTATAGGCGGAGTAATCGAATGCAGATTCACTGAGCGCAGGGCAAGCTAGCGAGACAGAAGTTAAGCTCTTGTTGCAACATGGCAAATTGAAAGTCTCCAACCCTCATTCAGATCTGGTGTTTGGAACTATTTTGGTTTTCATGTGACGTATGACCCTGAAGGTAAGCGCGTCATGGACAAAATTAAAACAGTATGTCGGATGTGCCACGCAATGCTCAATTACATTGGTGAGAGGTAGTGTGTTAGCGCAGTTTGCTCGTGTTACGGATTCAAAATTGGGGATGGAAACAAGAGAAAAGCCACAATAACAACACTGGTCCGG
>NW_005187509.1:417721-418908 GCF_000239375.1 Pundamilia nyererei
AACAGTATTTCTTATAACTCAGCAGTATAATGCATCATAAAACAATATCATTCATTCACAATAAATCAGCAGTCTACTCTAATGCAAATCAGTTTAACTAATGCAATAGTTGTCAGCTTCTTCTAATTCAGGGGAATAATGCAAACTAAAACTACATAATAATTCACAATCTTTAATTAGGGGTATAACATGGCATAAAATGATATTATAATCTAACAATTCCCCCTGATGAGGTCATTAGAATAATGACCTCACCAACACCCTTCAATTCAGTGTGGCCGGGTTCATCCCTTCTCACTCCGGAGGTCCTTTGTCCCCCTGATGAGCGAACCATATGTGAGATGATCTCTGTGTTTGCGCAGTTCAGGTGCAAGAAAAACTATTACTACAACGATATCAGGTGCAGATGACACTCCCCAGTTCTTCCACAGCTTTATTTGGTGCTACCTTATACCCTTCAGACGTACTCAGACTAGAACATCTGCCCAAGGAGCTTTGAACCTTTATTTTATTGCTGCAGCTACCAGTGTCTTCCAGTTGGCTGATCCTCTGCTCTTCTTTCTTCAACCTCAGGGGTTAGACAACCCTTCAGTCGTGGCACAGATCAGGGGATTATTCTGCCCCGATTTCAAACAACGATCTGTGCATCCTCGGGTCCTGTGTGTCCTCCAGAAAAGATCAGGAAGGCGTCCCCCTTTTGCCCAAGAGCCTCTCGAACCTCGCTGGTCTGGTGTTCCCGAATTTCCGCCAACCCCTTCATGATTATTGCTGTGACTATGGGATCCATCCTTTTAAGGTGATTACCCGGAGCCCAAACGCCATGACCCTTGGACCCAACTGGTGTCTCGGCAGTCACCGTATCTGTTTCCGCTGCGAAGGATCCTTGCATATCTATGACCTTGTCTGGTGTCTGTTCCTTTCTCTGTAAGAGACAGAAAACCAAAACACCTCTCTGCCTAGCTCTAATAATCTAATGTTGTTATCTACTGACCTTCTAATGATTCAGAATTGGTTTAACCCTTTAGAGCCGATCGGAGCGGGAACGCTCTGTTATGCGTAACTATTTTTAAATCCCAGTAGCACTGCAACCACGTGAGCTAGCGCAAAAAATTTTTTTGCATATGAAACCGGAGGAGTTGTACTTACATCTGATGCCATCAGCTTGTCCTCGGTCACGGTTTCCTTCC
>NW_005187509.1:419546-420981 GCF_000239375.1 Pundamilia nyererei
ATATTATTAAAATCTGGGCTATAATGGTTGTATTGATGTATAGCAACTTGAAATGCTCCCAAAAATGGCTCCACAGCATGTAAAAATATAATATAAGCTCTGGCGGACTTGGTTCTATGGTAGGTCTTAAAGGGTTAAAACATCCAAAATGTTCCAGGGACTTATTCTAATTATATCCTATGTGTGTGTAAGCGTGTTTGCATTTAGCCCTCTGCACTCAAGGCATTTCCTACACTTTATCAGTCCGGACAGTCACGCCGAACGAAGCTTATGACCTTCAAAAGGCCGAGTGCCAACACATTATAGGCACATTTGCAAGGTGTGTCTGAAAATTATTGAAACCACTCTTTTTAACAACAGGCAGACAAATTAACGAATCTTCTAAACGCTATTCAGTTCATTTCAATGATTGATGCTTAAACATGGAAATAATGATTTATGCTTCTCACTGATTCTCAAAAAAAGTCCGGAAACCATTCCTAAGTTATTAAAGACACAAATCAGGTTATAAGATGTTCAAATAATCCTTGTTTGATGTTAAAACTCAACTTCCCCCCTTTTTGGCACATTCCAATGTGTCAAATCAACAGAGTTAGAAAATTAAAAGAAAAGGTTAGGCTGCTACAAGGTTTCCCAGATTGTTAAATTGATCTGCGTGTAACCTTCTGACTCAGGTATTTAATATTTTAATAAATGTCGTTTAATCAACTACCACTACTTAAGCTTAGCAAAAGACACAATTGAATAAAAGATCACAACGAATAACATGATATCGGTGTTATGTAAGCGCGTGCGGCCTTCTTTGCTCTAAGTCACTCAAATCCATAGATCAGCCAAACATCGCGCTGACTGTAGCTTTTAACCCTTAACAACTTGAGCACAACTCTATAATGAGCAACAAACTGCAATATGTATAAAAATGATCATGGTTACACCTGCAAAGAAAGATTGATGATTATCCTAACACCTGTGAATAAAAGATCAACCTGAGGTTATAGCAATCACTGGAACACAAATGTTAGTATAATATCAAAAACTTCAATAAATGATGATCAATGCAATGCTTATTACCTGATTCTGACACAATAATAATGCCGATGTGAAAATAACAGTAAAACACCCCCTTTTGTCCCGTTTAATTTGACACATAAACGTTTATAAATGGCTCTCTTAAATTTGACTTTCCCCTGGTTTCTCCCTCACTGACCACAGCAGGGGAACTCTGCTATGAGTCAGCCATGAATGCAACTCACCTAATTCATCACTGAGTCCCACCATCACTGAAGTCTGACAGGGTGGCGCTGCATACTCTTCCTTTAATGTCACTATTTTCAACCTGTTAATTAGAGTGCTTAAACCTGAAGTCGACTACGTCCACAATAAGTTATTACAGCTGTAAATGTGACCAATTATCAATGTATTACCAATCAATAAC
>NW_005187509.1:422489-423796 GCF_000239375.1 Pundamilia nyererei
ATATCTGTCATCCTATCTGGTTCAAAACCGATATGTAGGAGAATCTGGAATTTTTATTTTAAGTTGAAAATACATATGGGTAAAATGCAGAAATGTTTTCCAATAAAGTAAAAAATAAGAGTAACAATTATAGATGAATCCATGGGCCCTAATTGTTTCTACAAAATCACGTCGTTGCTGAAAGTTATCAGTGATTTCAATATGCGAAAAGGATTCACCGTATCTGAGTTCAAGCTCCTCTTGACTGAGAAACCTGGAACAAACATGTGGACATAATATCAGTAATGAAGAGTTCTCTCCAAAGCTCAAGAAAAAGCTTGCCTGAAATGGTTAACAATCCAAGACATTTCAATTATAGAATGGTTGGGTGCAACAATAAAACATATGTGAGATGTGGGAAGTGCCAAATGTTCCTTTGTGTCTTCAAATAAAAGTCACAGTACTTCCTCAGATATCATAAATGAATTGGCTTTTGTGAAATAGAAAGCTCAGTGCCATCACTTATTCCTGAACCAATGGTTTACAGCTAGTGAAGTGTCAGTGACTTCTAAGTTGGTCCCTGATCTACATTTTATGAGATTGTTATTTTAATAACACTTGATTTATTTAAAAGAAAAAAGAAAAAAGAAAAAGAAAAAACGAAAATATTTTTCCTTTTTTCCCTCTTTTTCTCTGGGTCTTAGGAGGACATTGTGTCTCTCTCCACTACAAGACCCTTGCTATATCTGAAAACAGTCATATTCAAAGTGATCCTCAATTGGACTCTGGCGCTTTCTCCCGACTTTCCTGACATGATTCTGCGCGTGGACGGAGCAGCAACACAGACGACTCGACAAATTTACTGCGTTGACTTCTATTGTAGGGCACGCACACATCAATGAAACTAAACACATTTTGCTATAAATCTAGTTAATTTTAGTTAGTTTTGTGAACATTCATTACCGTTTTAATCAGTCTTCCCTCTTTGTTTTGATTTTATTTCCGCTAACGCGAATGTTTTTCCACTTCTAGTTTTCGTTATTTCCTTTGTTGTCTTTAATAATAATAGTCTTGCTCTGCACACTGGAATGAACATAATCTACATGATCAACATTTCACTGCATATCAATTCACCATCTTATTTATTCAGGTGCTCCATCCTTATGTGGTTTGTGACATTATGTTTTATCTAAACCTCCACTTTGTCTTTAAATGTTTGAAGAATTTTTCAAGTTTAGGGTCAAATTTTGAGAATTTGACCATAAGTGAAAGTTATGGCGTTATCACCCCCTTTGGGGCTTACCTTTCCCAGTTTAGATGATATTCCT
>NW_005187509.1:437442-443580 GCF_000239375.1 Pundamilia nyererei
TGTCAATGGAAAATTGTACTTATTAGTCAGTATAATCTTTCAGTGATATAAGTTCGCATATGGTAGAATACTGCATGTAGTTATTTGTATTAGGAAATATTTAACTATGTATGCTTAGAGGCGTATAATCAATTGTGTAGTGACAGGATGTGTGATCTCTAGCAGGCTGCAAAAGGCTTGGTGTGCATTCCAGGATGTGCACCCCCACATCCTGGGAGCATGGGAAGAGCTCGTACCTTGTTTTATTGTTTTAACGTAGCTATGTCTGTTTTAGTCTAAGTGCCTTTTGTTTAGATGAACTGCTGGACTTCCTCACTGTGTTATCTAGGGTGAACCATCTAGGGTGAGGGGGAGACTACCCTCTTTATGACCAAGGATGTTCCTTTTGTGCTGTTATATGACCCTTTGATCAGCAGGACGCCAAACACACGCACGCACACACACACACACACAAGCACCCACTGAAGTATAAATAAAGACCGGGGCAGTTTCTCAGTGCGAGCCTCAGTGCTGGAGGCTGCCCTTGCTAGCAAGAAGTTCTGTGTGTTTCTCTTCTCTGAGTCTTTACTGAAGAAGTGTTTTAGAGTATATTCCTTAACAAGCTTTTATTTTGGAAAGAGCCATTTCTCTGTAATAAACTCTCTTTTCCAAAGATGAGTGATTTCTCGATCAGATAGATTTATTTTTTTATTACTTTGTTGTTTCAGCAACATTAAATTTAAAAACTGTACTTTTGAGTTAAAATATATATTTATAATTTTAATAAATGACAAATTAAAAAGGCATGAACATTTTGTTTTGTATCGAAAAAATATCAAACCGTGACACCAAAGTATTGAACCGAACCGAACCATGAATTTTGTGTATCGTTGCACCCCTAGTTTCTTCGTGTAATTCCAGACACGATGATGTTTTGATCAGGGCTGTGTGGAGGCCAAACCATCACTTCCAGTACTTAGTGTTTTTCTTTATGCTGAAGACAGTTCTTAATGACCTTGGCTATATGTTAAGGGTTGTTGTCCTGCTGCAGAATACATTTGGGGCCAATAAACAATCAGTTACTTGACATGCTTACCTCCCATCCGATGTGGACAGCGGATCAGCTGGAGGTGCGATCGAAGATTGCAGCGATCCCAGATCCAGCTGTACACTGGAATAGTCTCCCATGTTACTTGTCTGTGTTTTATTGTGTTGTGGTGTGTAGATATCTGTGCATTCTGGATTATCCTTTTGTGTTACACATTTCAATGTTTTATTTTGCGCTTGCTACCTAGCCTGACCTGTCTCCCCAATGTGATGTGTGTGTATTGTATGTACGGTTGGCAAGGTCTGTCATCTTGGTTGTGGGCAACTGCAACTGACAAATAAAGGCTATCTCATCATCATCATCATTTATATTTCTGAAAGCATTGCAAAATGTTTGCAGAGTACTGTATATGTAAATTCACAGAAAAAGTTCTGGTCACCCAAACTGCCCAGTAATCATGAAGTGGAATTCACAGAAAATGTCCTGTTTTATTTATTTTACTATTAGTATGGGTGAATGGGTGTGCAGGACGTCTTTATCAGTAGGACAAGCTGCAAAATTTATGAATATACAGTTAAAAGACCAATATTCATGCCATCCACCACATTTTCCAGAAATTTCCAGCGGACTGGATCTTTCCTGGCATCCTCAAGAAGGTCTGTCAGTTTTAATATATACATGTAGTACAATAAGTTTATTAGATCTTTAGATTTTTTTAATCCATAGATAAAAGAAAAGCCATGTGTCTTGTCCAGCACTCATTCTGTAGCAGCTCAGCCATCCGGAAGTAGAACAAGGACTCCTGTGACAGATGATCTGTCCTCTGCAAAGCCCGATTAAAGAAGGAGAGAAGATCATTGGGATAATGATCCCAGCAGAGAGTCAGGGCCTGCTGCCTATGGGGCAAAAAAGAAAGAGAAATTCACTGTTTTTACACATCAGTGTCAGTTTGCAGGTGTAGGGGGTACAACTACATGCAAAATAGTCCTCTAAAGCAGTCCTGTGGCTCCAGAGGAAGGTGTGTGATAAAGCTGTGATGGATGTCCTCATAAAATCCTCATTTATCTCACTTGTGTCAGTGTTGTTTGAGGCTGAGGAATACAAGTTAGAAAATTAAATAAAATCTGAAAGAAGTGAGCATACCAAACCTCTGTAGCCTTCCCCTCAGGCTAAAGGCTCGAGGCTACATTATCTAGACCAAACTCTCTCCTGTCATGTTGCATTGTGGGTAAAGTTGGTGTAAAGATTAGACAAGGAGGAAGCATGCAGGGAATAAAAAAAAAAGCTATTTCTGGTTTTGAAACATCAATCTTGGTGCATTTTATGCTTTTCTCATTTTCTATCCTATATAGTGTTCCACTCGTAGATCATCTTATTAAACATTTAGTCACTGTGTGTAGAAGCAATTCCTGTGAGACAAAAGCTCAGAGTGTTCTAGACAGTTTTTTTTTATTTACTCTTGGCTCTATATGATTTCAAACAGAGCAAATATTTCAAATAGGGTCATCTCATTCACACAGATTTAGCTGTGGTACAGAAGCCCCACCTATCTGCGACTCAAACCTTTTTGCAAAGGGCAACTTTGCAAAAGAAAGAACTGGCGCTTTACAAATGTTGACACACACCTCTTCTGCATCGGTCCTGTTGTGAAGTGGGTAACTGGTGTTGGGTGCAGATGGGTGTACAGACGGGTCCAGAGACTACTGTTTGGTCATCAAATCACAAGGGTGGGTCAATGCGGATGGGTGTGTGTCAGTATGTGCCACAGACATGTGACCTTTATGCACATGTACAGGCCACAGACATGTGGGGTCAGTATGTGTCTGTATGGCTGGGCCTGGGTCTAAGGCTTGCTGTGCCTTGGCCCCTATGGGACATGGTAATGGAGGGTGAGGGGTTGGCCCTCCTACTGCTACCCGCTGGTAGCTGCTGATCCACCTACTTGGGTGTTGTGATCAGGTGTGACTCAGGCATATTTGGTGCTGGTGGGGAGGTCTGTGCTGCAAGCTGAGTGTTTCCCAGGCTGTCTCACCCTCATCATCAAGTACATTTTGTGACAAACACACACACTCATGCTCACAAACAGGAAGATCTGATGTTTGAGCTTTGTCTTTTTTCTCCTCTTTCTTCTCTTCTTTACGCCTCTCAGCGCAGACAGTGTGTCACTACACACTTTCAAAAATAAAAATAATAAAATAAAAATAAATTGGTTAACAAGAGGAGCTTATAGAGATTTTATAGAGCTGCTCTTGGGAAAGAAAATGTGCTTGGCACAAGAGATTATTCAGTCCATGACTCTGCTTGCTAAAGCTGCAGAACAGGACAGGGCTTTAAAAAAAAACTGGACCAGAGTGCTCAACCCTCTCCAGCTCCTTTCCTTCATACATACAACCAACACTGCCACTGTGAACTATTCTCATTCTATAAGCATTCCACTCCCATGAACCTTCTTTAGGCCACTTTGCACTTCCTTTTAATTCACTGTGTGGTTTATTGATGCAGTACCCACTCACAAAGTTTGGAATATAAATGTTGTTCTGCTTTATGTTTTTTAAAGAGTGTTTCTATAAAAGAAGAGCAGCTCAAGTACATGCTAGGAATTTAAATTAGGAGTGATAAAAGCTCCCTGTTATGGGAACAGTAAAGACCAGGGTGTTGGATGCATGGATGGATGTATGTTTAATGGAAGGATGGGAGAACAAAGGAAGGATGGATAAATGTTTGGACTGCTAGAGGAGAGTGAGTGGATAAAAAAAAGTAGATAAAAAGAAAGTTAAACTGGTAACTCAGAGGTAAATGCAGACTTGTATTCAGCTAACTGACCATCTTCAGTCTAATATTCTTGGCAGGATACTACCACCACGCAACTGAAAGGACTATCATCAGTTCTGCAACACTGGATTCCACTGCTGCCTGAAAAAATAAAACTGAGAAGAAAAAAGAAACACCTTCCACTGACTCTTATTATAAAGACCCTCAAGGTAGCAACACTCTTTAAAATACTTCCTAATTGCCTTGCTGTGCATTTTAATGGTTTATAACTGTGGAAAACAATGTCTAGAGACCAGCTGGTTAATAACTAATGTCCTTGATACTGCTGGCACCCACCATTCAGGTTCTGCTATTCAGCCTTCCAGCTTACTGTTGGCCAGATTTGTGAATATCATCCCCAGCATTAATTACCATCACCTCTCTGCTTTACTCTTCCACATTAAAATGACTTTTTTGGCTCTCTTCCAAATTAGTTTTTTGCTCTTTTCCAATGAGTCCCTTGACAAACTTTTAATTGATCATATATTCCCCACAGGAAGAAGATCTCATAACACACCCATATGTGTTAATAATTTCAGGTAATGTAATAAGACCTCAGAGAGTGTGATACATGTGTCAGACAATCACAATTTTACAGCGGAACCTAAACTACGTGAACAGAAAGACTAGGTCACCTGCACTTTATACCTACTGAACTGCTTGGCCACAGAAACCCATGCCTCAAAGTTCCTTTGTCTTTAACTCCTCTAAATTTAAAGTTGTCCTCTGTACAGTTTTGGTGAGTGAATTTGTAATACATTATTAGTGTTTTACTTTGCTCTAATTATCAGTGTGACTGCAACTTACCAAAGCACCCTGTTGTCCAAATATGGTCTCCTCAGTGATTATTTTTGGAGCTGGACAAATTGGTTACATCCATATCTACACAAAGGAAAACCAAAGCCATGATCTCCCTTAGTCGCTCTGCTTTTCTGCAGGAATGTTGAAGGCCACAAGGTTGAACCAGGGTCAGCAAGAAACAACAGAGCTGTTTTTTCAGGGAGTGATCTGACCCAGTTAAAAAGTTAAAAAGAAAAAAAAAACATCATCAATAAAGTACAAACTTGAGAAAAAAAAGCTTTAATATGCCTGACGTAGAGTAAATACTTTTATTAGACCGCTCCACAATGTCAGGGTTTATGTTTTAAATTAATAGTACTGGTAATTACCCTTTTTACACATCTGTAATGGTTAATCCACCAGTTTACCCTAGCGCTGTAATTAAAATATTTTTAGTTCTAAAAGATAATTATTGCTGTCAATAAATTATTGTTTTAAATTATTGGAGAGGCAGAAAACAGGAGCTGACCGAAGCAGATGTCAGGCACCAAGATTCAAAGTGCTACAGAAAGAAGAAAGACCACTTTTGATATTAAGCTATGAACACTTCTAGATCAGAGTCTGAAAAAGTCTCTAGAATGACCTTAAGCAGGCAACGGAACGGGCAAGGTTTAATAATTCATTATTGAGGCTTGCAAACAACCAGAAACTTCAAACTTCAATTTGCCAGGAAGCACAAATGCTGGACTGTAGATATGTACTCTGAATGGACCAAGTCTGAATTCTTTAAACAGCACTATTATGTTTATGTCTGCAGGTAAGCTGGAAAAAGGTTCAATGTTAGATGCAAATGTGTATCTGCTGGAATAACCCGTAGGATTCCAAGCTTCCATAGATAACAGTGGCAGAGGAAAACCCAGGCCTGTGTTAGCCAGCATCAGCGTAACTTTCCTTGACATGTTCCTGACATTGTTGGACTCTTACACTCAGAGAATAAACTCTCACACGATGTGAGAATGTGATCAGCTGTGATCAGCTGTTGTTGTTGTCCAGATGGCTTGTTGTCAACTGTCTGGATACAGAAGGGTCATGTTTCTAATGTGCCGATGAGAAGAAATGGTAACAATGTCAGCAATAAATAAATATGTTAGTGATGAGGCTGAAGCTGAGGAGGAAGAAGATGAAGTTTTTCCAGATGCCAGCATGTTATCTCTAGCTTCATGTTTTCATTTCAGTGGCAAAGGAACCTGTTCTCCAATGATGAAACATACGTATGATCCCTCATATCTTAAGTCTGAAGGTCCAGGCAATTAAAATTTGTCTCAGTGGCACACAAATGCCACTGTTTATTTGGTTTTGTTAATCTTCCAACACTACAAACACATCATTTACACTCTGAAAGATCTCAAAATGATTCTGTCTCTACTTTTATCCATCCATCCATCCATCCATCCATCCATCCATCCATCTTCATCCGCTTTGTCCGGGGCCGGGTCGCGGGGGCAGCAGCCTAAGCTGCC
>NW_005187509.1:443600-454663 GCF_000239375.1 Pundamilia nyererei
ATCAACACCCTATATCAGGTGTGCATAATTATTAGGCAACGTCCTTTCCTTTGGCAAAATGGGTCAAAAGAAGGACTTGACAGGCTCAGAAAAGTCAGAAATAGTGAGATATCTTGCAGCAGTCTCAAAATTGCAAAGCTTCTGAAGCGTGATCATCGAACAATCAAGCGTTTCATTCAAAGTAGTCAACAGGGTCGCAAGAAGCGTGTGGAAAAACCAAGGCGCAAAATAACTGCTCATAAACTGAGAAAAGTCAAGCGTGCAGCTGCCAAGATGCCACTTGCCACCAGTTTGGCCATATTTCAGACCTGCAACATCACTGGAGTGCCCAAAAGCACAAGGTGTGCAATACTCAGAGACATTCACCGGCTGACATTAGGTCAAGCCTCCCTGTTGCTCCCTGACCTTTACGTGCTATCAGAGCAGGGAGACCAAAGCTGTAATTAAGAGCATGAAGTTTCTTTGTGGCCTTCAACTCGCTCTCAGGCCTTTCAGAATTGAACATCTCCATTCACTTCTCAACATTGTTTAATTGTTCCTCTAATCTGTTTTGATTCTATCTTACATCTCTCATTTATTTATCCATCTAGCATCAGTGGTGCAGAGGTAGAATGAAATAGTTTCTAGATATAAATAGTGTCTATATGACAGAATTATGACTTCTGTAGTTAAGTCATACAAATAAATGTTCAAATCCAGACTGTAACTGTGCACCATATAGGGACTGGCTGAGATGACATCTTGGACCTTACTGGAAGTATATGTTTGTGCACCAACAAAGAACCTTCATATGTAGCCTTAACATATATTCGCATTAAAACAAAGTGTTTTTCCTCTCTCTGTGTCTCTGGACACAAAGAGACAGGCTTGCAACATGAATCCAGTCCAAACTTAAACTGCATCAGCAATCCATTTTTCATTGGCCAAGAAGATTAGTCTTTCATCAAACTGCTTCTCTACATTTGAAGTCTTGTCCCTCGGCAACAAAATGTTTTCTCAGGTCACTCTGACCGTGACCTTTGACAACTCAAACTGAATCATTCTTGTGTACAAGAATTGTTTTTATGTTTTTGAGACTCAAAAATAGGAGGCCTTACATTGTGTTCGCACAGATGGATGGATGTAGTTGTCACCTACAAATAATGATAAAAAAACATGGTGACTACACTGGAATGGTGGCAGGCTTTTACTGTGAAAAATGAAGGAATGCATTTAAAACTTGATGCTCTGGTTATCAGAGTAATTTTTCAAAATGCCTTAATAGCATCATTGATCTTACTTGTGAGTGTTGCAGTGATGCTTTTGATTGCTACTTTTCTTTCTTCCCAGAGTGGTTTTTATTTTTTGCTAATTCTTTACTACTTTGGTGATGCAACCTACCCTGTAGATGTGCTGGTTCTTTGTGTGACAGAGTTTTTACCAAAAAGCAGAGGCACGGATAAAACAAAGGCAGGATTTTCACTCACAAGACTAAGATTTAGATTTGTGGGTTTTGGTTTGAAATACATCCTTTGATATCGTTACCTATTTGTCCAGGAGGACTAGTGGTACTGGCTCAGTCTCTGTCTGTGGGTGGCTTATCTTGGTGGCTGGCACCCCTGTGATCCATCTCCATTCACCTCCAGTTTAGAAGCACCACTTCATCCTCCTGCTCTTACAGAGATCATTCTGTCTACTGCTGCCACTGCTATGGTAGGGGTGCTGAGGTTCCCTAGTTTTTTGAAGTACCTGTGTGTTTCCATGCACAAGACTGACACTGTTCCTCTCCTTCTCCGTCTCAGATTCCTTCCTCGAGTGCCAACCAGCATCTAAGAGCTCCCTAATGGCTTTTGAATTCCCTGTCTGCCCATTGTCACAGCCACACATGGATCCCAGTACTCTGACAAAAGGGCAGCAAGGATTCAGTGGAGGAAAAACTCCACTGAATCCTTGCTGCCCTCTTGTTACATTATTTCCAGTTCTGTAATAAAATCCTAAAACATTGCCTCAATTTTCAAGCTCTGAATTTGGGTCCACTGGCTTAGGTAAAGTTAATTGGCTGATCTAATTGATTTCAGTGACTGAATTCAACACCAGTGCCTTTCATAAAAGGGTTGAGGATTTTATATGCACACTGTTTTGACAAAAGTGTTTGCCCTCTTGCCTTTTTGTTTTTTGTATATTTGTCACCAGTGTTGGGTAAATTACTTTAAAATAGTAACTTAGTTACATTACTAGTTACTTCTCTCAAAAGTAACTCAGTTACTTCAAGTTACTCGTTACTTTCAAAGTAACTAGTTACTAGGGAAAGTTACTTTGGTTTTACTAAGAATTCTCTTGTTAATGTGTTTCTTCCATAACTTTGCCAGTCTTCTAGCTTGCTTACTTGGCACAAGTGCACTGTGCCACATACCAATAGAAAGGAAAAGATAATGTGCATATTTCCACGAGAGAAATCCCACGCCTGGACCGTCATTGACTGCTGCCATGATTCTAGCCTACGTCACAGCGTCATGTGCGCCTTTTACATCCAACACAAAAACTGCAGTCGTGGTGCTTTCGTTTGTACTCAGAACTCGGAAATTCTGCCTTCTGAATAGGAAGATGTAGGCAACACCAGACTGCAGATGAGCTGCATACAGGGCTGGACTGGGACAAAAAAATGGCCCAGGCATTTTGACTAGAGACTGGCCCACCATTATAGGAAAAATCTTAAAGCCTTTGAATGAAAACAAACGCTGTTGTGACAGTCATGTACACTGTTCTGATGGTATATATGCATGAATCTATCAATCGTTTGTTGTAAGATTCAGATAATTATTTTTTAAAAGCTAGACATTTTAAATGAGAATAAGAAAGAAAAGTATTTCCTTGTGCCCCCCTCTCCCTGTTAATGCCCTACATGCCCCCCTGGCAACACTTTGCTAGATCCGCACCTGCACAGTTACCAGCTGTCAGCTACCTAAAAAAGGATCCTGGTGTTATTTGTCTCTCAGAAACAGTTCATAACTTCCCTTCAACTCATTCATGTCACCTAAAAGGTAAACCTGTTTCTCCATCACCTGTTCAGCTCTGATGATTCAGTAAGGAAATCTCCTGGTTTCATCTTCATATTTCCCTCTCATCACATATCCAAACCGACATCATGACCAGCAGCTTTACAGCTGTGGCTCCAGCAAACATCAGCTGATACTAGAAATTAATATTAAATAAATTCTAACAACAGCTGATCAAGCTTAAACGTGCTGCTGTTGTTTAGCGCGACATCCGCTGGTTTCCTCTTTCTGGCGCAAAGTGAGCGATAAACAAACAAGAGAGAAAAGCCGATCAGCTGATCACTGATCAGTTTTCATGATTGAAGTAGAAACGGGAGAGGGAAGGGGGAGAATGAAAGAAGAAGAGCCAGCTGTGCAGCGTAAACACAGAATAACTCCAGCTTTGTGCCTTTTTCATTGTAGCTGAATTACGGGACAAACTGTTCCTTTTCACCTCAATAAGAAACGCGTAATATTTTCTCTGAATACCAGACGGGAAAGTTGGCAACTCTAATAACTTATGAACAAAATAAAGTGCAACATCATTAACTTCATAGTACCACCCAGCTGTATAGAAACTCCGTCATGCTAACTAGCACGCAGTACGGAAAAAGTCAGAATAACGAAAATAAACTCCACCTAAACTTGGTTCATATCTGACCCAGAGAGACTGCAGGTCATAACTTCTTACCTGAAGTTCAGTTCAAACTTGGACCGGCGGCCGCCTCGGGTCTCTTTTCCTTCTGCGTCCCTTTTCCCTTATCCACCTGAAAGCTTCCACCACTTGCTAATGTTACTGAATCTGTGAAAGCTCCGCGATAGCCACCACACGAAGTAACGAGTAACGACCCTATCTAAATCCCAGTAACGAGTAACGACCCTATCTAAATCCCAGTAACGACTAACGCGTTCCTGATTTTGGCATAATAACTAGTTACCGTGCTCGTTACCACAATAATAACGTAATTACTGTAACGCGTTACTTAATAACGCGTTAGTCCCAACACTGTTTGTCACACTTAAATGTTTCAGATCAAACTAGTTTTAATATTATACACAGATTACTAGAGTAAATATGCATCATTCAAGTCCTGATGCAGCAAAACAACCCCAGACCATCGCACTCCCACCACCACCATGTTTGGCTCTTTGTATAATGCTCTACGAATGAAATGCTGTTAGTTTTGCATCGGGTGTAAAATGACACAGAGCTTCCAAAAAGTTCACCTATCTCATCAGTCCACAAAATAGTTTCCCAGACAATAAGACAATATAGCTGGAGACTATGCCATGTGCCCATGTCATGGAAGCAATGCATCATTCTTTTCTGCTACACTAATTGGGAACTGTTCTCTATCCACCTGGCTATCATACTAGCCATTATTGGGGAAAGGTTTGGTACTCTATAGACTGCGTAAGACTTTAGTGCTGTTAGTATGTTGGCCTGCTGCCTTATGTCCGTTGGTCAATGTTGCAGAGAGGTAGAAAGCAAATTGGCAGGGGGCCGAGATTGAAACTTTTTCCAGCTTACTCAGCACAACAGTAAAAAAAAACTTTCTAAAGAACTGGTCAAAAATCAATGTATCGGGAGCTAAAGAAACAATATAACCTATTTGAACGACTATCGCCCCCACTCACTTCAATTGTAATGAACTGTTTTTAGAGGATAGTCATGTCCCATATCAAAGAAGCCATCCTGGACACATTAGACCTTCTACAATTTGCATATTGGAAGAATTGTTCTACCGAAGACGCCGATACTGCAGCCATCCGCACAGCCCTCTCACACCTCGAAAATAAGGACACCTATATTCGCTGGGTCCTGGACTTCTTCACAGGTAGACCTCAGGCAGTTAGAGTTGGTACCAGGACATCAGGTAAAAAGCACAGGGACTCCCCAAGGCTGTGTGCTCAGTCCACTCCTATACACCCTCTTCACCCATGACTGTGTCCCCTCCCAGAGCAACACCTCAGCTGGTGTTCTTGTGCCTGGGAAATAATCTCTCCTTAAATGCTGAAAGACTAAGGAGATGATTATTGACCTAAGGATGAGGAGAGACAAACACACCTCACTATACACCAATGGGACACAGGTGGAGAGGGTGAAGACCTTCAAATTCCTCAGCAACCACATCAATGAGGATCTCACCTGGACCCATAAAACTTGGCACATCATCAGGAAGGCTCAACAACAACTTTTCTTCCTAAGGAAGCTGAGAAAATTTGGATTAACCTCCAAAATTCTCAGCGACTTTTACAGATGCACAGTGGAGAGTATCCTTACAAACTCCATCATAATGTGGTACGGGAACACTCCAGTGTGTCATTAAAACAGCACAATTCATCTATGGAGTACCCTTCCCACCACTACAACACTCGGGTCAGGAAAAGGGCACACAACGTCATCAAGGATTGCACCCACAGCACGCACTGTTCACACTGTTCCCACTTCTGCCATCTGGCAGACGCTACAGGAGTGTGAAAGCAAGGACAACCAGATTAAAAAACAACTTCTATCCACATGCCATCAGGCTACTAATAAGTAACTGTCAAACTGTAATTATCTTTAACCTAACCTGTAAATTTGCAATTTTCTACATTTATATACAACATAACACAACTTCATACAATATAAAAATTTTAATATTGCATACTCTGTATATATTAGCACTGTGACAGTGTTGCAACTACTTGCACTTTAGATTCTGGCTACACCCACACATAAGCTACAAGTGCTACAAAGGGAACCTGCAAAGTAAAAATTTCATTGCTCTGTGTAACCACTTGCGTTTTGCGGTGTATTTGACAATAAGCTTCTTTAATTTTCTTGAATCTTGAATCTAAAGGTCACATGACCTTTAGTCTTTATGGTAGGTCAAGCTGCAAAATCTAGTCCACAAGAACTGTTCTAATCTATTCATTGATGCACAATGTACATTATTAAAGTTTTCTTACTTATCACATGAGTAGTATTTTTCCTAAACACAATCACTAGAAAACAATGGCTGCAAAATGACAATTGAATTTTTCCGAGTGTATCTCATTGCAAACTCGATTCTTTTGGTTATCCAGTCAGTCCATTAACATTTGGATACTTCTGACAAAGTTTTGGCAATTCTCTTGAAATTGTTCATGTGTGCAAGAAATCAACAGAAAATCACTTGGCAGGGATGTTTGTCACACATGATCCTTTCAGACTTCCTGAGACTGATGCTAATACTCTGTGAGCCCACAATTACAGAAACATCCTGGAACTAAATGGAGGAGCTTGGAAAACTGTTTTTGTGTACACTGAACAAACCTTACAAACCATCTCTCTTTCTCTTTTTTATTTTATTTTACCAAAACTGTAGAAAGGGCCACAAAAAAGACTGAACAAGTGCTCTGAAAGCCCGCAGGGCACGCTCCACTTCCTGACTGACACCCCCATCACCTCTGTGGACTCATTCCGCTTCCTGGGTACCACCATCACCCAGGACCTGAAGTGGGAGCCCACCATCACCTCCGTCATCAAGAAAGCCCAGCAGAGGATGTACTTCCTGAGGCAGCTGAAGAAATTCAACCTGCCAACACGGACGATGATGCAGTTCTACACTGCAATCATTGAGTCCATCCTCACCTCCTCCATCACCGTGTGGTACGCTGGAGCCACTATCAGGGACAAACAGAGACTGCAGCGTGTTGTGCGCTCTGCTGAGAAGGTGATTGGCTGCAGACTCCCATCTCTGCAGGACCTGTACACCTCCAGGACATTGCGGCGTGCAGCTCGGATCTCAGCTGACCCTTCTCACCCTGGACACAGTCTGTTTGACCTGCTCCCCTCAGGCAGGAGGCTCCGGTCAATCCGCACCAGAACCTCTCGCCATAAGAACAGTTTCTTCCCCTCCGCTGTTGGACACATGAACAATAACCATATGACTGTCCCCGCCACTAACACATGACCCTACGCTGTGTTCACTGTATCATTCCATGTTTGGCACTGATCACCACCTGCACTCATGTATATATCTTTCAACGTAGCACTCTTAATTCTTACTCTCATGTATATATCTCATGTATATCTCATGCACATATCTTTCCACGTAGCACTTTTAATTCTTATCCCTACTTTTATTTTTACCATGTCTATTTAAGTGTTATTTATGACACCATGTTTGCACTGAAGCACCGCAGCAATTTCCTAATGTTGTAAACCCGCTCAACATTTGGCAATAAACCCCATTCTGATTTTGATTCCACAAGATATAAACTGGCTCATACTCATCCATGCATGAATTTCATATTGCACAAAATGAAAGCCTTAGACGCAAGCAAAAACGCCCCAGACGGCCCTAATTTGTCGCGTGCACATTCGTACCTTGACGCGTGTCCAACACAAATCAATCGCGCCTCAAAATTGCATATTTTGACCGGAAATGTGGGAGGAATGTGGGAGGAAGTTGTGCCTGACGTTATCTTTGCAAGATGGCAGCTGTCGAGCTAGCGCTTGAAGAGAGAGTCTCCCTTCTATATTTACTGTGGAGAGCAGAGCAGCGGTGTAAAAGACGTCCTCGCCGTACCTGGGTCCATCAGATTTCAGCGATACCACCGTCTTTCACTCGGCCAGTTTGAGGACCTGCTGTCCCGCGTCGATCCCAGAATCGCCCGCCTAGACACCAACTACAGGCGCTCAATCCCACCTGCAGAGCGCCTGTCCGTCTGCCTGAGGTTAGTAAAAGTGTTTAATACGGTAGTCCTTTATTGATACCTGTGCTAATATATGCTAAACTATCCGTTTATACACTGCTAACATGGATGTGGTATTGCTAACAGTGAATGCCGTCGTGTTTACTGATAGCAAACTGTGTTATGGAGACGACTGTGTATAATATTTCTTGTGATACTCGAAAGGTCTCATCAAGTCCCGATTTAATTCGATTTATGCTGTTATCAGTGTTTGCAATGACAGGATGGCTGTGGTGTCATATCAATGTATGCTCTCGGTGTTTGCTGATATCAAACTGTGGTATGAGGACCACTGTGGGTTAATCTTTGTAGTGATACGCACTCCTTTTTTTTATTTAGTCCTGGTTTAAATCTGGTATAGTTGAATATTTGTATATAATCCCTGCAGACTGTTTAATATTATATCTAATATATATTATGTAATTATCCTTATAATTACAAAATGTTTTATGTAAGATTTATGTTTTGTAATTTAAATCTGACAGCACAAAAGTGTTTTGGAATTGGAATAATGTATTTGTAACTGCAGTACACATAATACTAATTTTAAACAATTTTGTCCAGGTTCCTTGCCACTGGGGACTCCTTCAGGACCATCGCGTTCAGTTTTCGAGTTGGTGTCTCCACGGTGAGCCAGATCATCCCCCAAGTAGCGACGGCCATCTGGGACTTTCTAGTGCAGCGGTCCCCAACCCCCGGGCCTCGGACCGGTACCGGTCCGTGAGTCGTTTGGTACCGGGCCGCGAGAGTTGAGGCTCAGGTGTGAAATGTATAGTTTTCAGGGTTTTTATCGGTTTTCAGCGTTATTTTGTTATCGTTTTTATCGTTTACTTGGTTTTCCTTGGTTTTCCTTGGTTTTTTAACCTGTGTTATGAATACATTTTTTCGGTACCGGTACTAGTTTTATTTTGTTGTTTTTGTCCGCGACACCTTAAAGGCCGGTCCATGAAAATATTGTCGGGCATAAACCGGTCCGTGGTGCAGAAAAGGTTGGGGGCCGCTGGTCTAGTGGATGATTTCATGGCTGTGCCTTCAACTGCAGACTGGCGGTCCATTGCAGAGGGATTCCAGGAGCGCTGGAACTTCCCTCTCTGCTGTGGAGCTCTGGATGGGAAGCACGTCCAGACGAAGGCACCCCCCAACTCAGGATCCATGTTCCACAACTACAAGGGAACTTTTTCCATTGTTATCCTTGCGGTTGTGGATGCAAGGTATCGCTTCTGCGTTATTGATGTTGGAGGGTACGGGAGGACCAGCGATGGTGGTATTCTGGCCAACTCCACCTTTGGTCAGGCTCTTTGGGCTGGGACTCTCCATCTGCCTCCTGACCAGCCTCTACCTGGTGGATAACACCGTGGAGCCCAGCCCCATGACTTTGTGGCTGATGAAGCATTCCCGCTGCGGTGGGAGCTCATGAGGCCTTTCCCTGGACGCCTCCTCCCACTAATCAGAAGGTCGGTGGTTCGATCCCAGGCTGCCTCCTGGCTGCATACCAAATATCCTTGGGCAAGGTACTAACCCCATGCTTACCTACTGGTGGTGGTCAGAGGGCCCGGTGGCGCCAGTGTCCGGCAGCCTCGCCTCTGTCAGTGCGCCCCAGGGCAGCTGTGGCTATAATGTAGCTTGCCATCGCCAGTGTGTGAATGTGTGTGTGAATGGGTGAATGACTGAATGTAGTGTGAAGCGCTTTGGGGTCCTTAGGGACTAGAAAAGCGCTATACAAATGCAGGCCATTAGAGAAGAGTGCGTGTGCCCATAGAGTGTGCCTTCGGTGTCCTCTCCTCACAGTGGAGGTTGTATCGGTGCTCCATGGGCCCAAGATTTTGATTCTTTTTGCATGAGTTAACCAATTATGTTTTTTGGGTTAAATAAAAAATAATTGTTTGGACTTTAACCTGTGCCTAAGTTTCCTTCACTGCTCGGTCCATCACATGCTTTTCCTGGCTCCCCAGTCCCTGGTCCCTCCGCTCCTGCTGCTGCACCCACAGGTATGTACATCAGGCACTGATAGCTTTTTACTCGCTTGGATTCCCTTGTGATTACCTTTACTAAATATCTACAACCAATCTGTTTATATCCTGTTTTTTGTGGGGTTTTTTTAAATTTTGAAAATGAAAATCTAGTAGCAGCCTTCTCATTACTTTGTGTTGTTTTGTGCTGTGTTTTACAGGCCCACAGAGGAGGACAGCTCAAAGGCGGTCGAGGGACAGGTCCCATGACGGTCCATCGGCGGTGGAGCTGGCCATCCTGGAGTCCCTGAAGAGGCCACGCCAGTCTCCAACGGAGCATTTCCTCCTCGGCCTTGTTCCTGCTCTGGAGAGCATGCCGCCTCAGACACGAGAATTCGTGAAATTTCAAATGTATAAATTAGATTTTGAAAACAGCACAGCTGTGTTAAATTTGGAAACATTAAACCCTAGCAATCAGTAGTTTTCTGATGAGGCAGCAGGCTCTCAAGGGCAGAAACAATGTTGTTATTTTTCTGAGGCTCTTCTACTCCAAGCTGGGTTCCTTTTTATTCCTTTCTCTGGTGGTGGTCAGAGGGCCCGGTGGCGCCAGTGTCCGGCAGCCTCGCCTCTGTCAGTGCGCCCCAGGGCAGCTGTAGCTACAATGTAGCTTGCCATCGCCAGTGTGTGAATGTGTGTGTGAGTGGGTGAATGACTGAATGTAGTGTGAAGCGCTTTGGGGTCCTTAGGGATCTGTTTCCAATATGAACTCCCATCCGAGATAATACCTAAAGGAGTCCAGGGCCCATTTGATGGCAAATCCCTCCTTCTCGATGGTTGAGTATCGCACTTCCCTCGGAAACAGCTTTCGGCTGATGAAGGCCACTGGATGACGCTCTCCAGGCGGTCCCTGTAACAGAACAGCTCCCAATCCTCTCTCTGAGGCATCAGTCTGAAGAATGAAATTTCTCTCAAAATCAGGGCTGTGCAAGACTGGGCTCTTACTCAGAGATTGTCGTAGGTCCTGAAAAGCCATCTTAGCCTCCTCTGTCCAGGTGATCTTATTGGGACTTCGGGCACCAGTCAGATCCGTCAGAAGAGCTGCCCTGGCGGAGAAATGAGGGATAAACCGATGATAGAATCCTGCCATACCTAAAAATGATCTCAGCTGTTTTCTGGTCTCTGGCAAAGGACAGGATTCTATGGCGGTGACCTTATTGACTTGAGGTTTTATTACTCCATTTCCAATCACAAACCCAAGGTACTCAGTTTCAGCCTTGGCAATGGCACACTTAGCTGGATTAACAGTCAACCCTGCAGACTGAAGACGCCCCAATACCTTCTCCAGGTGTTTCAGGTGTTCTTCCCAGGTAGAACT